>NC_053492.1:252957683-253557683 GCF_905171775.1 Rana temporaria
GCTTATGTTTCAGTAGTTTCTAGTAGCTTAAGCTGTGTCTTATGAGTTTGTTGTAAAGGAATGTGTCAAGTCTGATAAATAGAGACAAGGCCTTTCTAACTCTTCAAGCAGCACCTTCGTAGAAGCAGCATGAAACAAAAAGGTAATCTCACCCTCTGTTTGTAGGATGTTTCCCTAATTGGCCTGCTCCTGTAAACACTGGTAGACGTTGTGCTGTGTTTCAGGTCGCATGCATTTTTTTAAACTACAAACTACTAATTTGCCATCCGGGGAGACATAGTTTACTAATAAAAGATTTGTTCCATCAGCGACTTTGCTGAGGGGGCATCATTTTTCACTCATGCCTGATCCCATAGTGCACCAGAATAAGAAAACATGTAGCAAATGGTCTTCCGACCTCTAGGTCTGGGTGACCTGTAGTAACTTGGCAGAACCCAACTGAAATCCTGATTTTTAAACCCAATTTCAGGCAATAACAACATTTTATTAGTACATTGTGTGTCTACTTCATTCCTTAGTCTTGATTCAGTTTCAGTTTTGTCTATGAGCAAAGCTATTTTCCTACCCTGGGGTTTAGGCATTTTTCCCTGCTTGTTATTAGGGATGAGCTTTTTGTTCTAGTCAGTTTGGCGAACAGTGAACAATTGGGGGTGTTCGCGGCAAATTCGAAAAGTCACGGACACCCTATAAAAGTCTATAGGAGAAATCTAAAGTGCTAATTTTAAAGGTTAATATGCAAGTTATTGTCATAAAAAAGTGTTTGGGGACCTGGGTCCTGCCCCAGGGCACATGTATTAATGCAAAAAAAAGTTTTTAATAACTTCAGTTTTTTCGGGAGCAGTGATTTTAACCTGCCTGGCGGTGTTCCCGAGACTGACTCGGGGTTAGATTTTCCTGCTACGATCGGTAACCCCGAGTCAGTCTCGGGCTTGCCTCGCTAGATCCACAGGCACTTTTTACTTACCTTGTCCCTGGATCCAGCGATGCCACCGCGCTGTGTGAGCGAGCGGGACCTCGCTCGATTCACATAGTGCCTCCGTGTGACGCCGATCTCCGTTCCCTGCGACGTTACGACGCACGGGGACGGAGAACGGCGCCAAATTCAAAAACGTAAACAAACACCTTACATACAGTATACTGTAATCTTATAGATTACAGTACTGTATGTAAAAAAAACACACCCCCCCTGTCCCTAGTGGTCTGTCCTGTGTCATGCATGTCATTTTATATAATAAAAACGTTTCTTTCTCCCTGCAAACTGTAGATTGTCCATAGCAACCAAAAGTGTCCCTTTATGTCAAAAATAGTTTTAGATCAGCTAAAAAACAGCGATAATAAATTATAATCACTTGCAGAATTGTGCGATAGCGATTTGTGGGGAAATTCGTCATAAAAAAAAAAAAATAATGACAGCAACAATTCTGCAACTGAGCAAATTTCAGTGATTTTAATTTGATTACATTATTGAATAATTTGTATTATAATTATATTATTATTTGTTATAATTATTTATAATTATTTATTATATTATAATTTATAATTTTGTTTTTAAAAAAATGTCATACCCGGGATGCCTATTAGAATCTTGTTTGGTCAGATTTAAGTGAGTTATTTCTAAAAATTACAGACCTACAATATAAAACGCCAAATTTCCTTGCAAATAATGGTACCGCTTTCAGCATGTTTTTTCTGAAAGAATCATACCGCCAGGGAGGTTAATAATGCTTAAAGTGAAACAATTAAAGTGAAATATTCATTTGAATTTCATACCTGGGGGGTGTCTATAGTATGCATGTTAAGTAGCACATGTTTCCCGTGTTTAGAACTGTCCCTGCACAAAATGTAATTTCTAAAGGAAAAAAAAGTCATTTAAAATCACTCGCGGTTCCAACACACTTTTTGAAAGGATTTGTATTTCATCATCTAGAGACAAGGGAATAATATCTAGATTCTATCATTTCCTCAGTAGTTCGATATTGTCTGATAAATCTGAGCCGATGTTCTGATGGGAGGCGGAGCTTGACTGTTCCCTCTCAGCGGAGACATGGCACTCTATGGCAGATAATTTAAGTAAATGTAATAGGGCTGTCTCATTTAGAGAGACCCCCGACGAAACTTTTTTCCAGATGGTATCTAACCCCCTCCAAAATTCATACATTCTATCCAGCGGTATCCCCTAATTGCTACCGGGGTTGCCCCCACTCTGGTACTTTCCTACATACCTTCTGGAATTGCCCACATCTTGACCAGATATGGCACACCGCTACTGATAGATTTGAGTCATCTTCTAAATTCAAGATAACTCCCACTCCCCAAATTTGTTTGTTATATGCACAAATACATGATGTTCCTAAACCCTGTGCTAGATTATTTCACTCCTTATGCAGTTCCATACAATGGATGATTGCATTAAATTAGAAATCTAAAAACTTACTCTGGTCACAAGTGATTGCTAGAATGGAAATTATTAAAATCTCAGGAAGAATTTTTCACACACGATAGCCTCCATATTTATGAGGTTAAATGGTCTTACTGGAATCTTGTGTAATTTCTTGTATTTTTTTTTTTTTTTGCCTTCTTTCAGTACTTGTTTATTCTGCATTCTCAAGACATGTTTTATGCTACTGTATCACGTCCTGTTTTACCTATTTTTGTTCAATGCATTATTTGTACCACCGTTGACTAACTACTGATCTCCACTTACTTTCAACTATACTATGTAACCGCTCTTTTGTACTTCCAATAAACGTTTGTAAACAAATAAAAACACTCGCGGCTATTTGTATGCAACCTCTCCTCACTTATTTATTGTAATCCTGGTGTTTGGGGAGTCCTCAGGTTGTGACGGTCACAAAAATAGTGTGTTAGTCTTTTCCCAGTGCCTTTTTTATCAACTTAAAACTTAAGAGAGAAAAAAAGACTCAGAGTGGTTGTAAACCCTCACATACTGTATACCCAGTGTCAAATGATACACAGAGATAAAACAAATCATCCTACATACAATAGGTTTTACCTGTTTAGCTGCAGTCTTCTCTTCCCTACACCCCCACAAATTTATCTCATGTGTTGGGAAAACTTCTCAGAAGTGACTCATGCTGATAACAGAGGAACAAAGCACCAGAGAGAAACAACACTTAGAGCTTTGGAGAGAGATTTACAGCCACTTTAACCTCTTGGTGTTCGCGCTATAGCCGAATGATGGCTACAGTGCGGACCTGAATTGCTGGGAGGCCGTCAAAAGACATCCTCCCTTGCTCAAGTCGGCCTGCGTGCCCCCTGCAGGGTGCATACGGCTCGCTCTGTGATCAGCAAGTCTATGAGACTCGCTGGATCACAGATCGGAGTAAGGGGTCGGTCCCGACCCCTTACCATGTGATCAGCTGTCAGCCAATGACAGCTGAACATGTGATGTAAACAGAGTCGGTGAGGAGAAAGCTTCTAGCGGGAGGAGAAAAAAAAACTGATCACTGGCGGAAGATACAGGGACATCGGTCCTGATTAGGGAGAGCTGCAGACAGCTCATCTGTGCCCATGTGTGCCACCTGTCAGTGCCACCTACCAATGCACAACAGTGCCGCCTACCAGCGCCCACCAGCCTTATCTGTTCCATCAGTACCACCTCATCTGTCCCCATGAGTGCCACCCTATCTGTGCCCATCAGTGCCCACCAGTGCAGCCTATCAGTGCCTCCTCATCAGCGCATATCAATGAAGGAGAAAAATTATCTGTTTTTAATATTTTATAACAAAATATGAAACATTATTTTCTTCAAAAATTACAATATTTTTTTGTTTGTTTAGCAAAAAATAAAAACCCCAGCGGTGATTAAATACCACCAAAAGAAAGCTCTATTTGTGTGAAAAAAAATTATAAAAATGTAATTTGTTGTATGACCGCGCAATTGTCATTCAAAGTGCATCAGCGATGAAAGCTGAAAATTGGTCTGGGCAGGAGGGCGGTTTAAGTGCCCAGTAAGCAAGTGGTTATTGATGGTCACACACAAATGTCTAATTAAAGCCGTTGATTTTTGAGGGCCAGCTCTGAATATTTCTATATCTTAGAACTACCACTTTATTACTGGGTGTGGGTAAATATGAACAGACTGCCTTTGGCTCTTTGATGTCCTCTCCCTCTTTGTGCGGTGGTGCTACCCTGGGATACCCCTTTACCTCAATCCTGTGTTGAACTGCATGATTCCACTTGTTAGGTAACAGTCTGGAACTATACACTTGCAGAATGAAAAAAATTGTTTTGTTTCGATTCAATTCTTTATTTACATAAATTAGTTTAGTTAAATTAATTTCATTCGTTTTAATTCGCTTTCGGAATTTGTTTTGTTTATTTGTTTTCGGAATTGATTACATTTTTTCAAATACATATTGGGATCGACTTGAACATTTTTTGAATCAATTCTGAATACCTTTCGAATTCAAATAGCTTTCCAAATTCAAATAGTTTTCCAATTTCCAAAAAGGATAAAATAGAATAGAAAATAAAGGAATATAATAGAAATATATATATATATATATATATATATATATATATATATATATATATATATATATATATATATTATAATTTGTTTCCGTTATTTTGGATTCACTTGAATTCAGTACTATTCTAATTCGAAAATTCGGATACATCTGAATTCCCGAAAAACTAATATTCGTCCGAATTATAATTTCGGAATAGAACGAACCACATATGTCTATCTGGAACCATATCTCCTCTTTGCCTCCTGCAGTGTTGCGAAATGTTTTGAGATGTAATCTAACCTTCAATCAGCATAATTCAATCCTTGCTATGTGACACTAGAGTCTACCTATTGTTAATGATACATCTAGTCAATGGGGCACTCAGTCTTCAGCCCTCCAGCTGTTGAGGAACTATAGAGCAGATTTACTAAAGGCACATAGACTGCACCTTGCAAGTGCAGTTACGCTAATGTTCTACAAAGCTTAATACATGTGGCAAAACTCTGCTGATTTGAAAAAATTCTATTTTTTCCTTACACCTGACAAAGTGACGTTTTACCACATTTACTAAACACTGGGAAAAACGAGTGTAACTGCACTTGCAAAGTGCACAGTTTATTTGCCTTAGTCAATGAACCCCATTAAGCATTGTAGGACTCTGACAACCACAGGCATGACTCCCAGAGGCAGAGGCATGAGGGGATTTTAGGTTTCAAAAAGCTGGAAGGCTGCAGTTTGTTTACCCTTACCCTTGCCCACAGCAGTTGTGACAGCCTGTGAACCTCTGGTCTTTAGTAAATCAAAAGATCCATGTAATGGGTACATGTATACTGCATTATTCACAGACCTTGCAACATAACCCACTTGAAAAAGGAACAAAACGCTCCAAAACCACTCTCTACCTTGCTATTTATCAATTAGGCTTCAAAAAAATCCTGAAAGATTGTTTAAATGCCATCTAAATTTTACTAAAAAGGCAACTCAAGCGCTAAGTGTTCTGTACTTTAAGGAGTGAAATAAAATGCAGCATCTGCTATTCTAGTCTGCTAACATCCTGTTTCATGTTATGAGGTCATGTTGTCCTCTCAAGAGGAACATAGTAATGTGTTGATCACTTAGGCCCCTTTCACACGGGGCGGATCAGTAATCAGCGGGGATCGCTCCGTTGATCCCCGATGAGCCGGCGGATGACAGGGCGGTCCCCGCACACTGTGTAGGGCCAGCCCTATCATTTCTCCACTCTCCCCTATGGGGGGATCGGATTAACACAGACCGTCTGTCCATGTTCACCCGATCCGATCCGCCAGACGGACGGAAAAGTAGTTTTTTTCCACCGTCACACTTTGGCGGATCGGAGCGGGTCGGATGTCAGCAGGCATGTCACCGCTGACATCCGCGGCTCCATAGAGGAGCACGGAGCGCCCGTTCAGGTCCGCCTAAAAAACTGGCAGGCGGACCTGAACGGGCCGCCTGTGCGAAAGAGCCCTTAGGGTAGCTAAAGAATCATTGCATTTTTGTAGTAAAAAAAAAAAAAAAAAAAGTCTTCCTCCATGCCAGCAGCGTGCAGTCCAGAATATATACTGCAGCTGTTATATTCGGTAATCAAGGTGTTCCCTAAAAGTTCTGGAAAGCATAAGTGGTTCATGGGAAAAGGTAAGGGAGACATGTCTACCTGTAGCTCCTCTTGTTACACAAAAGAACATTTCCTTAAAACGTGTATGCTCTTTTCTCCTGCCACTCATCACTAATAACTGGCAACAATTCTTGGTTTCTAGGGACAGTTATCCCGCGTACACACGGTCGGACATTCTGACATCAAAACCGTGGAATATTTTTCTGACGGATGTTGGCTCAAACTTGTCTTGCATACACACGGTCGCACAAATGTTATCGGAAATTGCGAATGTCAAGAATGTTTGAAACACTATGACGAGCCGAGAAAAATAAAGTTCAATGATTCCGAGCATGCGAAAAAATTTTGTGCGCTGAATTGTGTACACGCGGAATTTCCAACAACAACTTAGATAGGTACATACATTCCATAGCAAACAACACTCATTACTAAATTCTATGAATATGTTATAACCCACATCATGGTTGCATGGTAAATAACTTGAGCATAAGCTTTGTTTCTTCACGTATAATCAATGTGCTAGCTTACATACACATTCTTCTAGTAAATCAGACTTGTAGTATTAAGAATGTGCAATAAAGAAATTGCGCATGCAAGAAAATGTCTCAGAATGCCGCTAAAACACATTTTTGCATCACAATGCATGTTATGTTGTCATTTGCCATGAACATTTATCATACATCCTTTCCTTCTTCTTCCTCAAAGGATTGGGATCAATGTAATAAATTAAGGAGTCTTTAGTGAAATCTGTAAGATGGAGGCAAATGTTGCTTGTTGCTTCTTATTGTGTGCTCCTTTCCTGGGAATCTGATATTTATCTCTATATGTCCGAGCAGTATTCCTTGGCTATCCCTGTACTTTGACAGAGGGATTTAAAGGGAAATTCGGCAGTGCTAGCATGGCCAAGTTCATTGTATTAATGGTCAATAGATTGAAAAAAAAGGAGTCCACTGAAGTGAGAGCCTGATAATTAGTAAAAATAAAAAAAGCCAAATCCCAGCAACCAAGGTCAGCAGGCTACCAAGGTCAACAGCAGAAGAAAGATACAAATCGTAAACAGAGGGAAGAATAGCATGAATCTAATCACTGCTTATTCTTTCTATGTTGGAGTGCCCATGGTCAGTCCCAATATGAAAACTGCTTGAAAAAACAATAAGCTATTCATTAATGCACATCATAAATCACATGTATTTTTACCCCACACGTTAAGTACTTGATGTTATTTACTATAAGTCTTAGATAAATTTAACAGCGGTTGAGATTCAATACGCTAATGTTGCATTCTAATAAATGGATTTGGAAACGGAAGCTCCTCCATGGAGACATACTCAATAGATTTTGTAACATAAACAATAACCAACATCTAGAAAATTACTTATTATTTTTTTTTCTTTTATGGTAAATTTAGCACTGTGTATGCAATAATATATTTGGTATGGGAAAAATATTATGGATAAATAAGATATTGGTAAAGTTTATAAAATATCATAGAGCCCGTCACACAACTGAATGAAAGGGATTTTTTTTAAATGCCTGGGGGTGGGTGGAGTTTGAGATATGGTGGGTACTGACCATAAAATAGAGACCATGATCAGTGAAAAAAGGGGTAGTCAAAGTGCCTCTCCATCCTCGTCCAGATATGGATGGAAGTTAAGATTAAAGGAGGAGGTGGAGAGGGATAGGGTGGGTTGGGAGGAGGGAGGGAGGGTAGATGTAAGAATGATGTGTGCAAATGGCCAGAGGTGTAGTTTAGAATCTGATAAGATACCCCCCCCCCCCCAACCAAAAGGCATAAAAGCAGTTTTAAAGATAATGTCAGGTAAAGACAATAGTTATTCAGTAATATCATGGAACGTCAGAGGATTGAACTCTAAGTTCAAACGGGCTCTGATGTTTCAATATATAAAAAAATATAGCCCTCAACTAATTATACTTCAGGAGACACATTTAATGGGGAATAAAACAATAACGTTAAAAAAAGCCTGGATACAAAAAGGATATGATGCCACTTATTCATCCTATTCCAGAGGAGTATCAGTCCTAGTAAATACATTTTTCCCAGGGAAGCGGGAAAAAGTATATATAGATCCACAAGGGAAATATGTGATCTTAATGTATATGATTGGACAACAAAGATGTATTATAGCGGCAGTATATATTCCACCACCTTTCTCTGTTGGAATTTTGAATGAGATTATGGGAAATTATTTAATATCTTCCAGCAAAGCTACTGTTTATTGGAGATTTTACTTCGGTACTGTCTGCGGAACTGGATAGACCTAGACCTAGGCAATATTCAGCTGATTTATACAATTGGACCCAAGCGACAGGGTTAACAGAGATTTGGAGATGGAGAAATCCAGAAAAAATAATGTATTCCTGTTATTCCTCCTCCTATAAATCAGCCTCTAGGATAGATCTGGCATTTGCAGATTCTGCAATGTTAGTAGACATTGCAGATGCGGTATACTTACCGAGTGGTTTGTCGGACCATGCCCCCCTATTTGTTACAATACGTTTTCCCACTCCCAGAGATGCAGCACTGTGAAGGTTATCCACACAATGGGTGTCAAATTCAGAAATAGCAGAAAAGATGGTAACTATAATAAATGAATACAGGAAAAATAATGAAGGTTCGTCCTCTGTGGATATGGTTTGGGATGCGTTCAAGGCATACTTACAGGACAATATATCTCAAATATTGCAGCAGTTAACAAAAAAAAGAAGATCAGGGTACAGGAGTTACAAATACAGGTGGAACGTAGTAAGGAAAAATATAGTCAAGATTCAGGTAATTCCAACTTTGAATTACAATTATATATGGAAGAAATAACAAGGTTGGAATTACATAAAAAGAGACAAAATATTTTTGAACAAGGAGATAAGAGTAGAAGGTTTTTGGCTAGATTGGCACAACAAGAATATAAGGCCACAACCATAGCAGAGATAGAGACGCCAGAAGGAGTGAGTGTAAAGGAACCCAAGGAGATTTTGAAAGTCTTTAGTAATTATTATAGTGGGTTGTATGCCTCTTCTCTGCCCTCCGACTTCCAACCGGGGGCCACGTCGGATTTATTGGATCGGGTGGCCCTCGGCTGGTTGTCGGATCGGGAGAGGGAGGCATTAGTAGATCCAATCACAAGTGAAGAGATAATTAGGGTTATAAAGACATTCCCTGGGGGAAAAAGCACCAGGCCCAGATGGAATTCCTGTTGAATTCTATGTTACTCTATTAGCTCCAAAATTGGCAGAGGTATTTACAAGTGCGCTATTGAAAGGGACATTACCAGATTCAATGAGGCAGGCACATATAACTTTAATATATAAAGAAGAATGAATGGGGTTTCCACTAATGTTTATCAACTGGGTACGAATAATATATAGACAACCCATGTCAGCAGTTAAATTAGGAGGAAAACTCTCACCCTTTTTTCAGTTATATAGAGGCACAAGACAGGGCTGCCCTCTTTCTCCAGCACTCTTTGCAGTAGCAATAGAGCCAGTGGCAGGAGAGGGTAGCCCTATATGCCGATGATATGTTGTTGTTTCTGAGGGATGCGGGTCCATCATTGAAGGGAGCTTTGAAACTACTGAATACTTTTTCAGTGTTTACAGGACTGAAAGTAAATTGGGGTAAATCATTGCTATTCGCCATTGACCAAGGAGCGCAGGATACAGCGAGTCCAATTCTACCATTAAAATGGGTAACAGAATTTAAATATCTAGGCATAATAATATCGCGACAGGTGGAAGAATATAAAAGGATGAATCTGGACCCAGTATTACAGAAGTACAAGAAAAAACTAAAGGTATGGGAGACGCTTCCTGCCATTATTAGAACGCATACATTTAATAAAAATGAAGATTCTTCCAAGGCTGTTATACTTATTTAGAAATTCACCACAATGGTTACCTAAGAATTTCTTTACACAGCTACATGGTATGTTATCATCATTTATATGGCAAAATAAATCAGCCAGAATAAAATTAAGTACACTTATGCAACCAGTGGTACAGGGGGGGGGGGGGCTAGCCTTCCCAGATTTTTACAAATATTATTTAGCAGCACAGTTAATGACAGTAGGAAGGTGGTTGAACCCACGATGGATATGATCCCGCTACAATGGTGGAAGCCGAAGTGGTCCAGTCTTTGGAGGCACTGCAGGCACTGCCATTTCGTGGGCTAAAATTATAGGCGAGACCTAACCCCGTCAATGATAACAACAGTAAAGGCATGGAAAGTTGGTATGGCAAGGGAGAGTAATTTAAAAACAGATCTGTCCCCAAATACTCCATTATGGAGAAATACTGAACTTACACATCTAGCATCTATTCAGGATCCTAGAGCATGGACAAAATTTGAAGTAAAAAAAATATTACAAGTAATATATGAGGGGAAAATAGCCTAATTTGCAGAAATGAGACAAAAATGGAATGTGCCTGAGAACTACTTTTTTAGACATATGCAGTTGGTACATGCCCTGTCAGCTCAGTTCCCTGAGGGTATTCCACAGTTAATAGAAACAGGTTTAGAACAAATGGTGAGAAAGACACAGGAAAAAGGGATGCCTTCAACTATATACTGTATACTTATCTAGTAAAGACTGAATTATCATATATGAATAAATTGTGTGAATGTTGGGTAAGAGATGTCCCAAAATTATCAGTAGAAAACTGGGGGAAGATATATAAATTTTCATTCCAGATATTAGTCTCACTTCGAGACAAATTAATTCAATTTAAGATAACACACAGAAGTTACTACACACCGTATAAATTGTTCAAAATATTTCCATCAAATTTTCAAAACTGTTGGAGATGTGCAGGTATCCCAGGAAACTTTATTCATATCTTTTGGTCCTGTCCGAAGATAGTGTTATTTTGGAGAGAGGTCTTGAGTGTAATTGACAAAGTAACATCAGTTCAGCTTGACCTGGAGGCAGAGATCTGCCTATTGGGATTAGTAGAGGAAAACACGGCCCCTATAGAAAGAAGAACACAGATAGGCCTGTTGCAAGAAAGGCAATAGTGTTAAATTGGAAAAGGATGGAAGCTCCCTCGCTGGTGCAGTGGAAAAATGTAGTAAATAACAATCTGTCACTATATAAGGAGACATACTGTAATAGAGGAAATGGTGAGAAATATGGAAAGGTATGGGCAAACTGGATAGAGAACATAACGACGGCTTCAGCGTAGGGGGGTATGGAAATGGGATGGAACTACACGAATGGAAGAAAGGGTTAAGAAAGAGGTCAAAAGTATGCAATGTATAAAGATAATGTATGTAATTGTAATGAAATGATTTGTATGTTTTTTGGAGAAAGCTGATGAATGTGAAATGTGAAAGATATATTTGGATATGAAAAAGAAAAAATGTAATAAAGAGATTTATAAAAAAAAAAGAAAATTACCGATTGTTGATGTAACCTCTTGCTTAAAAGTGATCAGATTTTGATCCATGTAATGTGTATCTTTTACTGCATATGTCCTTATTGATTGTTTGTACACTTTCATTTGTACTTTTTTGGAAAATGGAAATACCTTTGAATAAACATATTGAACAGAAAAAACAATAAGCCTGTTGCATGAGCAGGATATAACACTTCTGCCATAGCTACATGGAGATGACATGCTTTAGAAGTTAAAATAATTCTATCCGTAAATAGAAGGCGTACATTAGCTAGATATATTTACGAATTGCTTGTCTGGCATGTTTGTTTTACTGAGTCTTACAAAGGTAGAGGTTTGAGAAAACCATGAAAAAAAGTACGAGAAGTCCAAAATAAAAGAAATAGTTATCACATGCACAATCTCCCAGACTACAAGTATTTTTATGAATTGCAAGTTACATTTAATTTATAAATTGGTGAATGCCCCCAAATATTACTATGAAAAACTAACGATCCTGGTGCATTACTTTTAGGGAATCTTTTCATTTAGCTGTATAAAAACCTTTTACATTTTTTAATCTTCATTGTGAGAGCTAAAATGTAGCTTTACAGCAAAAAGAAAATGTATTTTAGGACTGTAACAGTGATGTCTAGTCCTACTGTCAAATTCAATGTCGAATTCAGTTATATTTTGAGGTTCAACACATAAACATGTTCTCACTGCCTACTTAGGACTTTGAGCAATTTGCACTCCTTTGTTATCTAATAAAGACTCTGTGAGCCATGTATTTGGAGTAGAGAGTTTACCAGCTGCTATCCACTACTAGGCCTCATTAGAAGCCTGCTGTTCTGATGAGAACCACACCACATGCTACACCCTCTGTTGTCTGCATATTAGCCTGTTGCTACTCTTTAAATTACCAGGTACAAAAGGTTGTTCTGTTTCTCCACAACGAACTACCACTCTTTGCAGTTTCAAGTGCCTCTATATCATGATCTCTATAACTAATTAAGGGTCCCAGACAGGCTACAGGTTGACAGAGGAGGACCTTTCCAATACCTGAACTCTTTATCTGTGTTTTTGGAAATGATTAAAGCTTGTGTGTGTCTTTAGATTGAACAATATCCTCTAAGAGATATAAAATGTTTGAAACAAATGTATTTTCTTCCCCAGGCACAAACAGGAAATTAAAATGTACAGCCGTTTTTTACGGTGTGGTGACAGATTTATTTTAAAATATAAAAAAAGCATGCAGCAAGAAATACAGAGAGATGACAGATAGCAATCAGATATGCTGTATTTTATTAAGATGAATTCAAATTAAACAAGTAAAAAAATTGTTTACGGGTATATAAACACATATACATTGTTGTACTCCCGATACAGTCACAATAAAGTCAGTGGTCATTGCATAGTGTCTATGAAGCACAAAACTGCTTTAACATATTTCCAAATAATTAATTGATGTTTAAGCTGACTGCATGATTTGAAAAAAATATGAACATAGAACAACCAATAACCAACGTGTATGTTTTGTGCATGTTTTTCTGCCGCACAAATGCAGCACAAATATAAGAGGACACTGTTGCATGCTAGTAACACAAGAGAGAGACCTAGTTACTTATAATAAGGTTAAACCACAAGGAAAGAAATTCATACACTTGTATGTTTTATTTGAAATGCAGATAAAGGGCCAGATCCTCAAACGAATTACGCCGGCGTATCTATGGATATGCCGCGTAATTTCAAAGTTCCTGCGTCATATCTCTGTTTTGTATCCACAAAACAAGATACGATGGAATCTGGGCTCGATCCGACAGGCGTACATCTTAGTACGCCGTCGGATCGTAGGTGCATATTTACGATGGCCGCTAGGTGGTGTTTCCGTAGAATTCCGCGTTGAATATGCAAATTAGCTAGATACGGCGATCCACGAACGTACGTCCGGCACATTTTTTTTTATGTCGTTTGCGTTCGGCTTTTTTCGGCGTATAGTTACCCCTGCTATATGAGGCGTATCGGGGGGGGGGGGGGGGGTATCTGTTTTTGACAGGTACCTGTCCCCACTTCACGAATGCGCAGAATCTGAAATCCGAAAGATCCGACATAAACAAATGCTTTGTTTTGACTTTAATGCAACAACAGTTCAATATAGATAGAAGGTTTTACATGACAGTGACAATAGCAAGCTGTGTCTATCGAACCTGCGGTCGAATGTGCCTAACCTAACTCTATTAGTACATGATTATTCGACACAGAGAGAAAAGATTCAAATCAATATTATAGAGACATGAAGATTTGACGAAGCAGGTAAAAACATACGATCGCCGCGAGTGGACATTTATGGTTAAATGCTCCACCCATAGGCTATAGAAGAATTCTAATGTTGGTTGACTATTAATAATAATTAATACATATAATTATTACAAGTCATACAACATTAGAATTCCACTAAAGCTTGTGGGCAGAGCATTCAACCGGAAATGTACGATCGCGTCGTCGTACAGTTAAGCTGCTTTGTCAAATCTTCTTAGAACTTTCGACAGACACCATACGCCTTCAATTGACAGATTCAAACTTAATTAATTCAGATTTTTGGACGAATGCATTTTTTAATGAAACTAAATTAATAAAAACAAATTTCGGGAGTAACTAAATAAATGTATTTTCCGGACGAAACCTAAATTCTGAAACAAAATATTTCAGTGTGCACATGTCTAAATTATTGTTATTGATTGCACATTGTATTTGAGGTGATTATATATAATGTAAACCTGAACATAATAGAAATATCTAGTATTGTATAATTTGCAGTTTTCAGAAAATAAAGAGTAGTTAATTATTTTATAAAAAGCAACAATAGCAAAAGGTGAAGGCCAAGTTAACAATGGCAGTCTAATTATCTATCTCCTAATCCTTTTGGCTTCAAAAAGAAGTATGGTTTGATCTTCTTTGTTTTTCTATGTTCCTTTTCTTTTGTATTGTGCTCTGATTTTCCATGGTATGAGGTGTAATGTTAATTGTGTGAATAAGATGAAACCTGTTCTTTTGGTTCAAGTCTCACCAACAGATTGGCTTTTTAAATTATTGCTATTGTCTTTGTTAGTCATACAATAAATTACCATAATCATTATTTGGAACAGAGTAATTAAATAATATTTAAATGGATACAATTTGAGAATGGGATCTCATAATAAAATAATGCCATGGACCCCTAACATGAACTACTATGAAATAATAAATCAAGGTGATATATATACTGTATATATATATATATATATATATATATATATATATATATATATATATATATATATATATATATATATACAGTATCTCACAAAAGTGAGTACACCTCTCACATTTTTGTAAATATGTTATTATATCTTTTCATGTGACAGCACTGAAGAAATTACACTTTGCTACAATGTAAAGTAGTGAGTGTACAGCTTGTATAACACACAGGTTGTCACTGGAGTCCTCTTCCACTCCTCCATGGTGACATCACAGAGCTGGTGAACGTTAGAGACCTTGCGCTCCTCCACCTTCCGTTTGTGGATGCCCCACAGATGATCAATAGGGTTTAGGTCTGGAGACATGCTTGGCCAGTCCATCACCTTTACCCTCAGCTTCTTTAGCAAGGCAGTGGTCATCTTGGAGGTGTATTTGGGGTCGTTATCATGTTGGCATACTGTCTCTGAAGGGAGGGGATCATGCTCTGCTTCATGCAGCCCCAAACCATGACACTCCCACTACCATGCTTGACTGTAGGCAAGACATACTTGTCTTTGTACTCCTCACCTGGTTGCTGTGACACACACTTGGCACTATCTGAACCAAATACGTTTATCTTGGTCTCATCAGACCACAGGACATGGTTTCAGTAATCCATGTCCTTAGTCTGCTTGTCTTGAGCAAACTGTTTGCTGGCTTTCTTGTGCATCATCTTCCTTCTGGGACAACAGCCATGCAGACCAATTTGATGCAGTGTGCGGTATATCGTCTGAGCACTGACAGGCTAACCCCCCACCCCATCAACCTCTGCAGCAATGCTGGCAGCATTCATATGTCTATTTCCCAAAGAAAACCTCTGGATATGACGCTGAGCATGTGCACTGTTATACAAGCTGTATGCTCACTACTTTACATGGTAGCAAAGTGTAATTTCTTCAATATTGTCACATGAAAAGATAGAATAAAATATTTACAAAAATGTGAGGGGTGTACTTACTTTGTGAGATACTGTATTTATAGATATTCAAACAATCTTATTGAAAATTTGCAATTTACAAGCTCAAACAGAAACAGAAATGGGTAGATTTACAAAACTGGTATCTAACCCACTGCCAATATTTCCTTTTACTGCATTGATATTATGTCTTTCTACCTAATATCATGCAGTTTTAATCACATTAACTTATATGTAAATAGTTAATTATTACCAAATTATTAATTTATAGTAAAAGCACGTATGAGTGATTTGGATTTAACTTATAATATAACCAAAAAATCTGTATAGAAGATCTACTATGAAATATAGAAAAATAAAATAAAGGAAAAGAACAAAGAAAGAAAACAGAAATAAAATAAAGAAAAATCCTTTATATTATTAATCATTTAAAGTAATAGTAACAGTTGTTCGTTGATAGTATTGTGGTTCACTATGTTGAAGGTCCTTAGAATTTCTGAAGACACTTGGGGGCTAATTCACTAAGAATAAGCAGAAAAAGTAGTCACTCTACATCTAGTTACTCCCAATTAAGACAATTAACACCTCAACTAGGTGAACAACTGAACGAAAAAGTAAGTAAAAAAACACAAATATGCATTAGTGAATTCCAATTCGGCATAGTCGTGGTTCCATAACTGGCAATTGCCAACGAGTTTCCTATATGGAACTACACTGCAGTATTTAGCTATGATCGCGTGTGTACATGTATGCCAATAAACCATTTTTATGTGGGGTGTGCGCTACCTTGTGTGTGGCTATTTATTTATATTACAATTATGGTGCATAGTTTGTTTTCTTCTTTTTCTGATGAATGATGTTCTGAATGATTATTACAGAGTATTGTGCTATTCCGTAAGGTTACATGTATTTATCATTTACAGTTACATATCTGTTATATGTGAAAAAAAATTATATATATGTAAAAATGTATGTTATATTTCTTTTTTAGGAGACTATAGAGTTCTAATTATCTACATTCTTTCTTTAATCATACTAAACTATTATTCAAGTGTAATTGTACTCAGCAAATTGGCTTAGTAGCCTGCACTGATCAACAAAAAGCACTTAGGTCGTGAGTTCAAATCCCAACCATGCTAACACCCTGCGTGTTTACTAGTATTTGATTATTTTATTTCAACACAATAATATTTTTTCTAAATAACATACCATTACATGTAATTGAGCATGCACATTATGGAAGAAACCAGGCTTATGTGGCAGTGACAAGTAGGTGTTCACTCACCACGGACTGTGGAAAATGTAGCATTTCATTTGCAAATCAAGGTTCTCAGAGTCTGTAGGAAGAGTGGAGAGGCACAGAATTAAAGTTGCATGAGGTCCAGTGTGAAGTTTCCACAGTCAGTGATGATTTGGGGAGCCATGTCATCTGCTGGTGTTGGTCCACTGTGTTTTATCAAGTCCAAAGTCAGCGCAGCCCTCTACCAGGAAATTCTAGAGCACTTCATGCTTCCCTCTACTGACTAGCTTTATGGAGATGCTGGGTCACCAGTATGGTATTTGTAAATTGAAATCATATCCCCTCTCAAGCGTCTCTTCTCCAGCGAGAAGAAGTTCAGTGCTCGTAACCTTTCTTCATAACTAGTGTTGCTCAAGAATATTCGCATTGCGAATATTCGTTACGAATATGGCATATTCGAGTATTCGCGAATAACTCGAATTTCGCGGCCAATATTCGCTATTCAGAATATTCGTATTTTTTCAAATTTATTTTTAAAACAGATCACATCCTAGTGATCTCCATCGACGTCTAAAAGCATTGCTGGTATGAATAGAGACCCTGGGCCGAGTAGCTAAGCTGAGGCGATCCTTTTATATTGCCGAATATTCGCAATCGCGAATATTCGATTTCCGAATATTCGCGAATACTTTCTCCGCCCTTCTTTTGCATCAGAGCCAATCAGAGTTCTCCTACCACAGTTGTCAGAGGTTAGCAACCTCCATAGCAACCAATAGGAACCTGCCTGCACGACCAGTATATAAGATCACTCCCAGCAGTATTTCAGTGCAGATGCACAAGGTGGCTAGAGAGAGTGGAGTGTTTCTGTGTGATCTTAGAGCTTAGAGCATCAGCATTGTGCTTCCTATAGTGCTTTCAGTTCTGATTTTCCTGCTTATAAACTGCTTTTTTCAAAGCAAAAGACCCAACAGCTTTTGTAAAAGCTCAGATTTGTGTTGTTTTGTCCAGGTTAGTGTAGCTTAGTGTTAGATAGATTTCTGTGTAGTTAGTGTAAGTGTACATTTCTTTAAGGTAGCTTAGTTTAGTGTGTGTTTAGTGTCTGTGTTTTGTGTCTAAAAAAACAAAACAAAAAAAAAATTAGCTTTAGTTTAGTCATATAAGCTTGTGTAAGTAGAGTTAGTGTTTGTTTAGTGCATATTAGTTTAGTATTTGTAGTCCTCGTCTTTGTCCTTGTCAGTCAGTGTAAAAAAAAAAAAAAATTTTTTTTTAGCTTTAGTTTAGTCATATAAGTTTGTGTAAGTAGAGTTAGTGTTTAGTGCATATTAGTTTAGTATTTGTAGTCCTCGTCCTTGTCTGCGTCCTTCAGTCAAAAAAAACCCCAAAAAAGTTTTAGGTGTTGTATTTTTTTTCTAGTTTAGTAGCTGTCTACGTCTTTGTCTGCGTCTTTGTCTGCGTCTTTGTCTGCGTGCCTGTCTTGCTAAAAAAACAAACACTCCTTTCTCACATTTCCCCCCCCCCCAATAAAGTTTACCCCCCCCACATCAGCAAGTATGAGCAGCATATGTGGCCGTGGCAGCAGGGGTAGGGGAGTTACTCCCAGTGCTGGGTCGCTGCCACCACGGGGTACCTCTTGCGCCCCTACTAGTGGTAGAGGATCAGGTGGAAGGGGAGTCCGCCTCATCCGCGACTTTTTTCCCTCGGGCAGCTGCCCGATATTGCCTTCTCAGGCTCCATTAGTGTTGGAGTATATGGGGTACAGCAGTGCCACTGAGTCGTCAGTCCCGACTCCCAGTAGCACCACCAGTACACCGGTGCCTTTAGGACCCACCCCCAGCCCCCAAGAGTCCAGCCTCTTACTGTTTGACAGCGACAGTGAGAGGGATATCTTGGGGGAGGCCCTGCATCAGGCAGACCTCCAGTTCTGTCCTGATGGTCAGGACCTTTTTGAAGGGATGATGGAGGAGGAGGATGGGGTACCTGCTGTCAGTATCCCAGAGACATCCCTTCCAAGTGGTGCTGGTGTTTTTGGGCAGGAAACACCCGCACCTAGTCAGACCCAGGCGTCGGTGAGGGGACAGCGGAGCCAGGCTAGCGGCTCCATGTCAGCTGGTTCCCTCAGACCACCACATTTCAGCCCTGGGTCTGACATATCTGGGGGTGAAGAGGAGGGTGACCCAACATGGGTGCCACCTGCCTTGTCGGTTCACAGCAGCAACGACGACGAGGAAGGTAGGCACCCTGGGGAAATGGTGCGCCAGGTCACCAGGGAGACCAGCGTCAGGGTCTCCACTGGTGATGGCAGCAGGAGGTGTTAGCAGCAGCAGCAACAGCAGCAGCAGCAGCAGGCAGCTCCACCTGTGCGCACCGTGTCCCAGCAGATGCAAGTCAGCGTCACCCCATCTGACAGGAGGGCGGCGCTGAAGTCACCTGTCTGGGCCTACTTCACCCTGGTAGCAGATAACCAGACCATAGCCATCTGCCAGATCTGTCGTGCCAGGGTGAAGAGAGGGAAGTGCTTGGCTCGGGTGGGTACCACAGCTCTGAACCAGCACCTGCGAATCAACCACTGGCGGGAGTATGACCAGATGAAGCGTGGTGGTGGTAGCAGCGCCACCACCACAAGTGAGCAGGGTACAGCAGCCCCTGCCACAGCTTCATCTGTTCCCAGCAGGTCATCCCTCCCGCTCCCTCTAGTAGAGGTACTGGTACCGGCAGCCAGACCTCTACTTCCACAGCACCCTCCTTGTCTGTGTCCTGCACTGCCGTCCGGCACCAGGCGTCGCTTTCCGACGCCTTCGAACGCACCACTCCCTTCCCCCCTGGAGACCGACGTGTGCGTTCCCTCAATGGGCTCCTGGCAAGGGTTATTGCCCAACATCTGCTTCCCTTCAACATTGTTGACTGCAACCCCTTCAGGCAGATGTTGGAGCAGGCCCAACCCCAATGACGTGTCCCCAGCCGCCATTTCTTTGCCAGGACTGGTGTCCCTGCCCTACACCAGCACATTGTGCAGAATGTAACCCTGTCGCTGGATCACGCTGTCAGCGACAGGGTGCATCTCACAATGGATGGCTGGACCAGCAGGCATGGGCAGGGCCGGTACATCAGCTTCACGGCCCATTGGGTTTCCCTCCGAGGCGCCGGGGAGAGATCGGCGGCATCAGATTTTGTGGTGCCGCCCCGGGGTGTCCAGGGGAGAACTGCTGGTCTCCGTCAAGCCACTGTCTCCGCAGCTGCTGAGCCTCCCAGCAAGCGCCCCCGTAGCTACTCAAGTGTGGGGCACGTGCGCTGTCAGGCCATGCTCCAGCTTGTTAGTTTAGGGGACCGGAGACACACTGGAAAAGAAGTACTGACCGCACTTCAGGCTCAGGTCCAGAAGTGGCTGACACCCCGAAGGCTCCAGGCAGGTATGGTTGTCTGTGACAACGGCAGCAACCTACTCTCCGCCCTCCAGGCTGGCAGTCTGACCCACGTGCCCTGTCTGGCACATGTCCTCAACCTCGTGGTGCAGAAGTTCCTGCGCACCTATCCCGGGTTGAGTGACATTGTGCTAAGGGTACGTAGGATTGCCAGCCACTTCAGGCGCTCCCCAACCACTACCGTGTCCCTGTCCAAGTTGCAGCGGGACAACAGCCTGCCCCTTCACAGGCTGATTGTGGACAGTGTGACGCGGTGGAACTCCACCCGCCACATGCTGGAGAGGTTGTGGGAGCAGCGAAGGGCGGTGAAGGAATACCTGCTGGAGCAAGGCACTTCCGGGCCATCACAAACACTCCCGTACATCACCAGTGTGGAGTGGGGGCAGATACACCAGGTCTGCCATGTGTTGGCCCCTTTCGAGCAGGCGACCAAGATGGTGAGCAGGAAGCATGTCTGCCTCAATGACGTGCTCCCTATAGTGTTCCTGCTGGACAGGGCACTAGATCGCCCGCTCGAAGCTGGGGAGAGTGCCTTGGTGGAGCAGGAGGAGGCAACACTGCTCCACCAAGACCAGGCCCAGGACGAGGAGGAGGAGGAGGATGATGATGATGAGGAGGTTACTGGTGACGTCCTGGAGTCAGGGCCTAGTCAGGAGGGAGAGCCGGTGTTGGGGGCACCGATAGTCCGGGGGTTGGGCATCTCTGAGCGCGAGCAGCAGCGCCTCCAGCATGAAGAGTCAGACGTCATGGACCCGGGCAGCCATGAGGAGTCACAGCGGGCTGTGCTCTTCCCCATGGCTGCCCACATGCTGAGATACCTCAGGAGGGACCCCCGGGTTAAGACTATCAAGGAGAGGGATGAATTTTGGATGGCCACCCTTTAAGATCCAAGATGCAAGGGGAAACTGGAGCAGTTCCTCCCAGCCAGCCGGAGGCAGCACCGGATGGAGGAACTGCAGGCACGCATAGTCAGCCGGTTGGAGCAGGCAACTCCCCGGCCTCCAGTTGTCCCCCCTCATCTCACCCAGCAGGTGGCTGCACCCAGCAGCAGCAGCAGCCGAGCAGGGGACCTAATGGATGAGATGAGGATGTTCTTCCAATCTGAGCGACCCAGTACCAGCAGCAGCAGCAGCAGCAGCAGTCACCACCAGCGGCTGGCCCACATGGTGGCAGACTACATGGGGTCCGTCGGTGCTTCTGACAGTATGAGCACCGACGACCCCATGGAGTACTTGGTTGCCAGATTGGACACCTGCCGCAAGCTCACTCAGTATGCGCTGGAGTTATTGTCTTGCCCCCCCTCCAGCGTACTATCTGAGCGGACATTCAGCGCGGCAGGTGGGGTGGTCACGGACAAGAGGACCCGTCTGTCCACAGACTCCGTGGACAGACTCACATTCATCAAGATGAATGAGTCCTGGATCGGCAGGGACTTTCTGGCACCCGCCGTCGGTTCAGGGCGCTGAAGGGTCCCTTGTCATTCATTCCCTGATGTATTTATACCTTTGAAACTCATAGTGGGCAGGTAGTGTTAAGGGCATAAATATTTCCATGCTGTGTCATTAAGCCACTATAAGGAGTCCTGATGCTGCTGCCACATTATTTTGAAAAGTAATTGCTCATCATGAATTTAAAAAGTCACGTATAGCATAGAAATAACGTTAATCAAACTTTTAAATTATGAGGCACTATGGTATAGTCAGGCTACAGCTACTTAAGGCCTGCTTTTCAAATTTAATCACCATGCTACTGCAACTTCAAGCTTTTGTATTTTTGCCACCATATGGGCTCCTACTGCTAATTCCAAAAGGCTGAGTGATTATGTACCGATATATTACTCATACTGCTGCTGTCACCTTTTGTCTGAGAGATTTGCCACTTTCTATTACTACTGCTGCTGCTGATGGCACCTCTTGCCCGAGCTATTTGCCATTTTTATTACTCTTACCGCTGCTGCTGCTGCTGCTGCTGATGGCACCTCTTGCCCGAGTGATTTGCCATTTTTATTACTCTTACCGCTGCTGCTGCTGCTGATGGCACCTCTTGCCCGAGTGATTTGCCATTTTTATTACTCTTACCACTGCTGCTGTTCATGGCACCTCTTGCCCGAGTGATTTGACACTATATTGTCTACTATTACTACTACTGCTGCTGCTCACGACACCTATGTCACAAGTTATTTGCCACTATATACTACTATTACCACTGCTGCTGCTGCTGTTCATGGCACCTCTTGCCCGAGTGATTTGACACTATATTGTCTACTATTACTACTACTGCTGCTGCTCACGACACCTATGTCACAAGTTATTTGCCACTATATACTACTATTACCACTGCTGCTGCTGCTGTTCATGGCACCTCTTGCCCGAGTGATTTGACACTAAATTGTCTACTATTACTACTACTGCTGCTGCTCAGTCACGACACCTATGTCACAAGTTATTTGCCACTATATACTACTATTACCACTATTGCTGCTACTGTTCGTGGCACATCTTGCCCGAGTGATTTGACACTATATTGTCTACTATTACTACTACTGCTGCTGCTCAGACACCTATGTCACGAGTTATTTGCCACTATATACTACTATTACCACTGCTGCTGCTGCTGTTCATGGCACCTCTTGCCCGAGTGATTTGACACTATATTGTCTACTATTACTACTACTGCTGCTGCTTAGACACCTATGTCATGAGTTCTTTGCTACTATATACTACTATTACCACTGCTGCTGCTGCTGTTCATGGCACCTCTTGCCCGAGTGATTTGACACTATATTGTCTACTATTACTACTATTGCTGCTGCTCAGTCACGACACCTATGTCACAAGTTATTTGCCACTATATACTTCTATTACCACTGCTGCTGCTGCTGTTCATGGCACCTCTTTCCCGAGTGATTTGACACTATATTGTCTACTATTACTACTACTGCTGCTGCTCAGTCACTACACCTATGTCACGAGTTATTTGCCACTATATACTACTATTACCACTGCTGCTGTTCATCATGGCACCTCTTGCCCGAGTGATTTGACACTATATTGTCTACTATTACTACTACTGCTGCTGCTCACGACACCTATGTCACAAGTTATTTGCCACTATATACTACTATTACCACTACTGCTGCTGTCAAGTCTTGCCCAAGTGTTTAGATGCTATCTAGTACTATTACCACTACTGCTTGTAAATGTTGCCTGTGTGATAATTACATTATATTTTAATACTACTGCTGCTGCCTTCATGCTGAGTAATGCTTCATGACCTCTCTGGCACAGCGGATCCACCAACAGCCTCCGCTACAAGCTACCAGACCAGATCGTAACAGCAAGTGTGACTAAAACACTGAACTTTATGTTAAACCCTGGTTTGCGGCCTTTATACTGCAACCATTATCCTGTCTGCAAGAGCAAATCTGCACTCTCTCTCTCTTTCTCGCTCTCTCTCTCTATATCTATATATATATTGTAGCTTTTGTTATATTAATTTTTCAACAGTTTAGTTTGTGTTAGTAGTGTCTGTGTCAGTGTATTTAAGTTTGTCTTAGGTTTGTGTTAAATAAAATAATAGTATAAAATGTTTTTGGTTATTATGAAGTTAGATGTGTTGATGTTGATGTTGATGTTGATGTGTTAGATGTGAAGTTAGATGTGTTGAAAAACCTAACAATCTCAATAAGAAATGAAAACATTTTAAAAGAATAACATTTTTTATTAAAAGAAAAAAAAATTTAATGTAATTTTGCATGAGCTTGTGAAGCTCAGCCATCGGGTCAAAATTCTTCCTCTGCTGTTGCTCCAGCTGTTGGTTTTGGAGGTCTAGGATCCGCATTTTCCGGCGATTTGAGCGGATTTTTTCATTGGTCCTCTGGATGAGACTGTGGTTTTCCTCCATCTTTTTTAAAACTGTTAGGATATAAGAAAAAAAATTAGGATTTCAAAGACCGTTACCAAATAAATAAAATATTTATGTTGCTTATTAAACAATCATTATCATGTCTATACAATTGTTATGTGTCTAGCACATATACTTCTATCATAAATACCATATTATTGTTCTGAAATCTGACGGGTGCGCTTTAAATGCTATCCATTTTTATATCTACATCTTATTGTTGAAATGTTATTAATCTCTGTGCACATATTTACCCTCCTGACTGAGGCTCACAGGAACCGTCTCATCCTCCTGCTCCTCTTCTCCATCACCCGATTCACCAGGAGTTTAGGGGGGGGTTGCAGCTCCTCCTCTTGCTCCTCAACAGGAGCTGGGGGTGGTAAACACTGGGAGGGCCCTGGCTGCTCCTCATCCCTCTCCTCCTGTGCATCCTCCTCCTGCTCCTCCTGTGCATCCTCCTCCTGCTCCTCCTCTTCATCCTCCTCCTCCTCCTCTGCGGCCTGTCGCCTTGTGCGCTTGGGGCGCACAGATGGTAGAGGAGCTCCTATAATAACACAATGTTCATATATGTAAAAATTATTTCTAATAACGTATGCAAATTCTGTGTACTCTGCTGTATTGTATATGAATACAAATTTATTTATATAGACAGTTAACCAATGGGATAATGTTATATTAAAGGGTCTTGCTGGCACTACAGGGGACTGAGTGTGAGCTGGGCTGCCACCATGGTAAAATTAGCTGTTTGTGTTTCCTTTGTATTATTCTGACGATCTCATGTTAAAAAAAGGGCCTGATGGAGTACACGGGATTACTATGATAACCCCACGCCTAGCACAGGAATTTAGTGGTAATTGAGTTATAAAATACCACCCCTTCCCCTTTAACACACCACCACTTTAATTCCATGGTTTAACTTGATGGAATAATGATAGAAAAGGGGGAGAAGGTTTCAATTCCCCCTTTTCTCATGGGAGAGCGGCAGGACTTAATAAAATTAGTAGTGACGGTTTCAAGTTCCCCTTTTGGGAACCTAATAGGGCTCTTTAGGTGTAAGCTGGTCCTCACGTAGCCTAGTTAGCTGGAAAACGTGTTTTTCCCGTTTTTTGGTGAGCACGAGGTGATCACGCGGCCTACATGTGCTTTTCCTGCACTTTTTAGGCCTGTGGGCCTGGTACCAGTTTGTTCTGGAAAAATCCAGTGTTAGTTAGGGGTATATAAGTAGGGTTCCATCAGCCTTGCTCTCAGTCGCCTCAGTAGACAGGACTGTGGTGTTCCCCAACCCCCCCTTTTTTCTTTTCTTTTTGTCGCGGCATTTTTCCTACAGGTGAATGGTTAGGGGTACGATGTACCCCATATCCATTCACTTAGGGTGGGGAGCCGGTATCTGGGGGCCCCCTTATTAAAGGGGGCTCCCAGATTCCGATAAGCCTCCCGCCCGCATACCCCGACAACCAACGGCCAGGGTTGTCGGGAAGGGGCCCTGTCCTCATCAACATGGGGACAGGGTGCTCCCAACCCCCCCATGTTGAGGGCATGCAGCCTGGTACGGCTCAGGAGGGGGGGGCGCTCGCTCGTCCCCACTCCCTTCCTGGCCGGCCGGGTAGCGTGCTTTGGATACGGGTCTGGTATGGATTGTAGGGGGACCTCCTACGCCGTTTTTTTTCGGCGTAGGGGGGCTCTCCTTACAACTCATAACAGACCTAAGGGCCCGGTATGCTCCTGAGGGGGAACCCATGCCGGATTTTTATTTAAAATCCGGCGGGGACTTCCCCCTCAGGATTCATAACAAACGCTGCACACGTGTAGAATTGGCGGGAATCCAAGTCGGATCTCCCGTCGCTTCTATGACGCGCTTGCTGGGATGTGCTGTCACTATTCCAGTGAGTGCGAGATGTCGGCGAGATCTCGGCACCATGTCGCCGAGAATCAGCGCGATGCTGTCGTGCTAAAAACACAATATCACAAACACCTACTGTATGGTATTCAACAATTGGAAGCATTCTCGCCTTATTAATCACTGACAGGGGTAACATGACAGATTTTATATCTTGCCATTTTGCATAAATATAGCAGCCATTATCATTTGCATAATTATGTATATATGAGTAACAACACAGGATACACGTATAGGGGAGAAATGAGTTGCTATTCATCTGACCGCTATAATTATTTTTTGACCCTTATACTGGGCCTGTACAATAGATTATTTTTTTTCATCCCTATCTTTATATATGAACAATAATATGTTTGTTTCTTTTGACTTGTTGATGAATTAATTTTGAATAAATAATGGAGTTGATGTTATTTAAAAAAAACAACTACCAGCATGCTCTGATACACCATGTAGCTCACCGTCACCAGCTGTACCACAATTATACTTTAACTCCCAGCATGCCTGAACAGTCAATGGCTGTCCGGTAATACTGGGGAGTTGTTTTGCAACAGCTGTAGGCTCTGTTTAGGAAACAGTGCCGTACCAGACGTTTTTCTTTTTTATTGTGGAAGGGAGGGGGGCTATGTAGGGGTATGTGTATATGTTGTGTTTTTAATTTTTTATTTAGTGTGGTGTAGTGTTTTTATGGTACAGTCAGAGGGGCGTGGGGTTCACAGTAGTTTCCCGCTGAGGGTTTGAGCTGCAGCGCCAAATTTGCTTCAGCTAGAAGCACACTGTAAGCCCCAGCCCATGTGAATGTACTCTGTACATTCACATTGGGGGAGAGGGGGGGGGGTTATTGCAGCCAGTTGCATGCAGGGAGTTGTAGTTTTGCAACAGCTGGAGGCACAATGGTTTGTTACCTAACTCAGGGTTTCAAGACCAGTGCGCCTCCAGCTGTTGCAAAACTACTACTCCCATCAGGCATGGTCTGTCAGTGCATGCTAAGAATTTTACTTTTGCTGCATCTAGAGTGCCACAGTTTAGAGACCCGTGTATAGTGGTCTGAAAAATGTGGGCCTGCAGAACTTGCAAAACTAGAAGTCCCAGCATGCCCAGGCATGCTGGAAGTTGTAGTTCTGCAACATCTAGAGGGCAATATGTATTCGAACGTCCTTGGGCCTTAAGGACCCTGAAGTCAGGACGTTCGCATACGTCCTATGTCCACAACATGTTAATTATGCTAAATAGCAAGGAAAGTGCCTAAATACACATTTACCAACCAGGGTGTCTGCAGCTGTTCAGGCATGCTGGGAGTTGTAGTTTTGCAACAGCTGGAGACACACTGTTTGGGAAATACTAATATCTGATCTTATATCCTAACTTTTAAACTAGTCTAAAATGCAGTTAAAGATAATGAAATAACAGTGGTGAAATTACTTACACTAATCAACAGTTTTTCCTCACTGGATGAAAAGTTACTCCCCACCATCTTCGCTTCGCTGGGCAGCACAAAATAGCGATCCGAAAATCGACTGGCAAAGATCCAGGAAATGCTCTTCTTTATCGCGTGTTATTCGCGCGCATGCGCGGACGAGAATTTCGCAATCATTTTCGCATGCGCATTAGCGAAATTTCGCAATGAATTTTTTTTGTTTGAAATATCACGAATATTCGATTTTTGCGAATATTTCACGAATATTCGCCTATATATTCGTGATATATCGCGAAATCGAATATGGCGTATTCCGCTCAACACTATTCATAACTAATATCCTTCAGTCCTTTTATTCATTTTGTTGCTCTTCTCTGTACTCGCTCCATTTCCAGTACATCCTTCCTGACGACTGGTGCCCAGAAATGAATAGCATACTCCAGGTGCGGCCAGACCAGACCAGAATCTTGTAGAGTGGGAGAATTGGAAAAAATAAATAGTTGGATAGCTGCACTCCAAATATTCACCTTTATTGAAAAAGTCATCAAAGGTAGGTATACAGTAGAATAACTGCACAGCGGCTGACATGTTTCACACTAGGCACGGTGCTTAGCCATAGCTATGACTAAGCACTGTGCCTGGTGGGAAACATGTCAGCGGCTGTGCAGTTAGTCTGTATCTACCTTTGATGCCTTGAATTTAATTTTTCAATAAAGGTGGATATTTGGAGTGCGGCTATCCAGCTATTTATTTTTTCTATTATCTCTGTTGCAAACAGAGCCAGCACCCTCTTTGACTGATGACCTTAGTAGAGGTAATTACCCTGGAGCGGTGAACTCCCACATTTCAATAGTCTTGACAGAGATTTGGAGAATTACTGCTTTATCTCTTGAGTTAATCTCAATTTGAATGCATGCCAATATTCTGTTTGCTTTGTTAGCAGCAGCTTGGCATTGCATGCTATTGCTGAGCCTATCCTCTACTAGGACCCCCAGATCCCTTTCCATCCTTGATTCCAGTGATTACATTCATATTTTTGCCACCCAAATGCATTATTTTACATTTTTCCACATTAAACCTCCTTTTCTATGTAGTTGCCCACCCCATTAATTTGTTCAGATCTACTTGTAAGGTTTCCACATCCTGCAGAGAAGTTATTTCCCTGCTTAGCTTAGTATTGTCTGCAAATACAGAGATTGAGCTGTTCACCCCATCCTCCAGGTCGTTTATGAATAAATTATATATATATTAAATAGGATTGGTCCCAGGACAGAACCTTGGGGGACCCCACTTTCCACCCCTGACTATTCCAAGTACTCCCCATTTATCACTACCCACTGAACTCACCCTTGTAGCCAGTTTTCGATACATGTACTCACCCTATGGCCTATGCCAACTGACATTACTTTGTAAAGTAAACGTTTATGGGGAACTGTGTGTCAAATGCTTTTGCAAAATACAGATACACCACGTCTACTGACCTTCCTTTATCTAGATGGCAGCTTACTACCTCATAGAAGGTTAATAGATTGGTTTGGCAAGAACGATTCTTCATGAATCCATGCTGATTACAGCTAATGATACAGTTTTCATTACTAAAATCTTGTATCATCCCCTCCAAGAGCTTGCATACTATTGATGGTCTGCAATTCCCAGGGATGTATTGTGGCCTTTTTTTAAATATTGGTGCTACATTGGCTTGTTTCCAATCAGGTGATACCCTTCCAGTCAGTAGACTGTCAGTAAAAATTAGGAACAATGGTTTGGCAATTACTTGACTCAGAAATACATTTTTTGATATCCTCCAAGAAGTTCACCATCAAATGCCTCGTCTCGAAATTCCTTAGTCCATCCTTTTAATAGGGAGTGTCACTATGATGCAGTTAATTGATAATTTAAAGTATAATAAAGGTCAGATATTGAGTATCTTTGACGTTGTATTGCATGGTATATTAGGGATTGCTGAATAGATTTGATATTTTTAATTAGTTGGTTGTAATAATATCTATGGTCATCTGGTAGTTGAAATTCTGTGGATGACTCTGTAAAATATTTTAGTTTTGATGGTTCTTGATGGTAAATGAACATCACTGTTTGTATCCCTTTTTGCTCTCCCTACGTTGGAAACTTCGGCCTTGGTTAGGGGTGTTTTTTTAAGCACCTGATTAGATCCTGAGGCTCTAATAGGCTCCAAAATAGGGTGGGCTTGTGATTCAGAGCATTGCGCCAGGAGCCCACTCAGGTGTTGCAACAGTGAATGAATATTCACTATTGAAACACTGATCCTCAATCCGGCCAATCAGAAGCAGGTCTGAGACCCGTTTTCTGATTGTCTGAAAAGAGAAAAGTCCCAATTGGCCACCAAAGAGAAAGGAGGAAACGGAAGCCACCACGATGCCTGTGGAGAGCAGGGAAAGGGAAAGCCACCACTGCTGGCGGCCAGGAAGGGAAGCCACCAGTGAAGCCTGGGAGAAGCATTGCCCATAGATGGGGTAAGTGCACCAGACCCACCCGACCGACCCCCCAAAAAAATTGTATTACTTTGTGAATGTTCAGCGTTGTTGATCCTCCATTTTAAAAACCTGCTTGCGCATGATGGATTATGGTAGGTTTTATTGCTGCTAGGCGGGAAACCACTATTTTTTTAAGCATTTTGACGGCTACATTTGTAAGCAAAATGGGCCTATAAAGTAGGGTCTTTATCGTTTTTTTTTGCCATTGCTATTAATTTTACATATGCCTGAAGACCTGTGGATAAATATGATCCTCCCTCCCACATATTTGTCTTGTGTTATTTTATAAAACTCGGAGGAATACCCATCTGGACCAGGTGATTCATTGTTAGCTAGATTTTTAATAATTTGTTGGACTTCTTCAATAGTAAGGCCTCGTACACACGACAGAGTTTCTCGGCAGAATTCGTCGAGAATCTCGGTGAAGAGCCGGATTCTGTCGAGAAACTCGGTCGTGTGTACATTTTTGGCCCGATGGAGCCGCCGAGGAACTCGTCGAGCAAATAGAGAGCAGGTTCTCTATTTTCTCGATGGCAGTGGATTTTGGCTCGACGAGTTCTTCATCGGGCTGTTTTTTAAACGAGAAACTCGGTCGTGTGTATGCTAAGAAACTTGTCAAAAACTTGACACTGGAGACCAACATAGGTAAAACTAGCGTTTGGATTGGAGATAGCACATTCGTGTCGCTTCCAACATTATTTAATCGTTTATTTGCAGCGCTTTACACAATTTTTCCTAAGGGCACAAAACTGCAATATACTAATTTTTTTTTTACGATATTCACACAGAGTTCCTTAAAATTAGGTGGAACCTTTTTCTTACTGGACTCAATATTTATTTTTTTTTTTATTGTCACCTTATTTTGGTCGTGTGTTTTAAATCCTGCTTTTAATCACCTTATTTTTAAATTTTTAGAAAATGCTAATCCTTTTATTTTTTGTAATGTCAAGTTCCCCCCATAGAAACCTTATTGCTTTGTCTTATCTCATGTGTCCCTTTCAAATTACACCTTATATCCAATTTTTACAAAATAAGAACCTGCCTTCTCACTTGCAAAATTGAAATGTAAAAAAATACAAGGACAAGTATGAACTGTAAAAAAAAAATGTACCATTTATTTTGGTAATAAAAAAAAATTTGATATGCAAAAGTCAGCACTGGAGAGCTTGCTGCCATTTGTGCACAGCCAGGTGTGGCCTGATGTGACTGGTGATCAGTTGGAGGCCAAAATGGGGACTTGAGAGGTTCATTCAGGAAGTCACGCATCAAGGTCTTGGACTCCCCGAGGTCAGAAACTGGAGCAGGGCAGGCAGATGTCACCAGGTTGTGGTACTACAGCAGCCTGAACTCTGGTACACCACATGGAAGTAAGGGAGTCACTTTCTTGATTTCTTCAAGGCCTTCCTTGGTGGCTTCCCTGCAGCCTGCTCTTTCACCTTCTCTGCAGCCTTCTCAGCAGCCTTCCTCTTATGCCTGGCTGGAGGTGGTGCCACAGGGGTAGTACTCATGCCAGGAGGAGGAGTAGACGAAGGTGGTGGAGGATGAGTAGCCGACGGTGGTGGAGGAGGAGGTGGAGGAGAAGGAGGAGCAGTAGAAGGAGGAGGAGCAGTAGAAGGAGGAGGAGTAGAAGGAGGAGGAGTAGAAGGAGGAGGAGCAGTAGAAGGAGGAGGAGTAGAAGGAGGAGGAGCAGTAGAAGGAGGAGGAGTAGAAGGAGGAGGAGTAGAAGGAGGAGGAGCAGTAGAAGGAGGAGCAGTAGAAGGAGGAGGAGCAGTAGAAGGAGGAGGAGCAGTAGAAGGAGGAGGAGTAGAAGGAGGAGGAGCAGTAGAAGGAGGAGGAGTAGTAGAAGAAGAAGAGGAAGCAGAATGTTCAGATGGAGCAGGAGAAGAAGAGGAAGAAGAATGTTCAGATGGAGCAGGAGAAGAAGAGGAAGAAGAATGTTCAGATGGAGCAGGAGAAGAAGAGGAAGAAGAATGTTCAGAAGGAGCAGGAGAAGAAGAAGAAGAAGGTGGGGGAGCTTGAGAAGGAGCAGGAGAAGAAGAAGAAGAAGGTGGGGGAGCTTGAGAAGGAGCATGAGAAGAAGAAGAAGGTGGGGGAGCTTGAGAAGGAGCATGAGAAGAAGAAGAAGGTGGGGGAGCTTGAGAAGGAGCATGAGAAAAAGAAGAAGAAGAATAAGAAGGTGGGGGAGCTTGAGAAGGAGCATGAGAAGAAGAAGAAGGTGGGGGAGCTTGTGAGTTATGTGGTGTGTGAGGATGGGGATGGCGGCAAATCACAGTGTCCTCTGTGAGAAGACCCCTCACCCCCTGATTTGCCAGGGTGATGAGGAGGCCCTCAAAGAGGAGGCGTTGGTCTAATGTCATTTCTGACATTTTGGCCAAAACAACTGTGACAAATCCCTCCTGAGCAGTGGGAGGCTGTTGCAGGGTTGCATGGGCATCCCGAATGAGGGCTAGTGAGGCGTCACGCACCCTTGTATCCCTCACCTGCCTTCTCGGACGCAGATGAAGAGGAGACACCTGGCATCTCGTGCTTGGCCCAGCAACCTCCTGCAACCCACTTGGGCCTGCCACCTCATCCGCTCCACTTGGGCCTGCCACCACGTTACTGCTACTTGGGCCTGCCAACACGTCCAAGATACTTGGGCCTGCAGCCTCCTCCAAGCCACTCACCCTGTCCTCCTCCTGCCTGGCATTTTCCTGATCCTCCTGCTGCCTGGTCTCGTCCTGTGTATGGAAAAAAAGTAAAGTTTTACTATTTTTTAAAATTTTTGGTTTATTTATTTAAGCTCCTGACTGTACCTTTTTTTTTGGTCACGACTTAGCTAAGCCAATCATTCTGACCCATGTTTTATGGTCAATCACACCACAAAAATTCATGGCCAATACTGACAAATTTTAGGAATAACACTTTTATATTTAAATTTTTTTTACCTTTAATATCTTAATTTACATCTCTTTAACAACATTTGAACACCACATATTTGCACATTGAAAGTACTATATACCTGGCTCCAGCTGGGCAAATCTGGATCTTCATCCAGGATGGAAGGCTGCTGAGAGGGTTCTTCTGCAGAGGGAGCAGCAGGTTGGCTGGAGGGAAGGCTGGAGCTTCTGTGGCTTCTGGGGCGAAGGCTAGAAAGTGACTCCCTAACCTCCAGGTGTTCATCCAGGAAGCTCAGTTTGCTGTAGTACCACAACTTGGGTTGAAATACCCGCCCTGCTCCAGCTCCAGACCTCATCGAAGCCAAGACCTTGTTGCGTGCCTTCCTGTAGGTGCCTCTCAAGGTCCCAATTTTGACCTCCAACTGGTCAGTTGTCACATCAAACCCCACCTGTCTCCGCACAAGTGGGAGCAGGCTCTCCAGTGCAGTTTTGCGCAATTCTCTATTTCGAGAGATGGGGTCTTTGGTGGCCCACAGAACAGGAAGTTCTTGCCACCTATCAATAAAGATCTCCAAGAAGTCGGGTTGGTTAAAGCGATTCATCTTTTCCTGTCCAAAACCAAGGATAAAAAAATAATGTCACTACACAATCTAGAAAGTCAATTACTCTTTCTCACAAGCTAGCCCTTAAAGGGTCACTAATGGATAACTATATTTTTTGAGGAAATTACTGTTTACAGTGTCTAGAGACATACAAGTGCATACATATAATGTGCCTCTAGTTTCACTTTTGGTTTTAAATTTAGTTATTGTTTCTGTGAAGTAAAGAGACACACAGAACCAAAAAAAAATAAAAGCAGGGCATATTTTAATTTCAAAAATTATTAGCATTGTTTTGGTTGATTTTTAAACACACAGCTTAGACCACAGTGACAAGCTCCCCTGATAAATTTGAGAGGGAGCAGAACCAGGAAGTGATGATTTATGCAAATGATTACAGCTGCTTAAAAGCAAAAAGGGACAATGAGGACATGAAATCAATACTGATATAATGTAAAGTTAGTTATTTCTGCCCCAAACAATTTTGGCTTAGTGCTCCTTTAAATGTCTGTCTTTCCTGAATATGCCACTGCTGTCCCAAGTTCGAAGCATACCTACACGCTTGTCGTTCAAACGTCTTTCTTACGCAACCCGGTCGTATGGACGCTACATGTGTTCGAGCCTTATATACACTCCGCACACGACATCCGCCCATGCTTAAAAAAAATTGATGTTTCCCCCCCGCCCCTTATCTTCCGTCGCAAAAACGACAAGGTGGAATTGGCAAGAGATCATGTTGGGTCAGTTCCTAGGAAACAGATGACCAGTTGTGTCGAACTAATAAGCCAGATCTCATCCTCATTTGTGTATGAAACGTTAGTTAGATAAAAGCACTCCGATATAGTTTGGTCAAGACATAAAAGCGACCATTTGCATCATGTTTAAACCGACTTGTTTTTAGAAGACATCCTGATGAGAACCGAGATTGCCCACACAACAGTAGTTGGATCAAAATGCATAATCAAAGCGTTGTTTACGTACGACGGCACTATAGCGGACCATTACCTTCAAATTAAAAACTGGCTATGTTGTAATTTCTGAACCTAAGATGTAGGCCACAAAATCATTCAATCAAGAAAAACATGTAAAATGTAGTTACATACCGGTCTTTGACCCGATCGTTATCTCCGCCGTCTTCCACAAACTGTGAACGCCCCTTTTACTCACGTGGTAGCCCTTTATACACGCGCATGTGGGACTTTACGCACGTCTCCCCGCCCCTGACGTTCATGGTATCGTATTTTCCCCGCCCCTTTTCCATCTTTTTTTTGTTGGAAGCACATGTTGGAGAAGATGGCAGCACGGCGAATCAGGTGTAAGGCCTCCAACATGACCTTTGAGGAAATGGTGGAGATGGTCCTCATCCTCAAAGCAGAGGACTACGATGGGAGGCATGGGCCATATAAGTACCCTAATAAGGTCAAGGCCCAAATAATGGAGAAGGTGAGGAGGAGTCTCCATCAGAAATTTGGGGTGAAAAGGTCCAAGGAGCAGATCCGGAAAAGGTGGTGTGACCTTAAAAAACGGGAGCCGGAACAAATGAAGAGGATCAGGAGAGTGATTAGAAGAAGTAAGTTTGTTATATATTTTGTAAGATTTGTTCTGCGCCATGTGTTTTTGATTTCAGGTTGTACTGTAATATTTTTTTAGGCACAATAATTTGTCGTCAAACTGGACGTCCATTCGGAACGACTAAATATTGTGTTTAAAATCCTAGAAATTAGGACATTTTTTTAAAATTGTGGTGAGATCAATCGTGAAAATAATGTAGATGTGCTATTAAAACCACCAAACTTTTTTTATTAATTAAATATACAGTAAAAGGAGAGTCTGCTCAGCAGTCGGTGACACATGTGGACTCATTTGCATAATTGTTGTCCCCTTTAATAACCCATTTTGGGCTTCACACAGAGCTGAGGTGATCCAGTGTATACTTTGTTGGCTTACATGTTTAAAAGTAGACCAAAGCTACAAGATTTGTCAGGATCTTTGTGAATGCCTTCAATCCTGTGTTTTGCCCTGAGGGGTTTTTCAAAACATCAATAGTCCCAGAAATTGTCTAAAGTGAATCATATTCCTCTTTCAGGCCTATAAGCTAGAAAAAACCTGTTTCCATTTTCTTCATTCTCGTAGGGCGTCATGAAGCTTCGACACGGGAGCAAGAAGTCCAGCAAGCCACACCCCCGAGGGATGGGGATGATGCGCAGCCTGCCACCACATCAGGTAAAGTAACATATAACTAACCCAGCTTCAGGTAATGTAGATGTAGGCCTGCCTAATTTTTAAAAATGGTTTTGTCCCACATTTCAGGATCAGGTGGTGGCTTGGACAGGCATACAAAACAGATGGTTATATCTGAAATCTGGGCCTGCAGAGAAGAGGTGGAGGAGATTCATCTGGCCAACCGACAAATTAAAGAAAGAACAAGGAGGGTGGAAAATAAATTAAAAAATTTACTTGATGTTTTGGGGAGACTCTGAATCTAAAAAAAATACAAAAAAAAATTTTATATACCAGATTTTAATGTTTATTTAATTAAAAAAAAACCAAAAAAAAAATAAAACCAGATTTTCTACTTTATTTAATTAAAAAAAAACCAAAAAAAAAATAAAACCAGATTTTCTACTTTATTTAATTAAAAAAAAACCAAAAAAATAATAAAACCAGATTTTCTACTTTATTTAATTAAAAAAAAACCAAAAAAATAATAAAACCAGATTTTCTACTTTATTTAATCAAAAAAAAACCAAAAAAATAATAAAACCAGATTTTCTACTTTATTTAATAAAAAAAAAAACAAAAAAAAAATAAAACCAGATTTTCTACTTTATTTAATAAAAAAAAAACCAAAAAAATAATAAAACCAGATTTTCTACTTTATTTAATAAAAAAAAAAACAAAAAAAAAATAAAACCAGATTTTCTACTTTATTTAATAAAAAAAAAACCAAAAAAATAATAAAACCAGATTTTCTACTTTATTTAATAAAAAAAAAAAACCAAAAAAAATCCAAAAATGATTGTATATTGTATGAGAAAAATCACCCACAAAAATACAAAAATGATTGTATATTGTATGAGAAAAATCACCCACAAAAATACAAAAATGATTGTATATTGTATGAGAAAAATCACCCACAAAAATGATTGTATATTGTATGAGAAAAATCAACCACAAAAATGATTGTATATTGTATGAGAAAAATCAACCAAAAAAATACAAAAATGATTGTATATTGTATGAGAAAAATCACCCACAAAAATACAAAAATGATTGTATATTGTATGAGAAAAATCACCCACAAAAATGATTGTATATTGTATGAGAAAAATCACCCACAAAAATACAAAAATGATTGTATATTGTATGAGAAAAATCACCCACAAAAATGATTGTATATTGTATGAGAAAAATCACCCACAAAAATACAAAAATGATTGTATATTGTATGAGAAAAATCACCCACAAAAATGATTGTATATTGTATGAGAAAATATAACAAAAAATTTTGTAGGGTATTTATGAATAAATAAAAATAAAAAAATTTAGAAAATAAAGAGCTTTTGAACATCAAAAAAGTGTGTGGTGTTTTTACTAAAATACGTAAAATTGTCTATGTGTTTGGTTTGGGGGTCACCTGGGAAATGTTTGCTAGTTGATAATGAAAATACACTTAGTTACACTTAGTAAAGAACTCCAAACAACACAAGCAAGACATAACAAGTTTAGAAAAAAAATTATGATTTATTTTTAAGAAAGCTACAATTAGGGCAAATTTGATTGAGATGGTATTGCCCCCCTACCCATGAAATAGTCCATGTATTTGTCCCGGACTTCACGGGCACTCTGGGGGGGCAGTCCTGTGTGGCCAGCTTCAAGGCCCGCCAAAGTTTCTGCAGGGGTCAAATGTTGTGCCTCGGGCCCAACCAGGGCCATATAATTTGGAGATTGTCTCCTTAAAAAATTGTGGAGAATGCAGCAGGCAAAAATAATTGTATTCCACTTATATTCCGCCATGTGGAGAGAGGTGAGGAAAAGGCGGAACCGGCTGGCCATGATGCCGAAAGCGTTCTCAACCACTCTACGTGCTCGGCCCAGCCGGAAATTAAAGACACTCCTCTCTGGGGTGAGGGTGCGCTGAGGGAATGGCCTCATAAGATGGGGTCCCAGGGCAAACGCTTCATCAGCCAGGAAAACAAATGGCAGGCCTTCTACATTCTGGTCATCCGGTGGCAATGACAGATCATCATCCTGAAGGCGAAGCGCGAACTCCGTCTGCCTGAAGGCTCCCCCATCCGATACCCGTCCATTCATCCCGACATCCACAAAAAGGAATTCATACTGTGCTGACACCACCGCCATCAGCACAATACTGTTGAACCCCTTATAATTAAAGAACTGGGATCCTGAACGGGGTGGAGGCACGATGCGGACGTGCTTCCCGTCGATGGCTCCCCCGCAGTTGGGGAAGTTCCATCGGGTCTGGAAGTCCAAAGCCACAGACTGCCACTCCTGTGGTGTGGACGGAAGCTGGGGAAGAAAAAAATAAAAAATTAGCCACATAACCTTGCAAGCAGATTATACAAAGACATTATAAGCATTATAACATTTCTGGGAACTAGCATATTATATCTAAATATATTTAGCCAATTAACACATTAAACACCCCCTCTGATGGGCCAATGCCCAAGTTTGGGGGAGGGCTAGATGAGTTTGGGAGTACTAAAAAAAATTAATTTTGATTATTGGTGAACATAGACTTTACAACACATTTTGGAGGGGAGGGCTAGATGAGTTTGGGAGTCCTAAAATTAAAAAAAAAATAAATATTGGTGAACATAGACTTTACAACACATTTTGGAGGGGAGGGGGGGGACATTACAATGGATATAACACAATACATTGGGAAGTGACTAGACTAGGTAGGTTGGGGCCCAGGATAGCATGCTGGGGAGGTAAGTGCTGGAAAATATGCATGTAGGCCAAAAAAGGGGCATCAAAGTTTACATCATGCATGGGGGCAAAGGGGACATTCACAGCATATTCCAGACATGGTAATTAGGGAAGGAGGAGATAACTACAAGACATTAGCATACATTATAGACATAAAATGTGATATTAAAGGAGAAAACTTACCCTCATATATTCCTCCTGCAGAACCTGGATGATGGCAGAGCAGGTGTCAGGAATGATGAGGCCCAGAGCCTGGGGGGAGATGCCCGTGGAGAACTTTAAGTCCTGAAGGCTTCTCCCAGTTGCCAGATAACGGAGGGTGGCAACTAGCCTCTGCTCAGCACTGATGGCTTCCCGCATAACGGTGTCCTGCCTGGTAATATAGGGGGACACCAAAGCCAACAGGTGCTGAAAGACGGGATCAGACATCCTCAGGAAATTCCTGTAATCAACAGGATTATTTTCCTGAAGCTCCCGCAGCAAAGGCATGTGAGAGAATTGGTTCCTACGGAGCAACCAATTCTTGGTCCATGAACGTGTCCTCCTCCTGTTCATGAACTCCTCATTGTCTAGGTCATAAACAAACAGACCTATAGACAGAAGATGCTTAGCACGAAGTCGGCGACGACTAGGTGCCTGCAACATGGCTACAAGGCTAGTTACGAACGACAAATCAGAATTGCACTAAACAGACCGCAGTGAAGAACAGCAAGACCTATGAAGAACGACCCTGACAATGAAAAACGCGGGGACAGGACCGCAATGTAAAACAATACGACCTGACCGCACGTCTCGATTGCCTAGATACGACCCACACAAGTACAAACTGAACGGCAGAGATCAATCTGAAAGCACAAAGACTGAAAAGCACGAATCGTCACTCACCAAACTTTTACTAACACGCGTAAACACGGAATCAGCAAAAGGAGCCCCAAGGGTGGCGCCAACAAAATCAAACCTCCCCTTTATAGTCGCGTCATACGTCGTGAGCGTCATCGCGCCGGAGAACGACCAGATTTTGGTATGTTACGTGTGTACGCAAAGCAAGCCTGCCGAGCTTCTCGACAAGTTCAACAAGGAACTCGTCGAGGAACTCGACGGGCTTTGCACGTCGAGTTTCTCTGTCGTGTGTACGAGGCCTAAGAGCCCTTTCACACTTATACGACTTGTCTCACGATTTTGGACTGCAAAATCGTATGACAAGTCATTCTCCATTATTTTCAATGACTACCATTCATACTGGCACGACTTTAAGTAGTGCAGACTTCAAAGTAGTCCTTGCACTACTTTGGTCCGATTTTGATGCCACTTACACAGGCATTCATTGAAATTGCGGCCGCGAATCGCGGCGAAATCGCAGTAAAATTGTGGCCGCGAAATCGCAGTAAAATCGTGCGACTTTGAAGTCGTACAAGTGTGAAAGGGGGCTAATGGGTGCATTTAAATTTTCTATTTGTGAAAATGTCAGTTTGGGTAGTTTAATTTGATCCAGAAGTGAGGTGGCAGTTACACTATCTAAGGTACTGAGCTCCCTATGTGTTGTGTCCACCTGAGCCCCCCATAATGTGCCAACTTGAGCCCTCTCTACTGTTTCCTCATATGCCTCCCTGTGGTTTGCCCTGCCAAGCCCCCCTGTACTGTGCCCTTCTGAGCTTTCCATGGTGCGTGTCCACCTGAGCCCCCCTTGGTGTGCCCTTCTGAGTGAGCCCCCCTGTGGTGTGCCCACCTGTACTGTGCCCTTCTGAGGCTCCCTTTACCATGCCCTTCTGAGCTCTAATGTGGTGTGCCCTCTTGTGACCCCTGTTACCATACCCTCTTATGCTCCCATGATTCCTCCTGTACCTTGCCCTTCTGACCTCGCAGTACTATGCTCTCCTAAACTCCCAATATAGTGCTCTCCTGACCCCCCTGTATTGGTCCCTCTGACCTCCCTGTACACTGTCCTGCTGACCCCCTGTCCTTTGCATGCTTACGCCCTGTTCTCTGCCTTGCTTTTCCCTATACACTGCCCTACCTACTACTAACCTCTGTATAGTGCCCTACCTACTGCTGACCCCTGGTCACTGCCCTACTTACTGCTGACACCTGGACACTGCCCTATCTACTACTGATCTCTGTACACTGCCCTACTTACTATTGACCTCTGAACACTGCAATTCCAAACTACCTGTGTGTACCAGACTTAACTCTGTCCTATGGGGACTGCAAGAAGCTGATACCATGTCAAATTCATATACTTACACAGTCTGCATCAAAAAATATATTTACATCATGTATTAATGATTAAAAACCGCATTAATGAATATATTTTATATGCCTAGAGCTCAGGATTTGCTTGACTCGTAAGTGCTATAGGTTAGGTTCACCAACTACAACCATATGGAGCTTGCTTGATTTTAAGACATGCAAAAGTTTCATACCTCACTAGCAATAACATGAGAATATGTAGAAAACCGAGCATTAGATACATTTTGGTCTTGAAGTGTTAATAAACCGTACACAGTATATAGTAGTCTTGTGACTTATATCGGTGTCTGGATAAAGCTTGTAGGAGGAGTTTTCATACTACACTAAGCTGTCTTATCAGGACCCCTGACCCTTGGTCTGGAAAATGCTGATTGGCCCTGTTCTGATCACATGCACTCTCCCAAAATAAAAAAAAAACTCTCTAGCAATACACACCAAACTGGACATGTGTAGCACGGCTCCATAGACTCTGTCCTATCAGGACCCGTTCTGGAGTCAGTGGAAGAAGGGGAGGATCTGGTCACACAGGATCAAAGAGCCTTTTTACACAATGCAGAGGATTAACTCCTTAGGTTCTACAGTGAGTATAATAAGCATGCTTTACTGCATATATAGAATGTTATAGAATTTTACTGCTGAGAGTTTAGTAACACTTTAAAGACATATCGTACAGATTCACTACTTTGCAGCAGGTTAATTGCATCCCTCAGACATGTTATTTGACCACTTTCTGTCTGCAGTATAGTAAAATGACAGCGGCAGGGTGGCACTCTTGTTTTGGGATGACGTCATATGATGGTGCCCTAGAACCGCTGCTCTTGTGCGCCCGCGGGGGTAGGCAGTGTGTCAATCGCGGCTGCGCTGTGTTCCTAGGACAGCGCAACCTCGATCTCGGTAAAGAGCTGATGATGTGGCTCTTTACTTATGTGACTGGCTGTGTCTAATCACAGCTGGTAAACAAGAAAGTACCATTTATCTGCTCTTCTTTGCTCACACTGACAGTGTGTGGCAAGGAGAGCCGATCAGTGGCAACTTCTTGCAGGGAAGACCTGTAAAAGTAATCAGGGCACTGATCATCAGTGCCCTGATTACAGTACAGCCCCAATAGTGCCCATCAGTGACACTAATCAGTGCCCATCAGTGACACCAATCAGTGCCCATTAGTGATTCCAGTCAGTGCTGCCTTTCAGTGCCCATCAGTGCCACCCATCAGTGCCCATCAGTGCCTCCCATCCATGCCGCCTATCATTGCCCACCACTGCTGCCTATCTGTGCCCATCAGTGCCACCCATCTGCCCATCAGTGCCATCTATCAGTGCCCATCAGTGCTGCCTATCAGTACTCATCAGTGCCGCAGATCAGTGACACCTATCAGTGCCCATCAGTGCCCATTAGTGCAGCATATTAGTGCCTCCTCATCAGCGCCGCCTCATCAGCGCACATCAGTGAAGGAGATAAATTACTTATATACAAAATATACTGCCAGAAACTAAGAAAAACATATTTTTTCCAATTTTTTTCTGACTTTTTTTAGCAAAAATAAAATAAAAAAAACAGCAGTAAGTAAGTAAAAGAAAGCTCTATTTGTGTGAAAAAAAATGATAAATATTTCATTTGGGTGCATTTGTCATTCAAAGTGTGGCAGCGCTGAAAATTGGCGTAGGCAGGAAGGGGCTGAAAGTGCCCAGTAGGCAAGTGGTTAAAAGGATTTTGAATTTTGATATTTTTATTTTAAGCAATATTAAAATCATTGCTCCAAACAAATAGAATTAAAAAAATATGGCCCGGGTTCACAGACAGCGGTGTACATTTATGCCGCCGTAGTGTATCTCCTGTACGCTACGCCGATGCAGCGCAGAGAGGCAAGCACTGCATTCAGGAAGCCAGTGCTCCCAAAGCTGCGTCGGAGTGGCATATATTTCGAAGGCGCAGGCCAGCGTAGGTGGAAGTGGGCTTGACATGCAAATGAGGCGTGACCCCATGCAAATGATGGTTTGAGAGCCAGACAAGTACGTTGAACGAACTGCGCATGCGTCGTGTCGTGGACGCATCCCCGTGCGCATGCTCATAACCACGCCGGAACAACTGCCTAAGATACGCCAGATCACTGCCTACGCCATGAATGTAATCTGCGCCCATCCAGACACACAGCCAACGCAAACTACGAAAAAACTGCCGGCTTCTGTTCCCTGATGCAGACCTTTACATGTCTGCTGCTGAGTTACACCTCCTTTATGGGGCCTAACTTTACGCCGGACGTACAACTTACGCGCACCTCTCGTAGCCTGCGTCGGGCGGGCGCAGGTTCGTGAATCGTCGTATTTTCCTCATTTGCATATTTGAATATTTGAATGGCTAATCAATGGCAGCGCCACCATTTGGCCAGCGTAAATGTGCGCCCACCCTACGCCGGCGTAGGCAAGTTAGGTCGGCTGGATGAAGCCTATTTTTAGGCGTATCTTAGTTTGTGGGTACGGAGCACAGATACGACGGCGCATATTTGCACTTACGCGGCGTATCTGGAGATACGTCGGCACAAGTGCTTTGTCAATCCGGGCCTATATGTTTTTTCGCTTTGTTACATGTTCCCCAGGGCAGTGCCAAGCACCCTATGCCATTTGTTTGACAACTCCTTGCCAATTAGCCTAGAAAATTGCCATTACTGGGGTAGATTCACGTACGGGCACGCATTGTTACGGCAGTGCAGCGTTTTGTATTTACGCTACGCCGCCGTAACGTACAGGAGTAAGTGCTGTATTCACAAAGCACTTCCTCCGTAAGTCGCGGCGGCGTAGCGTAAAAGGGGCCGGCGTAAGCACGCGTAATTCAAATGTGGAAGGGGGGGCGTGTTTTATGTAAATTTATGATGACCTGACGTGATTGACGTTTTGTACGGACGGCGCATGCGCCGTCCGTGTACATATCCCAGTGTGCATTGCTTCCAAGTACGACGCAACGACGTATTGGTTTCGACGTGAACGTAAATTACGTCCAGCCCTATTCGCGAACGACTTATGCAAACGACTTAAATAATTCAAATTTCGAAGCGGGAACGACGTCCATACTTAACATTGGCTGCGCCTCCTAATAGCAGGAGCAGCCTTACGCAGAAAAAGCCTTTACGCATACGACGTAAAAAACTACCGCCGGGCGCACGTACGTTTGTGAATTGGCTTATCTAGGAAATTAGCATATTCTACGCCGACAACAACGGAAGCGCCCCTAGCGGCCAAAGTTATATTGCACACAATTCTACGCCGCTGCAGTCAAGTTACGTCGGTGGAGGAAGCCTATTTTTTCAGCGTAACTGCCTTTGAGAATCGGCGCAACGCTACGCGGGCGCGGAATTCAAATTACGGCGGCGTATCTGGAGATACGCCGCTGCAAAAGGTATGTGAATCTACCCCATTGTTTTTAAACATTTGTCTCCTATTAAATCAATGGGGTTCGAATTCAGCACCCGAGTAAAGTTTGCCAAAATTCAGCTCAAAATGAACCCACATACATTTTGCTACTCCCTACACAATTAACAAGTAACAGTAGCAGTTTAAGTTTTTTACCAGTCCTCAGTAAAGCCTCGTACCCTGCAGTCATGCCTCCTTCTGCAGGTCACTGAGATTTGATATTATCATTTATAACGATACTATCACTCCTAATGATCCATCTGCAAGCCAGCTCAATACAACTCTGACATCTCTTTTATAGTATTTAAAGCAACTTGTTAATTTGTGATTCCACTGTACTTTCCAAATTTGGAGATATTCCAATAGCATAGTATAATATTTTTGCTGACTACACTGTTAAATGCTTGTTTTTGTTCATCTAGACAGTTTCTCTGTGCATTCTTTTTCTGTTGTACTGCTGTGAATTTAATATGAAAATGGTAAATGATCATATAACATTACATGTTTTGATGGGTTTTGCAAGATACAGTATGCAAGAAGTCTGTTCTGAATGGGTTTAGCCAAGCATTCTTATGTTAACAATACATGGTAAAGGATGGTTAAGTACAGAACACAACAGAAGTTATGCGCAAACAAAATAAATAAATAAAAGTAAGAAAATCGAGAAAAAAAAAAAAGACAAGCCTCAAGCACTGTCTTAAAAATATTCCCACAGTAAACATATGATATAGAAATTTCAATTATTTTCCAGCATGATCTAAATATATACCTGTACGTAACAGAAGCAAATTACAGTAGCTTGCTATGATAAAACAGTTTACAATCAAATAGAAAAGTACTGTTATATATGGTCAGTTTTTAATGGCTAACTTGCCTCCTAAGTCTCTCTTTTTCTTTCGTTGTTTGTGGAAACTACTTAGCTAGCAAGTCTCGCTCATATAGTAGGATCCACTCATATAATAGAACCACTATCCAGTGATATGTCAATGTGTAACATTATTAGCAATGTATTGGACAAGACCTTAAATTGACCATCACAACTGTGCTGTCCTGTCGCATATATGCCAATGTTTATTTTCCACCCTTCTCTTTCTGTCTGACTGTAATATAATTATGGCTGGTACTGAAGTTGATGTGTTGTGGTAAAATGTTTAATAGGATGGTCTACCCATTTTTAATGCTTGAGGCAGTAGAATATAAAGATAGGTGGTAACAATGATATTAAACTCTTATGAAGTACAAGTCAGGGACTGTGTAGTAGATGACACTAAATACCAAAAGCAGAAAATTTGCCACCATAGATAAAGTACATGAAATCCTGCTGGCATTTAGGTTTTACTAGTAACTTGTCACATGGAATCAGATCTTTACATTAGAAATATATAGCCCAGCTCTATAAGACTTCATGATGCAAGCAAATCCTGAGTTAACAAGGTATATTTTAAATAACATAATGTGCAAAGTATAGCTTTTATTTGACAGAAAATAAATCATTATACACCGAAATAGACTACTATTAATCTAGATTGGATTATGTGATAATAAACAAAAAAAAATACATGTATAGATAGATGCACAGTATAATAAAAGCATCAAAAACGTACACTGTACAATGCATTCATTAGAATTTATCTGGAATATGAAGTTCAGTTTCATTAAGGCCCCGTACACACGAGAGGATCGATCCGCTGGAATTGATCCGCGGACCGGTTTCAGCGGATAGATCCCCTGTTGTGTACGATCCAGCGGATATTTTTCCGCGAATATTTTTCGGGCCGACGGATTTCCAGCGGATAAAAATTTCTTGACATGCTAAGAAATCTATCCGCTGGAATCCAGTCCAGCGGATTAATCCGATGGTCTGTACAGACTCACCGGATCAATCCGTCCGAATCCATCCCTCGCATGCGTCGTAATGATTCGCGGAGGGAATTCCGCGGGGATTTTGATCTCATGGTTAGTACAACCATGAGATCAAAATCCGCCAGAGGACGTCCGGACCGTTTCCGCGGATTGATCCTCTCGTGTGTACTAGGCATTAGAACTGTGAAATTATGGATGCTATTCCCTTAAAGCGGGGGTTCACCCGTACATAACACTTTTTCCCTTTAGATGGATGCTCGTTTTGTCTAGGGGAATCGGCTAGTTGTTTTAAAATATGAGCTGTACTTACCGTTTACGAGATGCATCTTCTCCGGCGCTTCCGGGTATGGGCTGCGGGACTGGGCGTTCCTATTTTGATTGACAGTCTTCCGAGAGGCTTCCGACGGTCGCATCCATCGCGTCACGATTTTCCGAAAGAAGCCGAACGTCGGTGCGCAGGCGCAGTATAGAGCCGCACCGACGTTCGGCTTCTTTCGGCTACTAGTGACGCGATGGATGCGACCGTCGGAAGCCTCTCGGAAGACTGTCAATCAAGAAGGAACGCCCGCTCCCGAAGACCCATACCCGGAAGCGACGAAGAAGATGCATCTTGAAAACGGTAAGTACGGCTCATATTTTAAAACAACTAGCCGATTCCCCTAGACAAAACGAGCATCCATCTAAGGGGAAAAGAGAAAAAAAAAAACAACATTGGGTGAACTCCCGCTTTAAGTGTTACTAAAGGTAAATAATAAAAAATAAAAAAACATAGTAAACATGTTATACTCACCTGCTCTGTGCAATGGTAGTGCACAGAGCGTCCCCAAACCTCCTTTTCTAGAGTTCTCTGCTGGCTATCCTCCTTTTCTTTGTGTGGCTATAGACATACACAGAGCAGCTTAGTTCTTCCCCCACTTCCTCCTCACAGCATTTGATTGATGCCAATGGCTCCTGCTGCTGCCTGAGTCCCCAAGAGAGGGGAGAGAAGAGATGAAGCCGTGCACTGAGCTGGATTGATTGAGGACTTAGGTAAGTATATAGGGAGGTGGGGGAGGACAGTAAGCTGAAAAACTTTTCTACCCTAACCAATGGAAAGATTTAACCTCCTTCACGACCAGACCATGTTTTATGATGCTGTGATTGGCCATAGTGTCAGGAATCAGCAGCTGTGAGACCAGATGCATGTAGCTACACACAGAAACGGGGACCAGACCATGTATGTGAGGTGCTATCTGAACTCTCTTGGTATTGCAATAAAATACACAGAACTCGGATTGAGAATTGCAATAAATTACACTGAACTCAGATTAAGTAATCGATGTGCACATTCTAAAAATATTAAGGTGAGATTTATTTACAGTGAACAATAACCACATACCAACAGCAATAAACATGAGAACACAACAAAAAAACTGAACAATCAAAATGCAGATGGGAAGAAGGGAAACAAGACTAAGAAAGTAACAAGACAACAAGGTACTGGATATGGGGCAAGATCAATGGTAAATGGCAACTGAGTTTAGCAGCAACACAACAAACAAGGAACAAGGCAGGAGCAACCAAAACACTGATGAAAGGAGCCATAGCAGAAGTGTAATTTATGTACCATCCCAGCAGGTGGAGCCAGGTGGAGCTGATTGCTGGAACCTGCTGACTGCTGGGAGACACTTTCTGGTGGACACTGGAACTGCAGCAAATGGCAGTTTCACCAGCAGGCAAGCTATTACATGGTACCTGGGCCAATCAAAGCACCTTGTACCATGTGATAGCTGTGACCCAATCACAGCACACAATAGTAATCACAGCTGTTCCTGGACAAAATAAATCGTTTTTTTTTTCATTTCCACCTGGTTGCTGACTTTATATACATATTGGTTTATACACCCAGTCTACACACATGCCCATACACTTGTCAATCATGTCCAGGATACGATATAATAATGAGATTTTTGGATTTTCCTGACTATTCTCTGTGCCTTCCCAGAAATGTTCCTCACATACAATAACCTCCACAAAATTAGGACGCAGTAGACATTATTTTATGCTGGCCAGGAAAGCTGCCCGTGTGACCCATCTCACCCCCCCCTGCCAGCAGAACACAATAGTGCTGCTGGGGGGGGGGGGGATATCCCATCAACACTGAATGTCTTAATGGAGGAATCAAACAAATCAAATCATCTATGGTCTGCTTTAGTCCAAGGTATTAGATTGTACAGTTTGGTGAAGGTGTTTGTATTCTAATAGCATACAACCAGTGGCAATGGTTCAAGTGTTGCTGGTCACAGTCAGTGCCTGTGTTTAAAGTGCTACTTATTGCATCTAGTTCCAGTGTTGGTTATGGTGTTTCCAGTGTTGGATTCATGATCACACATTTCAACTGCTTTATTTTGGACATTTACGAGAGACGTTCAAGCCAAACTAGACCTTTTAATTCTACAGGTATAAAAATGGATGCTAGAGTGGCGGTACTACACGCAGTAGTAATTGGCAAGTGTGTCCTATTACTGATAGGTGGCGCACATGTTGAGGGCCAGTTCAAAGACCGTTAATAAAGATGGCAGACAACAGTGTTAGTGTGTGCATGGAATAGTGTGTGGTGATAAAGTTTCTTGTGAACAAAGGCGTAAAACCTGCAGATATAGCCTTATTAAATGCCCTTACTCCCTTGCTTCCTAGATCTACACAACAACTAATTCATTTTTTTTTACTTGGCTCCAAAATAGCCATTGCCAAATCCTGGAAACAGCCCAAGCCGGTCATTTCGATTGTTAAAAAGAAAATCTCATGGATCATGATTCAAGAAAAATTATCCAGCATATTGGATGACTCCGTTACTAAGTTCCATGAGGTTTGGACTCCTTGGGCTGTTTATATTGATATCCCCCTTAACCATGATCCTGTACACGTTTAACCGGAATTTCATGGGGAGATAGGCACTAAGCATTCCCTCCTTTCCCTCCTCCCCCTTCTCTTTCTATTTCTTTTTTCTCTATCCCTCTCTTACTTTTTCTGTCAGTTGGTGTGTTCTTAACTTTTAATATATGCGTTTGTTTTTTTTTTTGCAAGGTTACTGTCTGCATATAGATTCCCCCCCCCCCCCTTTTTTTTTTTTTTTTTTCTTCTCTCCTCTTTGACAGTATATTTTTCTCACCCACATCAGTAACAGTAGCTTGGGTGTGGGGCGGGGGCGGGAGGGAGCCGGGACCATGTTCTTGGCACAGTTTGATCCTGTGTGGGGTGCCGGGGGGCCTGGTTCGGGGCTACCCTTAGCTCCAGTCCTTCTCATTGGGGTGAAGCTGATGCATGTAATAGTTTTGAAAATCCCCCCCCCCTTTTTTTTTACCCTCTCAGACTGCATGCCAAATAGTTTATAAAATGTGATTTATCTCTACAATATTGGCTGTTCTTCTTATACAAAAAGATGTGCATCGCCCATTAGGGCTATTAATATTTCTAACATTATTTGTAACTGCTGTAACCTTATTTTTAATCTTAATAAAAATGTATTGAAAGTGAAAACCTGCAGATATTTACAGAAGACTTCACACACAGTACAGTGATGAGACACTTGAATCATCAATGTTTTAAAAAAGACCATATGTCTGTTAGTGATGTTTCCGACCGTGGTGGTACCCAGCCCACAGCAGTCATTTCTGTGAACTCTCAGCGCGTGCAACGCCTGATCCTGGATAATCCATGCATAACCTGTCGTGAAATTGTACAAGAGACAAATCTTTCTGTGAGAACGGTAAACACAATCACTCACGAACGAGCATTTTCAATTTTTGGGTACCAAGACAGTTCTCCGCTTTTGACCGGCACGGAAGAGCTGAAGTCTGAACTGAGTTGAACAGCCTGGTCTGATCACTAAGGGCCTGTTTCTCTGGGACACAGGTGTCAAACACAAGGCCCACGGGCCGAATCCGGCCCTCCAGGCCATTTCATGTGGCCCTCCTACCTCTTCTGCAGCTGACTGAGAACTCCAGCCCTCCTCTTGTCCTCCTCCAGACCCTTACTTTCTGCTTTCAAGCAATGCATCCAGCTTCTTCCCAGCAGCAGCATAAGGAAAGGGGGTGCACTGTGATGTAAGGGAGAGTGGGAGACTCAACTTCTGATGGCGGGTGGCTCTTGACATTTAATGTAAGGGGAGGAGATGCCCTGGACATCTAATCTTACAGATACAACAGGCCCTTTTGATGGCAATCATAATGCTGATGCGGCCCACGATGAAATTGAGTTTGACACCCTTGCTCTAGAATAACGCACAAGCTCATACTGCTCACAGCACTATGTGCAAATTATGACAACTTGAGGTATTGTCACATCCCCTTACAGTCCGAACCTCACTTCGAGTGATTTCAACCTGTTTGGAACCCTAAAAGAGTTCCTTTGAGGTTAGCATTTCAGCACTGTTGACAAAGTGAAGACTTGAATGCCCCTCGCTTTTAGGGAAGCAGAAAGTTTATAGGTAAGTTTATATTTTAGCCCAATTTTTTTTTCAAACTAATATTTAATATTTCAATTATCTGAATAAAAATTATTTAAAAATAAATACAAATATGTATTTAGTACAGGTTATATCCATGATACTGCCTTTTAAAAGAGTCTGGAGTAAGCGATGCATTCATTTACCTTTTTCTTCATGGTTTTCCCCTTTAATTAAAATTTGGTATGTGACGTCTGTATCCTCTAGTTGTCTACAAAATTAAATCTTCAGATATCTAAAATGTAAAACAAAAACACATTAACCTTTTATTTTCTCTGCAAAGCAGCTAAGTTAGCTTGGTAATCATGTAAAAACATAAATAAGTATCAAACTGCTGGCTCAGAATCATACATTTTAATACATATAAAATGTCATTGCATAGAACATATTAAATGAACAAAACACATTATGTGAAAAGCACTAACAAGCTCTTTAATAAATGACTGAAAGAGGTGAAAAGCCAAAAAAGTCCAGTCCAGTCAACTCAAACGACACAGTGCTGCACATAGGAATCCTGTAGACTTAAGATTTTGCCTTGCCCCATCTGCATTACGCTAATATTACGCTAAGATTAGCATAGCATACTAGCCCATTATGAATTACTTACCTGAGATCGAAGCCCCCGAAGCGACTCACGTTCCTCTCTGCCGCCATGATACCCGAGTGACTTCCGGTTATCGCGGCTCTGGCGCTGTGATTGACCAGAGCCGCGATGACGTCACTCATGCGCATGCGCGCATGAGCCATCAGTGACAGTACAAATGCCTTCACTAACGGCACGTTCAGTATGCCTGCGCTGCTGTCTACGGCACGCATGCGCCGTAGACATCGGTGCAGTCTTTTCTGCAAATATCTCCTAAACCGTTTAGGTTCAGGAGATATTGTGATGGAGTTAATAAAATGATTATTTTGTGTTTATGTTATTTTTCTCCTAAACCACTTGATTATTGCTTTCCTTTCTTATATTGTTTTATTTCTTTTATTTCTTGATCTATATATATATATGTGTGTGGGTGTATACAAGTATTATTTTCCTTAAAATAAGTTATTATAGAGTTAAAAAACCCTTCAGGAAGTGATTAAAGCGGGGGTTCACCCTAAAAACGATTTTCTAACATTACATCCAGCTCACTCTCTACATTGACAGTATGCCGTTGTTTTTTCCTCATACAGCTATTTTCTTCCCCGGCTTCTGGGTCGGGACTCCTGCGGGAGTGGGCGTTCCTATCCAGCAGGTGATTGATGCGATGACAAAAACAACCCCCCCCCCCGTCGCATAAGGAGCGGCACGAGTTGCCGAAAGAAGCCGAACGTCGGTGCGCAGGCGCCGTATAGCGTCGACTCGCCGTTTGGCTTCTTTTGGCAACTCGTGCCACTCCTTAGGCGACGGGGTGAGGTCGTTTTTGTCATCACATCAATCACCTGCTGGATAGGAACGCCCACTCCCGTGTGAGTCCCGACCCGGAAGCCGGGGAAGAAAATAGCTGTACGAGGTATGTACAGCAAAAACAAAAAAACAAACGGCATACTGTCAATGTAGAGAGTGAGCTGGATGTAATGTTAGAAAATAGTTTTTAGGGTGAATCCCCGCTTTAAGTGAAGACAGCTGTTACTCGTCTCCTTCTCACTCCTTTCGGCCCCCTCCATCGAGTGAAGCAAGATGGCCCCCAAGAGTGTGAAATGTGAAGCAGCATGGCAAGAATAGACGAAAGCCATATATGGACTAACAAATCAGATGTGCTCATATGAATGATGTCATTCTGTCTATAAAGCTGTGATAATAAAAAAGGTTCCGCCTCTTTACCCCTGGACACTGAAGGAAGCAGACTGTCCCTCTCTTTCTGCATGCTTTCATAATTTGGGTCAGAGGCAGTTTTAGGTTGCTCTGGAGTTGTTACAGGGGACGTCCATTTCAATATTTGTTGCACCTACAGGTAAGCCTTAATCTAGGCTTACCTGTAGGTTAAAGTGGTCTGTAAGGGTTTACAACCACTTTAAGGCCTCATGTGCACAGATAAGTTGAAAACCCTCTTCTGAATGCAGGAAACTGACAGCTGATAAATAACAGTGAAAAACTTCCATTTAATAGCTTTTACATACAGAGTTTAGCAGCAGTTATCAGCATTTGAGGTTAGAAGGAAGCGTTTTTTAAATATGACCTCATGAGACCCTCCCAAATGTCCACAATCCATGAAAAACATGTAAGTTATTAACTATTTCAGCCATTCTGTGAGAGAAGAGAGAGCAGTGTGCTTTAACTATGGATTCTCTCTCTGTCTCTCTCTCTCCGCCTCTCTCTCTCATGCTCTGCCTGTCTCTCTCTCTCTCAGTCTCTCTCTCTCCCTCTGTCTGTCTCTCTGTCTGTCTCTCTCTCTCTCTGCCGGTCTCTCTCTATGCCTATCTCCCTCTCTCAGCGTCTCTCTCTCTGCCTGTCTCTCTCTCTGTGCCTGTCTCTCTCTATGTGCCTGTCTCTCTCTCTGTCTTTCACTCTCTCTCTTTGCTTCTCTCTCTGCCTGTCTCTCTCTCTCTGTCTCTCTCTCACACTCTTTTTACCTGTCTCTCTCTCTATGTGCCTGTCTTTCTCTCTGTGCCTCTCTCTCTCACTATGTGCCTGACTCTCACTTTGAGCCTGTCTCTCAGTCTCTCTCTTTGCCGCTCTCTATCTGCCTGTCTCTCTTTCTTTCTCTCTTTCTGCCTGTCTCTCTCTCTCTGCCTGCCTGTCTCTCCCTCTCTCTCTCTTTCTCAATCTCTCTCTGCCTCTCTCTCCCTCTCCCTGTCTGTCTATCTCTGCCTGTCTCTCCCTCTCTCTCAATCTCTCACTCTCTTGCTGCCTCTCTCTCCCTCTGTCTGTCTCTCTCTGCCTGTCTCTCTCTGTCGGTCTCTCTCTTCCTGTCTTTCTCTCTTAGCCTCTCAGCCTCTCTCTCTCTATGTGCCTCTCTCTCTCTCTCTCTCTCTCTCTGTCTGTCTGTCTGTCCCCCCCCATTGCAGGCAACAGTATGTGGTGAAAATTGTGTTTTTCCCATATCTCACATGTTCCTCTTTAACCACTTGATCACTGGGCACGTAAACCCCCTTAATAACCAGACCAATTTTCAGCTTTCGGTGCTCTCACAATTTGAATGACAATTACTCAGTCATACAACACTGTACCCAAATGAAATTTTCGTCCTTTTTTTCACACAAATAGAGCTTTCTTTTGGTGGTATTTAATCACCGTTGGGTTTTTTATTTTTTGCGCTATAAGAGAAAAAAGACTGAAAATTCTGTAAAAAAATAGTACTGAGCAGGGATGGATGGCTGGCTGGATCTGTGACTGCATGTGTCACAGATCCAGCCCACAGCACTTGTGCTGCATCTGCTCTCTACCCCCCCCTCTCCTCTCACACTGTATCGTTCGGTACAGAGAGGGGAGGGAGGAACCGGCGTTATCACATGACGCCGGTTTGTTTACAAATGATCGCTCCGTCATTGGACGGAGCGATCACGTGGTAAACCGCCAATATCAGTGACGATTTACCGTGATCCGTGATGTGCCGGGTCACAGACATTCCCGTGTGCGCGCCCCAGACTGCGCGCGGGAGCGCGATTCTGGGAGGACGTCCATGGACGTTCACCCAGAGTTAGGCAACCGCTTTGCAGACGTATTTCGACTGCAGGCGGTGATTAAGTGGTTAAGAATGCTTATAAACAAAAACGTGCATAAACTCAGGTTACAGCTTTTACACACGTTTACAAGCAGTTACAAGCATTTGGTGTTTGAAATGCCAGTAAACTTCCGTCCTGAACACTTTTTTTGGGGACTTTCAAAAAAATGCCACTAAACTCGACTGCCTCTAAATGACTGTAAACTAATCAGTGTACATAGACAGATAAGATAATATAGAGGAGAGTTCAGGGGCTGCTGAAAAAAATGCCCAACTTCTCCTAAACGTCTGTTTATTATCTGCAGTGTACACAAGGCCTAAAGCCCTGTATAAACGGCCCAGATTCTCGTCAGTAAAAAAACGTTGTTTTTCCTGACGAGATTCCTGGCAAGATTCTCTTGCCGGCCGAGTGTACACACACACCATTCAAAAGAACCCCCGTTCTTTTGAATATCACGAACGCGGTGACATCATCGACTACGACGAGCATGCGCTTGTCACATTCGATGCCGTTGCCACCATCTTGCTTCACCTATAATGCCTTGGAAGCTACCGCGCATGCGTCAAAGTCATTTCGAGCATGCCCGGGTTTCCATGGAGAGGTCAGTATACACACGCTCGGGTTTCTCGGCAGGAAAAAATCTCACAACGAGAAATTACAGAGCAAGTTCTCTTTTTTTCTCGTTGAGATTCTGGGCAGTTTTCTTGACGAGAAACCTCAAAGCCTCGTACACACACATGGTTTACTCGGCAAGAAAGCTCTGCCAGCAGTTTTCTTGCTGTTTCTTGCCGAGAAAACCGTGCGCGTGTACGAGGCTTAAGAGTAATTTATTGATGACACCAACGGCCCATTTTGTGACAACCTGACGCTTTCTCAAAAACTGATGTCTGATAAAATAAAATATAGTACAATACAAAGATGTGGGAGGATAAAAGGTACTCAAATATTCCAAACGTTGTATTCAAATATAAATAGACAGAAACAGTGAACCAACATAAAATGTAAGTACTTTTCCAGTAGTTTTTATTAAGTTTTGTAACAAAATTCCAAGGTAAAAGTGATAAACAAAGGAGGGGATACATTATTGAACAAATAATAGAGTATGTAACATAGAATAGGTCAAGCCGCCTATGTCTTATTTAGATCATAAGAGATACATCAACATTTATATGTAATCATGTGTATTGATTTTTACTACTTTGATGTCATGTGCTTCATTTAAAGTCCCAGGGTAATGCAAACTTGTATGTATAGATTTAGAGAAGGAGACACATAATTATAAATGGTGCTCCAGGCCACAATTTTCCTACATGTACAGTGCCTTGAAAACGTATTCATACCCCTTACAATTTTCCACATTTTATCATGTTACAACCAAAAACTTAAATCTATTTTATTGGGATTTTATGTGATAGACCAACACAAAGTGGTACATAATTGTGAAGTGGAAAGAAAATGATAAATGGTTTTCAATTTTTTTTACAAATAAATATGTGAAAAGTGTGGCGTGCGTTTGTATTTAGCCCCCCCAGTCTTTTGCAGACTCTTAGGCCACGTACACACGGTCGGTCCATCCGATGAGAGCGGTCCGAAGGACCGTTGTCATCGGTTTACCGATGAAGCTGACTGATGGTCTGATGTGCCTACACACCATCAGTTAAAAAAACGATCGAGTGCAACGCGCTGACGTAAAACACAACGACGTGCAGAGAAAAATTAAGTTCAATGGTTCCAAGCATGCGTTGACTTGATTTTGAGCATGTGCGGGTTTTTAACCGATGCTTTTGCATACTAACCATCGGTTTTGACCTATCGGTTAGGCGTCCATCGGTTAAATTTTAAAACAAGTTCTAAAATTTTTGACCGAAGGATAACTGACCGATGGGGCCCACACACGATCGGTTTGCACCTATGAAAAGGTCCTTCAGTCCGTTTTCATCGGTTTGGACCGACCGTGTGTACGCGGCCTAACAGGTTTTCTTCTAAGATTGCCCTGTATTTGGCTCCATCCATCTTCTCAAACTCTGTCCAGCTTCCCTGACCCTGCTGAAAAAAAGCTTCCCCACAACATGATGCTGTCACCACCATGTTTCACGATGGGGACGGTGTGTTCAGGGTGATGTTCAGTGCTAGTTTTCCCCCATAGATAGCATTTCACTTTTAGACCGAAAAGTTAAATTTGATCAGAGATCCTTCTTTCACATGTTTGCTGTATCGCCCACATGGCTTCTCGTAAACTTCAAACTGAACTTTTAATAGCTTTCTTTCAGCAAAGGCTTTCTTTTTGCCACTCTTCTGCCAAATGTTCGATGGGAGCTTGTTGTCAGAAATGTGCAGGCTCCATCGGACATTTGCTGTTGGAATTTCCAACAACAAAAATTTGAGAGCTGGTTCTCAAATTTTTACGAAAACAAGTTTTGTTGTCAGAAATTCTGATTGTGTGTACACAATTCCCGACGCACAAAATTCCATGCATGCTCAGAATCAAACAGAAGAGCCGCACTGCCTATTGAACTTTATTTTTCTCGCTCGTCATACGTCACTGCGTTCCTGATGTTCAGAATTTCCGACAACCCCCCCCCCCCCCCTATTAAGCAGCATCTGGGTAGCACTGAGAGGGACCTGTGCTCATTGTCCACAGGTATAAATAGTAGTGTTGGTTGGACTACATTCCCCCTTTTCTCCTATGGGTTACTGTTGCCATTCTCTGAATTACAGCCCCAGGATATAGGACTACGAGTTATCAACTGTTAAAAGCTCCCCTTTGCCGGGTCACATATTATTTTTGGTCCCCTTACATTTTACTTTCTTTCTCATAAAATTGTATTATCTTCTCTCTTTTTTTATTTATGTGGGTTGTGAGTCATACTGACGCACTATTTATCACATTCCTTTTTTTACCTTATTAACTCACTCAGCAGCCACCTGTCTTTACCTGATTCACTTGTATGATCACACATTTATTTGTATATATTCTGTTATAGGTCCTGTACAGTTTTGAATTTCCCTTTTTGGGTGATGCTTCACTTTTAACACTTCTGGATGTGTGTGTGTAAACACACAGATCCATGTCCTGTCAGAGGAGAGGAGACCGATGTGTGTTCCCAGTACAGAGGAACACACATCAATCTCCTCCCCTTGTGAGTCCCCTCCCCCTACAGTTAGAATCACTTAATAGGGAACATATTAACCCCTTGATCACCCCCTGGTGTTAACCCCTTCCCTGTCAGTCACATTTACACAGTTATCAGTGAAGTTTTATAGCACTAATCACTGTATAAATGTTAATGCTCCCAAAAACGTGTCAAAGTGTCCGATGTGTCGCAATGTCACAGTCACAATGAAAATCGCAGATCGCCGCCATTACTAGTAAAAAAAAAAAATGCCATGAATCGATCCCTTATTTTGTAGACGCTATAAATTTTGCGCAAACCAATCAATAAATGATTGCGATTTTTTTAACCAAAAATATGTAGACGAATACGTATCGGTCTAAACTGAGGAAAAAAAAATATATATATATATTTTTTAAATTTTATATTTATTAACCATTTAAGGACCGCCTAACGCCGATATATGTCGGCAGAATGGCACGGCTGGGCACAATCATTACGTGATTCCTTAAGCCCAGCCGTGGGGTCGCGACCCGGTCCGAAGCTCCATGACAGCGCGCGGGACCCGCGGACCCGATCGCTGCCGTTGTCCCACGATCGGTCACCGGAGCTGAAAAACAGGGAGAGGTGTGTGTAAACACACCTTCCCTGTTCTTCGTTGTGGCATGTCGTTGATCGTCTGTTCCCTGATATAGGGAAAGACGATCAATGACGTCACACGTCCAGCCCCACCCCCTACAGTTAGAAACACATATGAGGTCACACTTAACCATACAGTGCCCCCTAGTGGTTAACTCCTAAACTACAATTGTCATTTTCACAGTAAACAATGCATTTTTATAGCACTTTTTGCTGTGAAAATGACAATGGTCCCAAAAATGTGTCAAAATTGTCCGATGTGTCCGCCATAATGTCGCAGTCACGAAAAAAATCGCTGATTGCCGCTATTAGTAGTACAAAAAAAATTATTAATAAAAATGCAATAAAACTATCCCCTATTTTGTAAACGCTATGGGCCATATTCTCAAACAAGTTACGTAGGCGTATCAACAGATACGCCTACGTAAGTCCGTTTCCTATGTTTAAGTGTATTCTCAAACTGAGATACACTTAAACATGCCTAAGATACGACAGCTTGCGCCGTTGTATCTTAGGCTGCAATATTTACGCTGACCGCTAGGTGGCGGTCAGCGTAGAATATGCAAATGACTAGTCACGCTGATTCTCGAACGTACGCTTGACAAAGCCGTAGTGTTTTAACGTCGTTTCCGTAAGCGATACGCGGCGTAAAGATAAAGATGCCCCCTAGGTGGCGTACTCAATGTTAAGTATGGCCGTCGATCCCGCGTCGAAATTTCAAAATTAAACGTCGTTTACGTAAGTCGTCCGTGAATGGTGCTGGACGCCATTTACGTTACAGTCAAAACAAATGACGTCCGTGAGACGTCATTTAGCGCAATGCAAGTCGGGTAATTTACCCGACGGAGCATGCGCATTACGATCGGCGCGGGAGCGCGCCTAATTTAAATGATCCACGCCCCCTGCCTGGATCATTTGAATTAGGATGGCTTACGCGGGTGGACTTTACGCGATGCCGCCGCAAGTTTACAGGTAAGTGGTTTGGGAATCCGGCACTTGCCACTTAAACTTGCGGCGGCGTAACGTAAAGTACATACGTTCCGCCGCCTGAAATGTATGAGAATATGGCCCTATAAATTTTGCGCAAGACCAATCGATAAACACTTATTGCAAATTTTTTTTTTAACAAAAATAGGTAGAATAATACATATTGTCCTAAACTGAGGAAAAAATAGTTTTTTTATATATTTTTGGGGATATTTATTATAGCAAAAAGTAAAAAAAAATGCATTTTTTTCAAAATTGTCACTCTATTTTTGTCTATAGCGTAATAAATAAAAACCACAGAGGTGATCAAATACCACCAAAAGAAAGCTCTATTTGTGGGAAAAAAAGGACGCCAATTTTGTTTGGGAGCCATTTAGCACGACCGCGCAATTGTCAGTTAAAGCGACGCAGTGCCGAATCGCAAAAAGGGGCAAGGTCATTAACCTGCATAATGGTCCGGGTCTTAAGTGGTTAAATCAAAAAGTTAAAAATATTGTTTTTTTTCAAAATTGTCGCTCTTCTTTTGTTTATAGCGTAAAAAAAAAAATGCAGAGGTGATCAAATACCACCAAACAAAAGCTCTATTTGTGGGAAAAAAAAAACAAAAAGATTTTATTTGGGTATAGTGTTGCATGATCGCACAATTGGATAAATTGGAAAGTGATCTTGCACTAAAGATATAAAACCAATACATACAAAGTACAAATACTGCAAATATGTGGTAAAGTGCTGACTATAAAGTGTCAAAACAGCTCATATATAAATAAATAAATAAAAAAATAAATAAAATGAGAATACATGTGCTGACCCACAAACAAATAATAATGCAATATATGAAAGTGATCAATAATATATAAATAAAGTGTCACTGTGCAAATATGAATAAATTGCAAAACCTGACAAAAAGTGCACAACTGCAAGAAGAGTGGCAAATTGCAAAAAGTGAAAAAATGCGAAAAAGTGCTAAACGTGCATGAGTGCACCAATGCACACCATATATGAAGGAATGGGGACCCTGAAGAAGTCACGAGGTGCCGTAGGGAGATTGAGGCCACCGCAGACCGGAAGAAGCGGAGGAGACAGTAAGACAGCGGAGACACGCTGCAGTTTACCTTTACAGGCTTGCTATTATTTTATTCATTGTAAGAGTCCATTTATATGTGTGCATAATTAAAGTTTCATTTAAACTTCAACACTATCTGAGTCCTCTCTTCTCCTTGCTTGTCCCTGGGCATGGATTGGAGTTCCCCCCCTTATCCCCTCTTTCAGTGATTTGCTGCAGGACGGAGAGATCGTAAGGGTTAAAGGAGAAAAGCAATGATATTCTGATCCTGGTATCTTAACATCAAAGAGGAGTAACAAAGTATTAATTGATGTGCCTGTTTTATATATCTATATCTGTAAGGTTAGAGTTCTGAGAGACTGGTGAAGGAGAGACACCATGGTTCAATACTACAATTAAGGACAAACCCCCATCAAGAATTTGGAGACATTGGAGGATCTGTCCTCTTAGGCCGGGTACTCACGGACAAACATGTACGGTGAAAGCGGTCCGTCGGACCGTTTTCACCGTACATGTCTGCCAGAGGGCTTCTGTACGATGGTTGTACACACCATCGTACAGAAGTCCGCGCGTAAACAATACGCGGGGCGTGTCCGCGGTGTCGCCGCGCCGATGACGCGGTGTCGCCGCGACAATGACGCGGCGACGTGGGCGGCCTGCCTTTAAAATGCTTCCACGCATGCGTCGAAGTCATTCGACGCATGCGAGGGACGGCGGGCGCCTGGACATGTACGGTAGGTCTGTACTGACGACCGTACATGTCCGAGCGGGCAGGATTCCAGCGGACTGTTTTAAAACAAGTCCAGGAATATTTGTCCGCTGGGAAAAGGCCCGGCGGGCAAATGTTTGGTGGAATTCGGCCTGCTCGCGCCCACACACGACCAAACATGTATGCTGAAACTGGTCCGCGGACCAGTTTCAGCATACATGTTTGGTCGTGTGTACGGGGCCTTACACAATATATGGGACGTTTTTTATACCTCACTTTCACTCATTTGTTTACATTTTTTATACATTTTTTATACCTTTTTTGTATATTGCATTATTGAACCATTCATTCATATATGGTGTGCATTGGTGCACTCGTGCACGTTTAGCCCTTTTTTGCAATTTTTGCACTTTTTGCTATTTGGCACTTTTCTTGAAGTTGTGCACTTTTTGTCAGGTTTTGCACTTTCTTCATATTTGCACAGTGTCACTTTATTTATATATTCTTGATCACATTCATATATTGTATTATTATTTGTTTGTGGGTCAGCACATGTATGCTCATTTTATTTATTTATTTATTTATGAGCTGTTTTGACACTTTATAGTCAGCACTTTACCACATATTTGCAGTATTTGTAGTTTGTATGTATTGGTTTTATATCTTTAGCGCAAGATCACTTTCCAATTTATCCATTTTACGTGTACAGTGAACACCATTAGATCTAGCAGCTTTTGTCATTTTGACTTCCCCACATTCATATCTACTCACTAGTAGCGCGAGAGACCTTTTACTTTTATGACCGCACAATTGTCATTCAAAGTGCAACAGTGCTGAAAACGAAAAATTGGTCTGGACAGGAAGAGGGTGAAAATGCCCGGTATTGAAGCAGTTAATGATGTGGCAAATACTTCCTCAACTACCCTTTGGGCGGCCCATAGACCCACCATCAGAGGAAAGCTCATTCAAACGGCCTTGAGGTTATAGAAATCGCGCAGGGCAGACATTGAAAAGTTAGAACTGGAATCCTTGCACCTTAATAAACAGCACAGGCGTAATCCCACATCGATATCTACTGAGAAATTGGATGCTGCTCGTACAGCTCTAAACTTAGCTCTCACCACCATAACAGAAAAAATCTTACGTTGGAGTGAGGCCCGCTTTTACCACTTGAGGGATAAGATGGGTTCTCTGCTGGATGCCAGACTGACCCCTAAATTGAGGTCACACGCTTTATCTAAAATTTTAATTGGAGGTAGTACTCTCTCACAAAACCCCCAAAAGATCATGGAAGCTTTCTATGAATTTTATAAGAAACTATATAGCGCCAGGAAAGAGACTTCAGATAATCTCTTGGAGTCCTTTCTCAGTTCAATTAAGATTTCTAAAATCAAGGAACACCATACAGATGGGTTGGAGGCACCGATATCAGCTGAGGAGGTCTCCCTGGTTATTAAAAACCTGAAAAGTCACTCCACTCTTGGCCCGGGTGGCTTCTCTGTCCCGTACTACAAATATTTTACTACCACGTCGGCACGAGAAAAAAAGTTTTTTTTTGGGACTTTGAATGAGAAATACTACGTCTGCACCTTACTTGGCTCGATTCTTTAACGAGCTACGCAAGGGAACCCGACTAGATCAATCCGAAGATTCGGCCTTTATCTCAGTAATTCCCAAACCCAGCAAAGACCCTAGCTCAGTTGCCAATTACCGGCCCATTTCCCCAATAGAAAACAATCTCAAAATCCTGACAAAGATCCTAGCAGAACGTATATCCTCCTCAAATTAGGAGGGCGATTGATATCATCACCCTTCTGAGATCCAGCTGGGACAAAGGGACCCACTCAAACGGGCCTTCTGCTCTCTCTGGACCTGCAGAAGCCATTTGATTCTGTGTCCTGGTTGTTCCTTATTCAATTCTTACAATGATGGGGTTTTGGCAATAACTTTATGAATGGGAGCTCTCTACTCAAACCCTGCAGTGAAGATTAAACTTCAGGGATACTACTCTGAATCCTTTCCGATCTTCAAAGACACTAGGCAGGACTGTCCTTTATCGCCTCTGATTTTTGCTATTGTCATTGAGACAATTGCTATAGCCATTAGAGATCATCCAGGCATACATGGGGTCTGGTGCGGCTCACAGATGCACAAATGTGCGCTCTTTGCAGAACACATTCTGCTTTTCATTACCTCAAATTTAATTTCGCTACCTAACATTTGTAAATTGTTGGAACGCTTTGGCGCAGTCTTTGGCCTGAAGGTAAATTTTTCTAAATCTATGGGATTAAACATAAACTCACCTGACCATCTAGTTGAGAGGCTAAAAGATCAATTCCGGTTTACTTGGAGCGACTCTGCAATCTGGGAGTCTAGCAGCCTCTGAGGACCATTTATATGCGGTGAACTTTCCACTAGGGATGAGCTTCGTGTTCGAGTCGAACTCACGTTCGACTCGAACATCGTATGTTAGACAGTTCGTTGAAATACTAACGTTACATAGGAGTAAGGTTACCCCTGCTATATGAGGGGTAACCTTACGCCAGTCCGCCGTATGCCATGTTAAGTATGGGGTTGGGTCCGCGTTGTCTTTTTCCGTCGGTTACGTCGTTTTAGTAAGTCGTTCTTGAATACAACTTTACGTCAATGACGCTCACGTCGGCGTCATTGACGTTTTCCGTCGTGAGCTGGAGCATATGCACTGGGCTATTTTTCAGCCCGGCGCATGCGCAGTTCAATCGGCACGGGGGCGCGCTTAATTTGAATACAAGCCGCCCCCTTTGAATTACGCGGCCATACGCCGGGCCATTTACACTACGCCGCCGCAAATTACGGAGCAAGTGCTTGGAGAATACGGCACTTGCTCCAGTAAGTTGCCGTGGCGTGGTGTAAATGGCTTACACTACGCCAACGCCGTTTCTACGAGAATCTGGCCCACAGTGTGTAGAGGATATATATGCATCCCAGGTGTTGTATATATATTTATACACTGTATAGTTTAGCTAGATCCGCTCTTCCTAATTTACTGACAAGCAGGCAGGTGATTGTGCTAGCTGCAGTATTCTCACATGGTGTACTGTCTGTGTCCTCTGCAGTGTGCACCTAAAGCTATGTGGTGTGTGTTCTGTCCATGTCCTCTGCACATTGTGCACCTAATGTAAAGCTGGTGTTTTTCATATTTACTTCTAGAAGCAGAGATATTCTCATATTAATACTACAGGCAGGGTATATTGCTGCAAGTACTTTCACGTGGTGTACTGTCTGTGTCTTCTGCAGTGTGCATCTAAAGCCACGTGGTGTGTGTACTGTCATGTCCTCTGCAGTGTGCACCTAAAGCTCTGTGGTGTGTGTACTGTCTGTGTCTTCTGCACATTGTGCACCTAGTGTAAAGCTGGTGTTTCTCATATTTACTCCTAGAAGCAGAGATCTTCTCATATTAATACTACAGGCAGGGTGTATTGCTGCAAGTACTTTAACGTGTGCACCTAAAGCTATGTGGTGTGTGTACTGTCTGTGTCCTCTGCAGTGTGCACCTAAAGCTACATGGGGATTTTGTGGTCGAGCATTGTGGCCTGTAGCGCCTCATAGGACAAAAAGGTACCTTTGTTGAAGAAATGTACTGCACATCTTTGTTGGGTGTGGCCAGTTATTCATCAGGAAGCGGGATGACATTCCGGAAGGAAATTCAGGATTGTGTTGAAGGGAAGTAAGAGATCCAGGAGAGGATGATAAATCCTAGACTTTACAAGCCAATTGGAATACAATTTAAGTAAAATAGTTTAGGCCAGCATTGAAGCTTGATGGCTATTTGCAGAGCTGTCAGGAATGAAGTGTGACAGAACTGTCTGTGTTCATGAGTCAGCCAGTGGCTGGCCCATTTTCATGAAGTGTGCATTCCAGCACCTGTAAACATGCTTGGCAGTGTGGATTACTTAGGCCGTGTACACACCAGCAAACATGTACGATGAAACCGGTCCGCCGGACCGTTTTCACCGTACATGTCTGCCCGGGGCTTTCTGTACGATGGCTGTACTAACCATCGTACAGAAAGCTGCGCGTAAACAATACGCGGGGCGTGTCCGCGGTGTCGCCGCGACAATGAAGCGGCGACGTGGGCGGGCCTGCCAGTCAAATGCTTCCACGCATGCGTCGAAGTCATTCGACGCATGCGAGGGATGGCGGGCGCTCGGACATGTACGGTAGGTCTGTACAGACGACCGAACATGTCCGAGCGGGCAGGATTCCAGCGGACTGTTTTAAAACAAGTCCAGGAATATTTGTCCGCTGGGAAAAGGCCCGGCGGGCAAATGTTTGCTGGAATCCTGCACGCTCGGGCCTACACACGACCGAACATGTCTGCTGAAACTGGCCCGCAGACCAGTTTCAGCAGACATGTTTGGTCGTCTGTACGGGGCCATAGAGTAAATTTAACTGGAAATCGCTTTACAGTTTGCAAGAGTCAGGCTGACATTGAAGAAGGGTTAATGCTAAAATCTGTGTACCATCATCGGAGCCTTCAAAAGTACTTGTGATCTACCAAAATTTGTAGGCAGATTCTGGACTTTTATATTATTTTGATGTATTAGATGTGTCCAGAATATAATAAGAATAAAGTTCCTACGTTCGAGAAGGTCTCTGTGAAGGGAGAAGCTGGCCAAGGTCACTTGAGGTGGCGTGCCAGGTCAACATTTGAACACTGATCAGTTGCATTCCAGTCCTGTCAGAGTTGAGACATTCTTTTTTGTGACACCCTGTTTAATTGCCTTGTGTTAAAAAAAATGCAAGTGAGTTTGGTACGTGGTACATCAATACAGCGGTACACACTAACATTTTGTGTGAAATTGGGTAAAAATGCATCAGAAACGTTGGCAATGGCGAGAAAAGCTTATAGAGAAGCTGCGCTATCATCTGCACAAGTGTACCGATGACACAAGGCTTTCAAGGAAGGACGAGAAGTTGTTGAAGATGAACAACAATCAGGGCACCCCTCTTTGTCAAAAATGGAACAGAATGTGGATGCAGTGAGTTCTGTTCTCAATCGTGACCGACGGCTCACTTATCAAAATGATTGCAGAGGAAGCGGGAATTACCAAGTCAATTGTTCATGAAATTGTGACTTAGGATTTGAACATGAGAAAAGTGTGTGCAAAACTTGTTCCTAAGAACTTGTCATCTGATCAGAAGGAACATCATTAACTTGTTTGCCAAGACCTATTGGCCCGTTTGGAAATAGATTGTGAGATGAATCCCGGGTGTTTGAGTTAGATCCCAAGACGAAGAAACAAAGTTCAGAATGGCACATGCCCGCATCGCCTCACCACAAGAAAGCCTAAATGAGTAAATCAAAAGTCAAATCAATGATCATTGTTTTTTTTTTTAAACATGTAAAATTATCTATAAGGAATTTGTCCCTACTGGTCAAACTGTGAATCAAAAATTTTACCTGGAAGTTCTTGGTCGCTGGAGACAAAAAGTTTTTCATGTGTATCCTGAGTTCGACTCTACTTAGGCCCTTCATAACGTCAACGCACCAGTGTTTTGGCTGTCAGAGAGTTTTTGGCTGAAAAACACAAGGGCCCGGATTCACAAAGCACTTACGCCAACGTATCTCGAGATACGCCGCGTAAGTGTATATATGCGCCGTCGTATCTATGCGCCGTGCCCATAAACTGAGATACGCCTGAAAATAGGCTTCATCCGACCGACGTAACTTTCCTACGCCGGCGTATAGTGGGCGCATATATACGCTGGCCTGCAAGTGGCGCTCCCATTGATTTCCTATTCAAATATGGAAATGAGGGAGATACGTCGATTCACGGATGTACTTGCGCCCGGCACATAATATACGCGGTTTGCGTAAGTCATACGTCCGGCGTAAAGTTATTCCCCATATATGAGGCACAACTCATGCTAAGGAATGGACCAGGGAACACAGCCATCGTATTTTACGTTGTTTACGTAGTACGTGAATAGGGCTGGGCGTAGGTTACGTTCACGTCGTAGGCAAAGATTCGTTGAATCTTAGGGAGTAGTTCCGACGTGATTCTGAGCATGCGCACTGGGATGCGTCCATGGGACGGCGCATGCGCCGTTCGTTATTCGTATCTTTATGGCGCTCGGCCCATCATTTGCATGGGGTCACGCCTCATTTGCATTAGTCACGCCCACTTCCACTTCTTACGACTTACGCTTTCAAAACCCAGCGTAGATTCGGAAGCAAGTGGGAGCAAGTGCTTTGTGAATACTGTGCTTGCCTCTCTGCGCTGCGTCGGTGTAGCATATATTCGATATGCTACACCGGCATAAATATGCGCCGATGTATGTGAATCCGGGCCAGGGTGCTTCCCCATCCATCCTACAACCCCGACTTGGCTCTTGTGACTTTTGCATATTCCCAAAAATGAAAAAGGGGTTGAAAGGACACCATTTTGGTAGTCTAGATAATGTCCAAAGAACCACTATCCAGGCTCTGAGCACCATAACACTTAAAGACTTCCAGGAATGCTATGAAGAATTTAAAATGGGAGAGTTGTGTACAATCACATGGTGCATACGTTGAAGTAAACAAAGTTGTAAAATGTATCAATAAAAATTATTTTTAAAATATAATTTTAATTACTTTCTGGACACATCTTGTATGTTGAGTGCAAACCTATAGAATAGAGCAATAGGACTGTAAAATTTCAATGCTGGAATAAATTAAACATTTTTAAAACTACAGCATGAAAGAAATACTATAAAAAATATGAATACATGTATACATTCTGTTGGATTAATTACTTTGAATTTCATTCGCAGTAATACATTTTCAAAATACAGTATCTAGACTGCACAAGTCTACTTACCTTTTTTCCATAGTGTTGATTTGCAGTTTGCAATTAAACTACATCAAACTTTACAGGTCAGCCTTGTAAAAAAAGATTAAACAATTTTTTTTAGAAGATATACTTGTAGGGATTGTCTGCCCTTCACTATCTGTAATTGTATGTTGCTGTGCTTCTTACTATCATAGAGTTATTTATTTACATTATTTTATGTCCTTGCTACCTGGGTCAAAAACGGCAGATTTGAGGACTTTGATATCTTTATAAAGGGGAGTTTCCAAGAAGGTGACTGAGAAGAAACTAAGCCTCATGTCATGTCCATGGAGTTGCTGGTGTTGTATTTTCTCCCAGACCAGAAGAGACTATTATAAACTACTAGGGAAGTACTAAAGTGCAGACTAGGTAGACTGACACTGAGTTTTAGTGCCACAACACAGTTCCTGACAGTGAGAAGTCTCATTCCAGGCTTGTTGGTCAACAAGCCGATCTTGTCTTAATGTCTCCAACACAAAGAAAAATGCTGCATCATCCTCAGGGGCCCTTGCAACTGGACTTTGCTGCAAATTTCATCTGGAGGTATCTCTATTAATAACTACATATACCCAAGTAGAGGTACACAGTTCCAACAGGAATTGCTGATAATTCCTGTTTGTACATTGGGTGTATGTACTGTTATTAATCTCTTCTCATATAAGGCTTGTATTATTTCTATACTGGTGTGCATCTACAGTATATGCTTATGGTTAATGTCATATGCTGGTTGCAGCAGTTCTGCTCCCTATTACTCTGTTTAGATTACTGATTAATCTCCTAGGAAGGGAATCCAATCTGTTCATAGAGACCCTGTCCTCTAAGGAGGCACTGCCAACTTTAGTATCACATTTTCACTTAGCAAAGGTTCTGGTTCTCTTATTTATCTAGCGGTTTAGTGCACATTCCTTTTTGGGGATGGCCATTTCTCATACCCAAAAGGAAACAAAAAATGGAAAAACGGAGGGCGCACCGACCTAGTGTGATACTGATTGGTGGATTTTATTAAATTAATAAAAACAAATCATAATACTCACAAAAGGAGTGTTAAAAACAGGCCTTGAATCACAATGCAGCAAAGAACCAACACCATCGGCATAGCACGATATTGTTTCGATCCGTGACCGTGGCTAGGGCTGACGCGTTTCAGGGGAGAACCCCTTTCCTCAGAGCTAAAAGGTCTGCAGTGCCGAGGTTGGCACTGCAGACCTTTTAGCTCTGAGGAAAGGGGTTCTCCCCTGAAACGCGTCAGCCCTAGCCACGGTCACGGATCGAAACAATATCGTGCTATGCCGATGGTGTTGGTTCTTTGCTGCATTGTGATTCAAGGCCTGTTTTTAACACTCCTTTTGTGAGTATTATGATTTGTTTTTATTAATTTAATAAAATCCACCAATCAGTATCACACTAGGTCGGTGCGCCCTCCGTTTTTCCATTTTTTGTTTCCTTTAGTTTTATGAATTCCAACGATTCAGAGGAGGGCTGCAAGACTTTGGAAGATACCTTTTAATTGAATTGCTATTGAGTTTCACCTTTTCTTCAAACACCTTTCCAAAAAATACATGAGCGCAGGAGATTTGTCTTTGTTTCATTTCTCATACCCCCCACAAAAAAACGACATATATTTTACCTAATTACACAATGATCTATATTTAAGACAGGTGTGTATATACACCAGGGCCGGGACAAGCGGCGGGCAGGAGGGGCCACTGCCCTGGGCATTGTGGTATTATGTGAGATGGTGGTGCTCCACCAAGTGTTGAGGGGGAGAGGATTTGTGTTGATAAAACTGTTCTAGGAGGGGAATTTTGGGGGGTGTGCTAAGAAAGGTGATTTGGGGGGGATTTATGTTGGGAGGGGGATTTGTGCTAGAAGAGCTGATATGGCAGAGGAAGGGGGATTTGTGCTAGGAGGGGAAATTTGGGAGGGGGAGATTTGTGCTAGGAGGGGGGCATTTGTGCTGGAAGGGGGGACTTGGAGTGGGAGGAGAGGATATGTACTCGGGGGATGGGGGGGTGAAAATAATGTTAGGCGGAGTGATTTTTTTCTGGGGGAGGAGTGTGTGTGTGCTGGGGGATTTAAGGAAAGAGTGTATTTGAGCTGGCATAGGGGAAGAGGGGAAATATTTGTGCTGGGAGGGTGAATTTCAGCAGGGGGCGGTTTTGTCCTGGGAGGAGGGGAAATGTAGGGGGTAAGCATACAGATTAGTGATAATTGTTTTGGGGAGGGGGATTTCTGCTAACACATAATGCTTATACATATCGAGGGGGGTACAATTTGGCATGTTCACCCTGGGCTCTAGATGGCCTTGTTCCATCACTAATATACACAATGCAATAAAACAGACATACCATTGGAGTTGCAGTGTGTTACTGATGTTAATAGTAGATAGTAGTAATAGTAATAGTAGATACTAATGGTAGCTATAGCTATGAGGAAATTTCAAATGGATTGGGTGACATGAGCAACAGCAGACACCCTTAGCCAACAGATTTTCATGGCACAGCACAGTACACTACAAGCAAGCACGTAGATGTGTTTCAATGCAGAAAACGCAGAGCATATCTCTTCTGCAACAGAGAGCTGCTTGCTTGCAATGTTTATTAATTTAAGTTTTAAATCACAGACTAATTTCCATTTACAAATGCAGTCTGTACACAGCAGTTAGTTGATTTTACGTGCAATAACTATACCTATTAAGCATTGTGTTTCCTCTAACAACAGCTTTGCCAAGGACTAAGAAGCCTCATTAATCAGTTGGCGTCCATCATAGACATCATTATCAAACGCTGATACTCACAAACCAGAGTTTGCTCATCTTATTTAACTCAGGGCCCATTAGAGAATCCTCGTTGATGCAAATGTAAAGGTTAAAATCAGATATTGGTGCAAAATAGCATTGCAGGCATGAACGTTGATACAAACTTGCACACATACAAATGCATGCTTTTATGTAGAATGATGCTCACCGTCTAATTTAAGTGAGCTCTGACAGATAAAACAAAAGCCTGTGCTATAACAAATAAACAATATTGAACAGACCTTCTTACTTTAATATATTCTAATTGCTGTATACCATTGTCTTGGCAGCTCTTGTTAGCCATTTGAGAGAAGATAATCTGTTAGCGGATTGGTTATTGGGGAAGGATATGTCACCTCCTATAAACGCTGCTATCTAGATATAATCAAGCACATGCATTATATCCTGCTGACTTTTTTTCTGCATTATGTGTAGAATCCCAGGTTCCTGCAGGAAGGAAATTCATACGGTTCATAATGAGTGAATTATTTTCTTCTGTGCTTATTTTGTTGGCACTTGTAGTTTGCTTGGATGTGAGATACATGAAACATTTGCATCTCCTATCTGCATAATGAGGCCTATACAGAGTGATTGCAGCGCAAGTAAACGACAGGGTGGCATGTTTTCAGTTTTAATGGGGACACTCAGAAAACTTCCAATCTTTCTTGACATTTCTTATAGCAAAATAAATGTAGTCTTGGTTGGAGTGTCTATTATGAAAATAAGAGAAGAGCAAGTCAATTATATTTCAATGACTGAATAGCCAGGGGTCCTCATTAAAATGATCAGAAAAGGCTTCAGTGTGGCTTTCCTATATGTAGCCACTGATTAAGTTGTAGAAGAATGACATGGCCTTTTTGTTTTGGAGAAATACACAGTAAGCCTTGGTACGTCGCCAGCCAGCCAGAAATTGTTGACACTTCCTAAAGTGAGATGTATACAAAATGAAAGAGAAGTTGCTACTTATGGGGTCATGGACTCCTGCTAAAGATAGAAGAAGCTACAGCTGTTCTGTCTTTGACGGTCACAGCAAGTTTTCCAGTTACGCTAGACTCACAAGAAATGCCAGTGGTAGGGTGGTGATATGGTGTGTTGTATTTTCTGCTTGAATTTCTTAAATCTAACATGCATACCAGGAATATTAACTTGCAGTGTGCACTTCGCTGAATTCATTTTCATAAAATTCAACTCTTATTAAATTTGTATTTATTTTTTTTTACCAACAGGGACTAGAAAAGTAAAGCAAATCTGTGTCTCACTTACTTTTAATAAGCGTATCTTTTTCCAGCATAGAACTTTTTTTTAAAGGCAATGCACAATTGTCTACCTGCGTACCAATGACATGGACCAATTTTTATATTCCTACGCTAAGGTCAGTGTGAATGTCTACCAATCCATACAATTCTGAACTACATATGCATTTTATTTATTTATCTTTTAGTTGTCTAAATTCATTTTCACATCAAGTAATTACTGCTGTTGGATTATCATATATTTATTAGTACTTTCCCCACACTTTGCTAACATTATTTTCCAAAGAGCAGGAAATATGCATATGTAGTGCAAATTTAATGGATTGCGTAATAGCGTAACATTAATTATAACAAAAGCTCAAACACATAAAAAAAAATAATCTGCATCAGATGAGACTTAATATAACATAATTAAGATGGTAAGTGAATTATGGAAAGGAAAACAAAAATAAAGCAAAGGGCCTACCTTACATATGAAGAAACAAACCAACACAAGGAAATTAATGTTTTGCTAGAAGAAGCTTTGCCACAAGAAATTAAAGCAAACTTGTATTATCCATATACTGTATTTAAAGTAAAACATTAATTGTACAACCGGGGGGGGTGGGGGGGGGGGGGGCGCTGGACGGACACCTATATAGTATTTGATGTACATTAAATATTATTCATGATAATATATTTTTATCCAACAACATCTCCTTAAAAAATTGTGGTGCATAATACTATTACCAATGGATGCTTTGGTCTTAGATGAGCTTTTGTGGTTAAAACAAACAATATATTGTATCTGTACCTCTATCTATTTATGTTTCTATCTATCTAGTTTCCGAGCTATCTTTCTTTCCCTGACCGATACGCATGAGGAAAAAGTAAAATCATCCAAAATTGCCAATCCACCTTGCCCTGAAAAGATGTCTGTTCTCCTTAATAAGTATGCAACAGATAAATGTAATTGCTATATCCCATGTAAATATTCCAATAATTACAATAATTGATTCTGAAATATATTGGGAAAATAAAGGTTTATTGCGCTAAGCCTGACCTAAAAGCTACATTGAGATAGTCTTTAACCAGCCCTTCAACCTGTGTCTTATCACAATAATTGGCCTTTTAGTTGATTTGACTAACTGACATCAGGGCCACTAATAATTATCTATGGCAGCTTTTTATTTCTTAGTTTTGTATTTGAATATGCCACTAATGAGTGTGTCTAAGCCAAAAATAAAAGGAATAGCGGATGCTTTAAGTATCATTTAAATAATTCCCTCTGGAATTGTGATCTCATATGTATGATCACTGCACAGACATTTAATTTAATTAAAAAGAATATACAAGAATGCACGGTTAGGAAGCACATTACCTATAGACTTAATTTTGTTGATTTTTTCCTAATATCACAGTAATCCCTTGACAAGCTTTCAGATTTACTTATGTAGAAGTATTATAATGACTATAAGGTGCAATCATGTTAAATAACCTGCAATATGTGTTTCTGAATATTTGAAAACCAATGCTTTCTAGTTATATTAAAAGTGCATGTCGTAATATGTTAAAATGATAGCAATAATAGTTCAGAGTGTCCAGTTAGTAATCAAAGCATAAGTTGCGGTTAATTTAATGAAACACTACTGATGAATTAGAAATTGAACAACGGGCAGTGAGATACTTGGGTTAGTTCAAAAGTAATGGCTCTACAAAAATGGATATGCATACGACACATATAGGCACACACATATTCAGGTAGAAAGATAGATTGACAGTTGGATAAGAAATAGATAGGTAGATAAATGTACACATACCACAGTCTTTAAGTTAACATTGTGTTGTTGATTATGCTTGATAACAATGTGTTCCTAACTGTTCCCATAATCATTATTTTTTCCCTGTTGTTTTTTTTTTTATTTTTTTTTTACTTTTGTCATTCACAACTGTGTATAATTAAATTAGATTTTTGCTATTCAAACCTATGTTATTGGGTCTTTTCTTTGATTACACTTTTGGTTACAATTTTGATTACAATTTCGAATTTTCTTTGATTACATTTTATCGCCACTAGTTTAATAATAAGCAAAGCGTGGGGAAAATAAATATACACCTAAAGCAATGTTCTAAACTTGTCACTGTATTTCTTTTTTGTACAGTAAGATAGGGATTTAAAAGTTGAAAATGAATTATGGTTTTACTATGTTTAGATATAATTATGGTATTAATGTTATATGGTGTCATATTATACTATTTTTGTTTTTAAATGTATTAAAACATTTTGTTTTATAAAGATGTAATCCCTAATAAAATTCCTTGCATAAATTAAAATAAATTAATTACAGTAAATACAATACTTTGGAATGTATAAACAATTCTATATATGTGAAGTACAGAACTCTAAACTTGGGATGCAGTAAAAAGGTTAGTCAGGAGTAATTGTCTCAAAGATACATTTGGGGGCCTATTGATAAAGGACTTGCTGTGCCATTTGCACAGTAAATGCTTGCTGGACTTTTGTATGTTTTTTAGAGCATTCAGATATCATTTTCAAAGAGAATGCCGCTTATGTGTAATGTGGCAGCTAATTGGTGAATCAAATGTGACAGAAGAATCTTATGTGGAATCTCTATTAGGTTGTGTGGGCAAATATTGTTTGCAGTTGGAATTTCTCCATTATGGATGAATGTCTGAGAAACATTCGCTTTGAGATCACACAGTGAATTCTTTATAAATAGACCCCTTGTTTTTATTTTGGTACATGTGTTCAATAAATCTCTGGTTAATATGCAAACACTATATCAATATTGAGCAATAAAGCATTAACAAAACTACAAATTCAACAACAATTCCTTGCTACTGCTATCCAATACTGCTATTCCAATAATACTATCCTACTGTAACATGTCCAGCAGGATAGGAAACAGTCTTATGTGCATTAGATACGCTTTTGCAGTAGGATAGCAAAAATATTGCATGTGGGTCTAATGCATAGCAGGCAACCAGGCATTTGCTTTCATTAGTTTACGGGTGTGTTCACGCGGACATATTTGGCAGTGTGCAGTCTATTGTTCCCTGATGCTTTCCCCTATGTGAACATGAAGCCTGCCTAATTCTTTATTTTCTACAAACATTGAAATCATTGATCCTTATGCTAATATGCACAATCATAACAAGCCACAATCAAAATACTGTATCTTAATTACCACATGCACTTTTTCTTAAACTGGACAGAGAAAACATTTTGTTGTCTGGTTACTATGCATTACATCAGCATGTTTTAGAAAGTTTAAGTGCATGTTTTCTCAAGATAAAAAAATATCGTATTTTGGCTGTAATTATCCTAAAGATGGCAGGGCTTTAACTGTCAGAAATAAAATATTAGAGTAAACAATATTTTATGGATTGTATGCATAGGCAATAGCAAAAAGCAAAATATCAATTGTAATACCATAAAACAAGCAGTTAGAAATCGCCTTACCATGCAAACACAATCGTGCTTTAATCCTACAGAATACTAATCCAACTTTTTAGGTAAGATCAATATCCATTAATGGAGTAACTACATTATTAATATTACTTGTTAAGTGCATTCATAATTTTCTATTTAATAAAGTAATCATACATGTGTTTGGTTTTCTCCCTAATAAAGTAAGAAAATAGGCTGTTTCCTTAATAAGTGAAGTTGTACGTTGCATGGGAATTTTCCCGAGAGCTTGGTGAATGAAGTGAAGCCCTGCTAACATCCATCATCCAATTGAGAGCAAACAAAAATCATGTTTTTATTTTATTTTCCTTGCCTGTGAATAGATATTCTTTGCAGAATTAAATTTCACCACATTCACTAAGGGGAGACCATGTTTGGACTGTGTAACTTCCCCTGTGAACAGCCTATTAGCCCTTAGTAAATCCACCCCTATGACAACAATAAAGTAGAACTTAAAGTGTTACTTAACCCACAACAGTAAAATCAGTCTGTATATGCAGTAAAGCATGCTTGTTATACTCACTGTGGAACCTAAGGGGTTAATCATCTGCATTGTGTAAAAGGCTGTTTAATCCTGTATTCTCTGATCCTCCCCTTCCTCCACTGCCCCCAATCCTTCTCCTGATAGAACAGAGCCTTTGGAGCCACTCTGCTCAGTTTGGTGTGTACTGTTAGAGAGATTTTTTTCTTGGGAATGTGCATGTGATCAACACTAGACCAATCAGCACTGTCCAGGCAGAGGGTCATGGGTCCTGCAGCCTTCTAAAAGCTTTAACCAAACACTGATATAAGTCACAAGACTGCTATAAACTGATGATGAGTGAAGGTATTTAGCAGTTTAATTTACTAAAATAGTTAAATTTCCATGTTCTGTGTGCTGTGGGAGACCAGATATAGTGAATGCAGGGTCCTGGGTTTAGTAACACTTTAACTTCATCTGAGCACTACAAAAAAAGGCTATTTAACTCATTATTAATCTTCAAAGCAAACTTACCTATCCACCCATGCTTTATTTTGTTGAGAAATCACTTTGAAAACATCCTCTTAGCATTTCTAGCCATGACCATCTTGAGAGTGCATGATTCATGTAGCATTTACTTCCTGGAATCCATCTGTCCTTAGTTTAGACATGCAGGCAGAAGGGTGTGCTTAGATGAGAAAGCCCCTCCTCCCCTCTTTCCGATGCCCACGAAGAGTCCTGGGATGTATGACATCAATTTGGCCTGGGCCAAAATCCAGGAAGAAACTGAAGAAATGTAAAAAAAAAAAAATGTTCAAAACAAGTAAATCTAATATATTATCCTATATATTTATTAACACTAGCAGCATAAGGATTACAAATGATTAAAAGGTTTGTAAAGGAAATGTTTTTGTTTTTTTAAATAACAAACATGTCATACTTACCTCCACTGTGCAGTTCGTTTTGCACAGAGTGCCCCCAATCCACGTCTTCTGGGGTCCCTCGGCGGCTGTCTCGATCCTCTCCGCAATTAGTCACCACAGTCATGCGAGAGCTCGCATGGTGGTCACTAATTGTGGGCGCGCTCCAGTGATACAGCGAGCTGCCATATCTGTAAATTAAAGCGGTTAAATTCAAGATTCAGCTCAAATCCCCACCTATTGGCCATATACCTCTCAGTGAGGGGCATGACCAATGGGTTAGGATTTGAGCTGAAGCTTGTCTTTCATTTAACTTGCACTGGAGTTGAATACAGTGTGTGGTGATAACTATATATTATATTACATGCATTTATTGTTTGTTTTGATATGCATCATGCTTTGATTTTAGTGTTCCATGCAAGTCAATCAAGCCTCTGTAGATTGCACCTCAGATACCTGCACTGTTGAATTTATCCAATCACTGTGTCAGAATAACAGAGTTTAATTTCTTTTTTAGGAGCCAAAAAGACTGTTGTTGACAGGTTTGTGTTCAAGAAAAACACATCTGACTATTAGTCACCAGCTCTGTGCTCTCTACTCCAGTGAGTACTGGAGAGTGCAGGAGCGGCTGGATCAGGTTCTCATCAGCATGCTGAGAGGCAGAGCCAGCTGCTGGTTAGGCATCTGGGTGGATCCTGACATGTAAACATTTTCTATTTCTTTGTTGAATGATCTTTTCTTGTGCAAGGAAAACATACGTTACACACGAAACATACTTTACACATGAAAATGTTGTCATCTTTTTCTGCATCCTATTAATTTGACCCTGCAGACAGCAGATAAGGTAGGCATGGGCCTCTGGACACAAGTAGATGTCTCACTGATTATGATAATAAATAAGATATCTGCCCAAACTTGTCAAAAATGCTGAAATTTCAAATCCTACAAATTCTTTATATGACCAGTGCAGTTTTAAAGTGTATCTAAAACCTAAAAGAAAAAAAAAATGGTAACTCACCACCCATAATTGTTTCTATTGTCACTTCTGACAGGTGTGCACCTTCAGTTTTGACATTGATGCAGAAACAGCCACACAAGCAGATTAAGGATTTACAAACTACATGTCAGGAGTGTGTAGCACTCCTGATCCTTCACAGCTGCTGGTCTCATTCCAGCATCCTGGGTTTGGTTGTGATAAATTCTCTCTGTGTGTCCACCTGCAAGGTGATTGATGTGGCCAGTCTCTTGGTGGAAACCAAACCTGATTTAAGCCAGCCAAGCCTACAGTCTCATGCTTGTGATAGTACTTTATTACAAGCGTTCCAAGCTCCATGTTTGTCTGCCCTGCTCTGTTAGATTGGATTCCCTCTTTGACAACCTTGGATCAGATATGAACTAGCCTCTAAACCACTCTGCCTGCCTGCCAACCGTAAGTACCTGTTTGCTTTGCTTAGTTCGCACATGCCCTGGCATGGTAGCTAGGCACTCTAGCATTGTCCTGGGCTGCAACCAAGTCGATAGGCCTGTTTGCCTTATGGGAAAGGGGGTTGCAATAGGTGAAGAACACTGAAGCCAGATATAGTGTCTGGCCACCTGCATTACAGGTAAACTTAACATTACATTACTTAGGTGGAACCTCCTAGAAATGAAGCCATTCATTGAGGTTTCATTTTCTTTACCTTAAACACTGTCAGGAGCCTATCCTGAGGACAGCTGCCCGTAATATAGCCACGCCCGCACTAAAACACACATGTGGTGCAAACACGCTATTGGCAAACACGCGTGCGTGCCAGTGTCAGTCTATAGCTGTGCCTCTTGCAGTTACCAATTTTCTGTCTGTCTCCTACAGCCTCTCTGATTTCTGGAGACCTCCTGTCTCTTCCAGGAGCTGTCTCCAACTGGGAGCAATGAGATCTTAGCACACTCTCATTATAAGGGCTGTGCTCACCTGAGCACATACCCTTCTGGTAATTAACAAAGTCTGGATACAGGGTTGGAGATTCCGTCCCACCCCAGACACTGTGGAATCTCCAAACTACAGAGCCCTATGACAGAGTACCAAAACCTGGAGAAAGCTGCACCAGCAGTCTTCTCCAGTCCACATCTATGCTCTGAAGAGTTGCACCCAGCAAATGTGCATACCCTGTGTCCATTTTAACACTTTTTCTCTTGGGACAGAGCCTTGCTCTGCCACATACCCCCTCCTCTTGTTTCGAACCGGAGGGAGGAACACATAGACCCATCCTCACAAATGGGACACCTCTAAGCAAGCCATTGGCTGCATAGGCCCATTTCTTCTGGGCATGCCTCCACCAACACTTCGCCGTGGCGCCCCTGGGCCAACTATCAGCAGCAGGAGTCCTAATATGCCCAACCCTTTCTCTAAAGGGGCACTCCACCCACATCTTCTTCCAGGTGTGCTTCCACCAGCACTTCTTCCTAAACCGTGGGCTCCCACTAATCTCTCTATCCCTTTTTCCTCCCACAGACCTACTCTCCTGGGACTGTTGGGTTCCCACTCCCATGTAATCTGTCAGGGACTGACCGCTCTCACTACCTGACGCAACATTAACCAACAACATTTGTTTCTCAGGTTCACTAACCCCTATGTGGTTACCTTTGGCAACCAAACCATCTGAGATCCACACCACACCCTTCTGTTTAACCTCACTAGCAATGTTCCACAAAGGGTTACTCAACTCAACATTGTCATTGGGACCTCTTGTCCTCTTGTTTGCTAGGACAGTGTCTATAGAGGGACCACCTACAGGCAAGCAGTTACTCCCTATGGGACAGTCCCGTAGTTTCACATCGCCCCCTGTTGTCCAACACTCCAATAGCAACTGTCCTATCAACGCACATTTTTCCATACCACTCTCTTTAACCACTTCTGTGTCCATTGGCACCTCAACCAATAGCTCAGAGTTGTCTGACAGTGCTCCACAGTGCTTCCCATACACTTTTTCACTTTTTCATTACAGTTACCACTACTGTTATTTCCTGTCAAAGTGTCTCCGGGTACCTCAAACTGCACCTCTTTGCGAGAGATGGACTGAATTCCCACTACTGCCACGTCGATTCTGAGCCCTTCCTTTACATGAGGTCTAGAGGGTGAGACAGTACACGTGCCATGTACCAACCACTGCTCAGCCGTACCTCGGACCGCACCAGTAGGAATGCACTCCATTACATCAGCACACGGAGAGACTTCCACTATGTCTATTATTTCTAACAATTCTCCTGAGCGCCTTCTGCACACAACCCCCGCTGGAAGCACTCTTGAAGAGAACTGTGAGACAACCTTACACAAAATTGTTACTTTACACTTGAGCCAAGTCGCTCTTACTGTGTGGTTGCTGTTTAATACCATCTGAACGCAGTTGGTGTGACTGCGACTATTTTGTTACTTTACACTTGAGCCAAGTCGCTCTTACTGTGTGGTTGCTGTTTAATACTATCTGAACGCAGTTGGTGTGACTGCGACTATTTTGTTACTTTACACTTGAGCCAAGTCGCTCTTACTGTGTGGTTGCTGTTTAATACCATCTGAACGCAGTTGGTGTGACTGCGACTATTTTGTTACTTTACACTTGAGCCAAGTCGCTCTTACTGTGTGGTTGCTGTTTAATACCATCTGAACGCAGTTGGTGTGACTGCGACTATTTTGTTACTTTACACTTGAGCCAAGTCGCTCTTACTGTGTGGTTGCTGTTTAATACCATCTGAACGCAGTTGGTGTGACAGCGACTATTTTGTTACATAACACCTGAACGCATAACTATGGCTGGAAGGACAAAGAGAGGCAGAGAGTCACGAGGGCAAGCAGGCTCTGCATCTAGAGGTAACGCTGGTGATGGATGTGGTGCATCCTCTTCAGCACGTGGCCGTGGCCGCTCGTCCTTCTTTTCGGGAGCTGGCCGTGTTGAGCCTCAACATGCTGAGAAATTAGTGGATGACCAAGCCGTCCTCATCCTCCTCATCCTCTCTCACACAGACTGATTATAGTTTGTCTGGCAAAGCAGCTGCCAAGGCGTCCTCTACCCTCTGCACAATGGGATCACACAATCCTTCCCTAGTCCCACCGTGTCCTCCTGAGGAGTCCCCCGAACTGTTTCAACACAGTGTTGGGTACATGCTAGCTGAAGATGCGCAGCGTTTTGAAGACTCCGATGACGGAACACTGATAGAGGAAGGCATTGATGTGAGCCCAGGGAGAGGGGGTGGCCGAGAGGGACAACAATCTGGGAGTGATGTTCCCCCAGCTGGAGCATACTGCCAGGTTGTCGCCAGTGATGATGAGGAGGGAGGGGATGATGAGGTCATTGACTCTACCTGGGTGCCTGGTAGGAGAGAGGAGGAGGAGGAAGAGGACGAGGCACAGGCACATCTTCAAAGAGGCAGGAAGCCCTCCAGGGGTCAGCTTAAGGGCAGTACGCCAACTGCATTACGTGGCGCTGCTGTGTCTCAACGGTACAGCAAAAGTTCTTTGGTGTGGGCCTTTTTTGAAACCTGTTCATCAGATCCTACCTTTGCTGTTTGCAACATATGTCTCAAGCGTATCTCGCGTGGCCAAAACATCACCCGCTTGGGCACCACATGCTTGTCCAGACATATGTCGACCTGCCATGCAGCTCGTTGGCAGGCATACCAGAAAGACCCACACCAAAGACCAAAGCGGTCCTCCCCTTGCCCTTCTGTGACCTCAAACCCCACTAGACCCCCAGTCCTCTCTGCAGCCTGCACCGAAGGTGTAGAAATAGGTGTGTCACAACGTAGTAGTGGTAGTACATCCGGCCAATCTACTGATATTACCAGACAAATTTCCCTGCCCACGCTGCTGCAGCGCCGAAAGAAGTACGCTCCCAGCCATCCACATGCCCAGCGGTTGAATGCTAGCTTAGCAAAATTGCTAGCACTTCAACTGCTACCTTTTCAGTTGGTAGATTCTGCCCCCTTCCGTGAGTTTGTGGAATGTGCAGTACCTCAGTGGCAAGTACCCAAACGCCACTTTTTTTCACGGAAGGCGATTCCGGCTCTCTACCGGCATGTGGAAGGCAATGTCCATACCTCGCTGGACAGGGCGGTCAGTGGTAAGGTGCATCTTACCGCTGACTCATGGTCCAGCAGGCATGGACAGGGACGTTACCTGTCTTTTACGGCCCATTGGGTGACTCTGCTGGCAGCTGGGAAGGACGCAGGTCAAGGTACAGTAGTTTTGGAGGTTGTTCCACCACCACGCCTCCAAAACACTACAACTGCTTGTGACACACCTCTCTCCTCCACCCCCTCCTCTTCTTCTTCCTCTGTGGCCTCTTCCTGTGGTGATGTTGGCTCAGAACCAGCCGCGCTCCGTAGGCGTACGACGGGCTACGCAGGAATGCAGGCCAAGAGATGCCATGCGGTCCTAGAGCTGGTGTGCTTGGGAGACAGGAGCCACACTGGGGAAGAGGTTCTTTCAGCTCTGCAGGGGCAGGCTCAGAGGTGGTTGACGCCACGCCAGCTGAAGCCTGGAATGGTGGTCAGCGATAATGGCACCAACCTCCTCTCTGCCCTGCGACGTGGAAAACTCACCCATGTGCCCTGTTTTGCGCATGTTCTCAATTTGGTGGTGCAGCGGTTCTTGGGCAGGTACCCTGGCTTACAGGATGTCCTGAGGCAGGCCAGGAAAGTCTGTGTGCATTTCCGGAGGTCATATAATGCCCCTGCTCGGCTGACAGACCTCCAGAGGGAATACAACCTGCCCAAGAACCGCCTAATCTGTGACATGCCCACCAGATGGAACTCTACGTTGGCCATGCTGCAGCGGCTGCACACGCAGCAGAGGGCCATCAATGAGTACCTGTGCCAATATGGCAGCAGAACTGGCTCAGGGGAGCTTGGTTTTTTTTCACCACGCCAGTGGGCCTTGATCAGGGATGCATGCACTGTCCTGTCACCATTTGAGGAGGCCACGAGGATGGTGAGCAGTGCATGCATCAGTGATACTGTCCCGCTTATTCACATGTTGGAGCACACCCTACGTGGAATAATGGACAGGGCCCTTGAGGCAGAACAGAGGGAGGAAGAGGAGGACTTCCTTACCTCTCAAGGCCCCCTTTATCCAGACACTGTTCCTGCTTGCCCACCTGGAACACAGGAAGAGGAGGAGGAGGATGAGGAAGAGGAGGAGGAGGAGGATTGTATCAGCAGCATGGAGGTGGAGCCTAGCACTCAGCATCAACAGCAGCAGTCTTCAAGGGATCATTTACAGTCCCAAGGAACACGTGGACTTTTACGTGGCTGGGATGAGGTGGCTGAGGATCCTGTCGTCCTCAGTGACCCAGAGGACTGTGCCCCGAATGCCTCTGCAAACCTACGCTGCATGGCCTCCCTGATCCTGCAAAGCCTGCGTAAGGATCCTCGTGTACGTGCTATCAAGGAGAGGGATCATTACTGGCTGGCAACTCTCCTTGATCCACGTTACAAGAGTAAGGTAACGGATCTTATGTTGCCATCGCAGAGGGAGCAGAAGATGAAACTACTGCGGGAGGCCTTGCAGAAGGGTCTGTGCAATGCGTTCCCAGAACCGGGGGGATTACCAAAACCTGGCCCTGGACAACGTCTTGCTGAGGCTTCGGTGAGTCAGAGAAGGAGCGGTGGAGAAGGTGGCCGTCTGACCGATGCGTTCAGACAATTTTTTAGTCCGCAGCCCCAAGGTCTGACCGGTTCCAGCAACCATCGCCAGCGTCTGGTTTACATGGTCCGGGAATACCTAGCGGCAAGATCCGACTTGGACACCTTCCCCACGAAAAATCCTCTGGCTTACTGGGTCTTGAGGATGGATCACTGGCCAGAGCTTGCACAGTACGCAATTGAGCTACTGGCTTGCCCTGCATCCAGTGTTCTTTCAGAACGCACATTCAGTGCTGCTGGAGGCTTTGTGACCAATCACAGGGTACGCCTCTCCACCGACTCTGTTGATCGACTGACCTTCATCAAAATGAATCAGGCTTGGATCAACACCGGCTACCAAGCACCTGATGCTGATGTTACTGAATAAGAATTTTGTGTTGAAATATCAGATCCCTTTGAGACTGCTGATGCTGAGTGACTGTCCTGTTGTGCTGCTGATGGAATATCCTTCTCCTCCTCACTTTTCATGCTGTTAGCTAGTAAGAAATTTTGTTTTTCTGTGCTCCGCCACCAGTGCCTAAGGCCTAATTTTTCTGCCCCTGTTTAACAGGGGCGCCTAATAACAATTTTTGATGCAATACTTTGCACGTGGCCTAAGGCATAATTTTTCTGCCCCTGTGTAACAGGGGTGTCTAATAACAATTTTTGATGCAATACTTTGCATGTGGCCTAAGGCACAATTTTTGTGCCCCTGTGTAACAGGGGCGTCTAATAACAATTTTTGATGCAATACTTTGCACGTGGCCTAAGGCACAATTTTTGTGCCCCTGTGTAACAGGGGCGCCTAATAACAATTTTTGATGCAATACTTTGCACGTGGCTCCTTGTTGCGCTCCAATTACAGATATTGGGAGGGGTTGCAGTGTTATGTTGCGCCTACGGACACATTTTTATGCCCCTGTGTAACAGGGGCGCCTAATAACAATTTTTGATGCAATACTTTGCACGTGGCTCCTTGTTGCGCTCCAATTACAGATATTGGGAGGGGTTGCAGTGTTATGTTGCGCCTACGGACACATTTTTATGCCCCTGTGTAACAGGGGCACCTAATAACAATTTTTGATGCAATACTTTGCACGTGGCTCCTTGTTGCGCTCCAATTACAGATATTGGGAGGGGTTGCAGTGTTATGTTGCGCCTATGGACACATTTTTATGCCCCTGTGTAACAAGGGCGCCTAATAACAATTTTTGATGCAATACTTTGCACGTGGCTCCTTGTTGCGCTCCAATTACAGATATTGGGAGGGGTTGCAGTGTTATGTTGCGCCTACGGACACATTTTTATGCCCCTGTGTAACAGGGGCGCCTAATAACAATTTTTGATGCAATACTTTGCACGTGGCTCCTTGTTGCGCTCCAATTACAGATATTGGGAGGGGTTGCAGTGTTATGTTGCGCCTACGGACACATTTTTATGCCCCTGTGTAACAGGGGCGCCTAATAACAATTTTGATGCAATACTTTGCACGTGGCTCCTTGTTGCGCTGCAATTACAGATATTGGGAGGGGTTGCAGTGTTATGTTGCGCCTACGGACACATTTTTATGCCCCTGTGTAACAAGGGCGCCTAATAACAATTTTTGATGCAATACTTTGCACGTGGCTCTTTGTTGCGCTACAATTACAGTATGTTTGAGGGGTGCCCTTTTTTCTACAATTTTGCTTTCCCAAAAAGATAATGCCACCCCCCCACCACCCCTAAAATAATCGAGATATTGTTCCCACACAGCACGTGCGCAACCAGTATTAAATTACTTTGTTCTTATAGTAATTTAATGTTGTGCAGGGACATTTCTAAACATGTGCCACTACTAGAGACACACAGCAGGTGTGATATTTGAAGGAATTTTTCATTTTTTTTTTTTCACTTTAAACATCATTAAAATCGCTGCTCCGCAAAAACGTCCGTTTTTAAAATATTTTTTTCGATTGATACATGTTCCCTGGGGCAAGACCCGGGTTCTGAAAGACGTTTACCAACATTAAATTGAATATTGGTCTTTAAAATTATCGTTTTTGAATTCGAACGTTCGAGTCCCATAGACTTCAATGGGGTTCTAAATGTTCGCGCGAACCCGCGGTCTGTTCGAACGTTCTGATGCGAACCGAACCCGGGTATGTTCGGCTCATCCCTACTAGTGAACACATCACCATAAGTACACGTATCATCAACAACATCTTCAACATCAGCATTCATAAACATAGCAGTTTTATAATCTCTATCAGATTGACTTTTGTCAGAACGCATGGCAACCTGCATGCGACTCAGCACATCACTGTTCCTCTCCAAAGGAATTATTTTGCCCACTAGGGCGGCTTCACAATTGTCCTGGGAAACCACTTGCCTTACCAATACAGGCTCCTTAGCGGTTTCCCTTGGCAACTCCGCAGCAGCTGACTCTATTGCTAGGGAACATGACACACCAACTGTTTTGGTCACCCCTAACACATCTCTCTCACCATTCTGCTGGACTACCTTAGGTGCACCCATAGTCCATATGTCCATTTCAGACCTTGACCTTGCTGCAAGCAGGGCTTTACCCTGTGTCTCCCCACTGATCTGGGTAGCACAGTGCAGCAAGTCCATCTTTACAACTTCTGCAGATCTGCTCACCGGACACACTGCTACTTCACTTATATCACAAACTGCAACAGTCTTACCATATTCTGAAGTTGGTAAATCGATCTTCACTTGATTGCGTTGTCTCTCAGTTGCATATTCACTGGTGAACTCCTCCTGGTGGCCACAGGATGAAATTACAGCAGGCATCTCCCACTGTTTAGCACCCCCTGCAGACACAACAGAAGACTTCTTGTTGTCAGGGGTGACTGCAAACTCATCTGAAAAAGAAGCTTTGCCCACCGAAAATGAGTTCTGCTCAGCAACTTCACTTTCAACTGCACCCCAAAATCTAGGGCAAGAAAATATGCCGTGCTCCAGCTGACCACATTCCAGGCATGGCGTTTGGCGACTTTGTCCTGTTGCTAAGGGAGATGACACTCTCCCAACACGCAGAATTTCACTTGCATCTGACCCTTTTTTCCCCCCGGTTGCTAACGGAAATGGTGCTTTCCCAGCTGCACATCGCTGGCTCTCCGACACACGTAGACTTCTCTCTCCATGAAGCGGCGTTGCTTTAAACTTGCCAGGACTCTCTGTAGGCAATATGTTTGTCTTGCGGTCCACTGACCTGACATCATAGGCGTTGCTATGGGCAACTGCACCCTGCTCACTCTTTACATTTTTCACATTGATAGCTGGCCGGCCTGCACCGGCGTTGCTAGGGGCAACAACATGCTCTTTCCCTTTGGCTTGGTTCAGTGCAGCCAAGTGCATTTTGCATGAGTCTGGGGCTTGTTCTGTCGGTAACAACCCCTCCAGCCATAAAGTTCTGTCCCTCATTTCTGCCATCATTGCTTTCTGCTTGCGACTTGACCTTCCCATCGCTGCAAACAGGAAAATGTTGGTGTACTGTCTCCAAGATTTGCAAACAGCACACTTTTACATGTATTGTCCGCGCACAGTGATTTATTCGCACACATCGACTTGTCCTCACACAGCGTTTGATTCGCACACAGCTTCTTTTCTCACACAGAGAGAGCTTCTTGGACGCACACAGCATCAAGCTTCTTTTCTCACACAGAGACACCATCTGCAACATGCAATGCCTTTTGCCTGGCTACACTTCCGCACACAGCCAACAGTTCCTGACGTGAACACACTGTGGAGCAAGGACCCGGATTCCACCTTGTAAGATTGGGGGTTGTTAACTCTCGTGGTATGCATTTTTTCAGTGATTCACAACAGTCAGGAACTATGTTTAAAGGGCATGGTAGCCCATTTTTATAAAAAAGGCACAAATAAAAAGTTCAATCAAAGGTTTCCCACGCAGGGGGTTCTTCTCCATCAAATGCAAACAGAAAATGCTAGCCCACCTGGCTCTCTGTAGCAGTACTTCTGCACGTTATCCTGGTCACCCAGACCAGCAGATTCCTTAACATAGGCGGCTTCCCTTCAGCGTCTATAGCTGTGCCTCTTGCAGTTACCAATTTTCTGGCTGTCTTCTACAGCCTCTCTGATTTCTGGAGACCTCCTGTCTCTTCCAGGAGCTGTCTCCAACTGGGAGCGATGAGATCTTAGCACACTCTCATTATAAGGGCTGTGCTCACCCTGCTGGTAATTAACAAAGTCTGAATACAGGGTTGGAGATTTTGTCCCACCCCAGACACTGTGGAATCTCCAAACTACAGAGCCCCATGACAGAGTACCAAAACCTGGAGAAAGCTGCATCAGCAGTCTTCTCCAGTCCACATCTATGCTCTGTAGAGTTGCACCCAGCAAATGTGCATACCCTGGGCCGGATTCAGAAACGAGATACGACGGTGTATCTCCTAAAACGCCGTCGTATCTCTGAGTGCGGGCTGTCGTATCTATGCGCCTGATTCAGAGAATCAGTTACGCATAGATATCCCTAAGTGTCTTACACCGTCGTATCTTAGGCTGCATATTCACGCTGGCCGCTAGGTGGCGCTTCCGTATAGTTACGCAAGGAATATGCAAATTAGGTATTTACGCCGATTCAGAAACGTACGTCCCGCTGGCGCATTTTTTTACGTCGTTTACGTTAGGCTTTTTTCGGCGTATAGTTACCCCTGCTATATGAGGCGTAGCTAATGTTAAGTATGGCCGTCGTTCCCGTGCCGAGTTTTGAAATTTTACGTTGTTTGCGTAAGTCATTCGCGAATAGGGCTGTACGTCATTTACGTTCACGTCGAATCCAATACGTCCTTGCGGCGTACTTTGGAGCAATGCACACTGGGATATTTTACGGACGGCGCAAAAATGTGGGGTCAAGCGAAATTTCAATAAAACCACGCCCCCAACATCCCCATTTGAATTAGGCGGGCTTACGCTGCCACACATACGTTACGCCGCCATAACTAAGGGTGCAAGTTCTTTTTGAATACAGAACTTGCGCCCAAAGTTACAGCGGCGTAACGTATCGGAGATACGTTACGCGGAAGAAAGATGCGCTCATCTTTTTGAATCCGGCCCCCTGTGTCCATTTTAACACTATTTCTCTTTGGACAGAGCCTTGCTCTGCCAAAATATATATACAGATGTGTCTTCTATTTCCCCTCATTCTAAACTTACTTTATCCAGTTCATTGTGATGTTCTTATGACATGGTCTTTTCACTGAAGTATACAAAAAATTTAATCTGGGCTCCTCCTAAAGAAGTGGGCATTGCCCCATGAAACGTGTAGAGAGTTTATAGCCTTCATAAATTGAATATTACATGTTCATGTAAACATGGGTGATATGTTGAATATACAGGGTATATATATATATATATATATATATATATATATAGCTAAGTTGTAGATTTTTATGTTATTACCTAAAATCAAAATATATGTGTTTTTTATGTACACTGCTCAAAAAAATTTAAAGAGCACTTTGAAAACACATCAGATCTCAACAAAAGTTTGACATTGTTTGATGGAAATAAAAATGATCAACCTACAGAGGGCTAAATTCACCCTGAAAATCAAGGTGAAAAAATTACGCAGCAGGCTAGTGCATTTTGCTGAAATTTCATTGCAGCAACTCAAAATGGCCCCTTGTGCATTTCTCCTCCCAGACCTGGACCAAGGCATCACTGAGCTCCTGAACAGACTGAGGTGCAACCTGGCGGTGTCGGATAGACTGAAACATAATGTCCCAGAAGTATTCTATTGGATTTAGGTCAGGCGAGCGCGGGGGCCACTTAATGGTATGAATTCCTTTATCCTCCAGGAACTGGCTGCATGCTCTCGAGGCCAGGCATTGTCGTGCACCAGGAGGAACCCAGGACCCACTGCACCAAACAACAATCTTGAGACCAAATGGGTTGTATTCTGCTACACACCCACCAGATGTGTACGTTGGTCCCTTCTGCCGATCCATATCTCCAACAATTGGCAGGTGTGGATGGTAATATTCTATGTAAGGAGGAGGGATCTCTGTACCATCTAGACATAAGCTTAAAGTTTTTTTACGGAGCAGGAAATAGTGGATTTGTGGGTGAAGTGGAAAGAGGTCTGCCAGTTGGCAGTCGTGAGCTCCCTTCCCAAGTCCTGGGACCACATCCTCGTTTAAGTAGGGAGCTCATTATTGCTCAATGCGTGGAGTAGTTGATAAATCGCAGATAACAGATGTCTGGGCATTTTAGAAAGGGATCACAGCTGCTCATATTCAGTAAGGGGGCGGTGAACCTGGGTAGAGCAGAATAGTCCCATATGGAAGGTAGAGTGATGGAGGGCAGTGAGCCAATTGCTAGCACCCCGTGGGGTAACAAGCTGCCCGGTAGTCTGGTGTACATTCGTGTGTGCCACTGGCCACATGGCTCTCGTCAGTGTACCCACTGTAGGCGAACCCAAGCCCTGAGGGAGAGCAGGGTTATCGAAAAGGGCTGTAAGGGGGGAGGGGTCAGAAGACAAGAGGTTCTGTAGGCTTTTCTGATACCATATATGTAGTGGCACACAGGTTAGAGGTGTAGCCTTGGTAAGTCTTGGGAATACCCCCAAAGAAGGGCCCTAAGATCCAAAGGAGAAAGATCTTGTTCCACAATGACAGATGATTTAGTGAAGGGGCAAGAGAACCATTCAAGAACCCTGGCCAAGATAGAAGCTTTGTGGTATAGTTCATAATTAGGGAGTCCCACTCCACCCTGTAGCCTGGGGAAGGTAAGCAGTTTGTGGCGTATACGAGTGAGAAACCCCTATTCCAGATAAAACGTATAGACATAGATCGCAAGAACTGTTTAAATAGAAGTATGGGAATAGTCTGAAAGAGGTAGAGCAGTTTTGGCAGCATGCCCATTTTCAAGGTGTTTATGCACCCAAACCAAAGCAGGGGAGAAGACCCCCAGGAATCCAAGTATTTCCGTATCTGAGTTAGCAATGGGGGGTAATTCAGTGCATATAGATTGGAGAGATTAGATGGAATGGTGACACCTAAGTATGAGATTCCTTTAGTGGACCATTGAAAAGAAAAATTAGAAAATAGTGGCAGTTTGTAATGATACAGTATATTAAAGGATTCTGTTTTAGATACAGTATACTCAATAAAAAATTACTAAGTTCCCCAAATCGGCAGAATTTGTGTAGTAAAGACAGAAGGGCTATGTGGGGCTGTTGTACATACACTAGTAAGTCATCAGCATACAGGGAGAGTTTATGATATAAGGACGGGGTCTGAATGCCTACAATTGAGTCATTTTGCCTGATAGTGGTGGCTAGGTGTTCTATCACAATGACGAAAAGCAGGGGGGAGAGGGGGCAGCCCTGTCTCGTGTCGTTGGAGATATTAATAGGTTCAGAAGAGGATCCATTAACTAACACAGAGGCTGAGGGCTGGGAGTACAATGACATAATCTTAGTTATGAAAGCACTGCCGATACCGAGCTGTTCCAAAGACAATCAAAGGAATTGCCAATTCACTCAGTCAAACACTTTTTCAGCATCAAAAGACAGTAAGCAAGCTTTTAGGCCATGTTTCAGGTGAATGGTTTTCGTGGTGTTGTGCCTGGCCTCTCGGCAGGAACAAAATCAACTTGATCCTTATATATAATCGATGGCAATAGTGGGGAAAGGCGATTAGGCAGTATCTTTGCAAAAAGTTTGACATCTATGTTGAGGGGGGATATGGGCTAATAGCTGCTGCATTGAGAGGAGTCCTTACCGGTTTGGGAATAATAGAAATAATAGCCAAGAGAAGATCTGTAGAACGTGGTTGGGAATCGTCAATGGAGTTAAAGGTCCTGGCCAATAAAGGGGCAAGTAGTGGAGCTAAGAGCTTGTAAAACCTTGGAGAGAAACCATGGTCCTGGACATTTGCCAGCTTTCAGGCCTTTAATAGCACCGAGGAATTCTGTACCTGAAAGGGACTTATCTAGCTCCAGGGCCTGTTCGGGGTCAATTCAGGGTAATGCGGTTTCGGTAATGTAAGATAATATTTCCGTGGGTTGAGATGTAGTGGGCCTGGAGTCATGTGGCGTGGGTAAGTTATATAGGTTGGAGTAATACTGATTAAAGGCTGCAAATATGCCCTTGGTATTGTGTATTTTCGTTGTGGCCCTGAATGAGAGAGAGAGGGCGTCGCAGGAGAGGTGGGTGGAGAACTCTTGCGAGGTGTTGGCCACATTTATTAGAGAGGGTGTAGTCTCGTGCAATAAGAGAATGGGAGCCGAGGAGTTGTAGCAACTCCTGCCTGTCATTGGCGAGATCCACATAAACAGAGGGACACAAATTCTGCTTATGTGTAGTTTCAAGGGAAGCGATTGTGGAGAGCAGGTGAACAATATCCACAGCACAAGCTTTCTTTAACCACTTTAGCCCCGGACCATTATGCAGCTAAAGGACCAGGCCACTTTTTGCAATTCGACACTGCGTCGCTTTAACTGACAATTGCACAGTCATGTGACGTGGCTCCCAAACAAAATTGGTGTCCTTTTTTTCCCACAAATAGAGCTTTCTTTTGGTGGTAGTTGGTCACCTCTGCGGTTTTTATTTTTTGCGCTATAAACAAAAATTAAGCGACAATTTAAAAAAAATTCAACATTTAAATTTTTTTGCTATAATAAATATCCCCAAAAAATATCTAAAAAATATGTTTTTTCCTCAGCTTAGGCCGATACGTATTCTTCTACATATTTTTGGTAAAAAATATCAATAAGCTTTTATTGAACGGTTTGCGCAAAAGTTATAGCGTCTACAAAATAGGGGATCGTTTTATGGCATTTTTATTAATATTTTTTTTACTAGTAATGGCAGCGATTTTTAGTGTGACTGCGACATTATGGCAGACACATCGGACACTTTTGACACTATTTTGGGACCATTGTAATTTTTACAGTAATTAGTGCTATAAAAATGCACTGATTACTGTGAAAATTACACTGACAGTGAAGGGGTTAACCACTAGGGGGCACTGAATGGGTTAAGCATTCCCTAGGAAGTGATTCTTACTGTGTGGGGGTGTGGCCTGGAATGACACATCACTGATCGTCTGTTCCGCTGACAGGGAACAGACGATCAGTGACACTGCCACTAGGAAGAACGGGAAAGGTTTGTTTACACTTACCTCTCCCCGTCCTTCAGCTCTGTGGCCTAATCCCGAAACACTGGCGGCGATCGAGTCTGCGGGTCCTGCAGGTGCGGTCATGAAGCTCAGGACCAGGTTGCGAGCGTGCCGTCGGTAGCACGGGCCCCTTGGCTGGGCATCTTAACCACTTAAGGACCTTGGGTGTTTTTCATATTTGGTGTTTACAAGACTAAAACATATTTTTTTGCTAAAAAATTACTTAAAACTCCCAAACATTATATATATTTTTTTCTAACACCCTAGAGAATAAAATGGCGGTCATTGCAATACTTTTTGTCACACCGTATTTGAGCAGCAGTCTTACAAGCGCATTTTTTTGGGAAAAAAAACACTTTTTTTTAATTAAAAGATAAGACAGCAATAAATTTGGCCCAATTTTTTAATATATTGTGAAAGATAATGTTACGCCGAGTAAAATGATACCCAACATGTCACACTTAAAAATTGCGCCCGCTCGTGGCATGGCGTCAAACTTTTACCCTTAAAAATCTCGATAGGCGACGTTTAAAAAATTCTATAGGTTGCATTTTTTGAGCTACAGAGTAGGTCTAGGGCTAGAATTATTGCACTCACTCTAACGATCGCGGTGATACCTCACTTGTGTGGTTTGAACACCGTTTTCATATGCGGGCGCTACTCACGTATGCGTTCGCTTCTGCGCGCAAGCTCGTCGGGACGGGGCGCTTTAAAAAATTTTTTTGTTTGTTTTCTTATTTATTTTTATTTATTGTATTATTTTTTACACTGAAAAAAAAAATTGTAAACATCCCTTGTAATAGAAAAAAGCATGACAGGTCCTCTTACAGCAGGCTGAATGACCTGATCGCCTCCGCCGCTACCGACAGATTGTAGCACATGCACACACATCAGATACATAACTAGGGATATCTAGTTAATCAACGGTATAGGTATAGGTATAGGTATAGGGAATAGTAAATTAAACAGTATGTTAACTGGTGGTGAACTATTGTTATCTCCAAGTCAGCTGCTATATAAGCTGTGTCCAGACACCAGATAAATGTATCAGACAGGACATAACATCCTAAGGAGCTACTTTAGGTGGATCTCACTGGCAGCTCAATAGATATTTGTGGGACCTGGCAGAGAGCTAAGAGAAAACTGAAAGTATAGATGCACTCGTTTTATTTAAATGCTATTGCACAAAATGTGTGTATTGGCAGACCATAGCTCTACTTTAAATCTCAGTGTACTAAGGGCTGCACTTATTTATGAAAAACAGAGGTTTATTTTGGGGGGGAAAAAAAAAAACTCCTTCTGATTTGGGCTATTGGTATCAGTGTAGTACAAGTACATTTGTGTGAGAACATAATTATGTTTTAACATAATTTAACTGCTTTTTCAGGCACAGGAGCTAACCTTTTTTTTTTTTAATTAGGGGTTCTGCTGAAACCAAACCACAGTCAGGTAGACCAACTAAAATTTCAGCCACAACTGCCAGGAAAATAGTTTGGCATGCAAAGAAAAACCCCAAAATGCCCCCCTATGGTTGAATCCTACTTTACTCCAGATCTATAAATTACCCAAACCTAGTGTATGGACTAAGTATAACATTAAAGTGGAGGTTCACCCTATAAAAAATTTCTAACACTACATCCAGCCCAGTTCTGCAAATAAAATGACACTGACTTTTTTTTTTTTTTGCCGTAGATAGCGTTTAGACTTAGAATTCCCTGCGGCATCCGGGTAGGGAATCCCGCGGGAGTGGGTATTCCTATTGACATGCCAATTGATTGAAATGCTAAACGATGGCGCATACATCGCGTCACGACTTCCCGAAAGAAGCTCGGGTCGGCTCGGCTCTATTCGGCACCTGCGCACCGGCGCACCTCCACTTTAAGTTGGTTTCTCAGGTTGTAATTAATCAGAAGTTATCCTTTTTCGTTTCACTTACCTTAAATTTACCCAGTTCCCACTTGTTTAGATATTATCAGCTTCCCCATGCCTTCAATGCCCAGTTTTCACAAACTAACCCAATGAACAGTCTATTTTGGAAATGGTACTTTGGTCTGAGTGTTTGAAGAAGTCTACTTCCAGATTGTATGCTCACTTTATTACAGTCTCTCTCCCGGTGTTAGAGAGCCTTATGGCGAGATGGCTGCGGGACATTCCTGATTTAGACAATGATGATTGGGATGAAGTGTGGGATTCTCCCTTTCGATCTTTGGTCTCATTAAGAGACCGTTTGATTCAATTTAAATTGGTGCATAGAGCATATTTTACTCCATAACGACTTTACAAGCTGAACCCTATATGTTCTTTAGACTGTTGACGGTGTGCTGTGGCTCTGGGAGATTTCACACACATTTTCTGGACTTGTCCATATATTGTAGGGTTTTGGATGGAGGTGGTGGCTTTGTTAAAACTAATTTTACATGCTCATATGCCAGTTACTATGCCAGTGTGTTTGTTGGTTTTGGTTAAGGATATTCTTCCAACAGAGGCGAACATTCATTATTATTACTGTTTTATGCAAGAAAAGCCATTGCCCTGTATTGGAGGAAGCCCTTCCCGCCCAAATTAGTATACGGGAAACAACTGGTTAATAATAGTTTACCATTACATCGAGACACCTATATGAACAGGGGATGTCCTCGTAAATATGAAAACATTTGGGCTAAGTGGTTGGAGGAGCCCTACACGGCATCCCCCAACAATACTGATTTCTAATTTTTAATATACATTTTTAGATATGATATCGATACATATATTTCTATATATATTAAATGGATTATTTAAGATATTATTTGCTAAAGATATATATCATAAGGTTGATATCGCAGTGACTGAAAAGCGGATACTAGTATGAGAAGGCAAAGTAGAGGGGACATATTAAAGGGTAGTGGGGATAGGATTCAGACTTGCAGGATGCCTTCCAAAGTAGTGGTTTGTGGTCAATCCAGAATGGATCATAGTATTTTGTGATCTTTTCTTGCTGCTTTCATTATCCTGCTTTAGTTAAACTGCTGATTACTTCGGCAGAAAAACTGCTCATGGCTGCAAAAATTGCTCTGCCTAAACCCCCTGGTCTGGGTGGACAGAGAGACACAGGCCGCAGTCATAAAGATGAGTATCTCTTAGGTCCCAAAAGGAGGTGAGAATCCATTATTAACAAATGGCCAAGTTACAAATAGTGTTGCTCACGAATATTCGCATTGCGAATATTCGACTCGAATATAGCATATTCGAGAAATCGCGCTATATTTCGAAATTCGCGGTGAATATTCGCAATTCCGAATATTCGATTTTTTACAATTTTTTTTTTGAATCAGATCACATCCTAGATATCTCCATCGACGTCTAAAAGCATTGCTGGTATCATTAGAGACCCTGGGCCGAGTAGCTGAAGCGTTCATTGAATTTTCCAGAAAGATCGCAATGCGATTATTCGGCAAACGCAATATCGCGCGATTATTTTCCTCGCCCCGATCGTCCGCATCAGAGCGATTTTTACAGTTTCATTTTTAAAACAGATCACATCCTAGTGATCTCCATAGACGTCTGAAAGCATTGCTGGTATGATTAGAGCCATTGGGCCGAGTAGCTGAAGCGATCATTTTATATTGCCGAATAATCGCAATGCGAATATTCGGCAATAGGAATATTGCGCGATTATTTGCTCCGCCCTTTTGCATCAGAGCCAATCAGAGTTCTCCTTCCACACTCGTCACAGGTTAGCAACCAATAGGAACCTGCCTGCATGGACATTATATAAGCTCACTCCCAGCACCATTTCATTGCAGATTCAGAAGCTTGCTATAGAGTGTGGAGGCTGTTTCTGTGTTCCTGGTTTCCTGGTTTCCTGTGTCTTTGTTCTTGATTGATTTAGATCATCACCAGCATTGCTATTTAGTGATTCCAGTGGATCTTTTCCAGTATATCAACTGCTTTTTTCAAAGCAATAGACCCAAGAGCTTTTTTCAAAGCTACGTTTTGTGCTGTTTTGTGCTGTTTTTTTCATTTGTGTTACTGTTTGATCCTGCAATCCTCCCTGTTCAGTTATATTTGCAAGAGATTTCAGAACACATATTGATCTGAGCTTTATAAAAGAGCTTTTCTAAAAGCTAAGTTTTGTTCATCTTGTGTTACTGTCAGATCTTGCAGGTTCACTGTTCAGTGATATTTGATAGGCATCTCAGTTCAAATTTTGTTTAGTTTTCCCTAAAGAGCTTTTATAAAAGCTAAGTTTTGTGTTCAGTTTAGTTAAATTTTGTGTAGTAAGTGTACACACTGTTAGTGTACATTTATTTCATCTAGCTTAGCTTAGTGTGTGTTTAGTGTCTGTGTTTTGTGTTTAAAAAAAAAAAAAAAAAAAAGTTAGTGTTTGTTTAGTGCTTTTTTTTTTTTTCTTTAATTTTGTAGTCCTTGTCTGGTGTACTACTTTTCTTATAGTTTAGTAGCTGTCTGTGTACGTCTTTGTCTGCGTGCCTGTCTTGTAAAAAAAACACAAAAACACATTTTGTTCACATTTTCCCCCCCAATAAAGTTTAACCCCCCCACACACATATCAGCAATTATGAGCGGCATCCGTGGCCGTGGCAGTAGGGGTAGGGGAGTTACTCCCAGTGCTGGATCGCTGCCAGCACGGGGTACCTCTCGTGCCCCTACTAGTGGTAGAGGATCGGGTGCAAGGGGAGTACGCCTGATCCGGGAGTTCTTCCCATCGGGCAGCCGCCCGATATTGCCATCTCAGGCTCAAGTAGTGGTGGACTACATGGGGCACAGCAGTGCCACTGAGTCGTCGGTCCCGACTCACAGTAGTACCACCATTACACCGTTGCCTGTACTACCCCCCCCCAGCCCCCAAGAGTCCAGCATCTTACTGTTCGACAGCGACAGTGATAGGGATCTCTTGGGGGAGGCCATGCATCAGGCAGACCTCCAGCTCTGTCCTGATGGTCAGGACCTTTTTGAAGGGATGGATGAGGAGGATGGGATACCTGCTGGCAGTATCCCAGAGACATCCCTTCAAACTGGTGCTGCTGTTTTGGTGCAGGAAACAGCAGCACCTAGTCAGACCCAGGCGTGGGTGAGGGGACAGCGGAGCCAGGCTAGAGGCTCCATGTCACGTGGTTCCCTCAGACCAACACATCTCAGCCCTTGGTCTGACATCTCTGGGGGCGAAGAGGGTGACCCATCATGGTTGCCATCTGACGCGTCGGCTCACTACGTCAGTGACGACGGGGAAGGTAGGCACCCTGGTGAAACGGTGCGCCAGGTCACCACCAGGGAGACCATCGTCAGGGTCTCCACTGGTGATGGCAGCAGGAGGTGTCAGGAGGAGGAGCAGCAGCAGCAGCAGCAGCAGCAGGCAGCTCCACCTGTGCGCACCGAATCCCAGCAGGTGCAAGTAAGCGTCACCCCATCTGACAGGAGGGCGGTGCTGAAGTCACCTTTCTGGAATTTCTTTACCCTGGTGGCAGACAACCCTACCGTGGCCATCTGCCGGATTTGTAAAGTGAGGGTGAAGAGAGGGAAGTGTTTGGCTCGGGTGGGTACCACAGCCCTGAACCAGCACCTCAGGATAAACCACTGGGCGTTGTATGAGGAGATGAAGCGTGGTGGTGGTAGCAGCGCCACCACCACAAGTGAGCAGGGTACAGCAGCCCCTGCCACATCTTCATCTGTTTCCAGCAGGTCATGCCCCCCCGCTCCCTCTAGTAGAGGTACTGGTACCGGCAGCCAGACCTCTACTTCCACAGCACCCTCCACGTCTGTGTCCCGCACTGCCGTCCGGCGCCAGGCGTCGATTTCAGACGCCTTTGACCGCACCACTCCCTTCCCCCCTGGAGACCGACGTGTGCGTTCCCTCAATGGGCTCCTGGCAAGGGTTATTGCCCAACATCTGCTGCCCTTCAACATAGTTGACAGCAACCCCTTCAGGCAGATGTTGGAGCAGGCCCAACCCCAATGGCGTGTCCCCAGCCGCCATTTCTTTGCCAGGACTGGTGTCCCTGCCCTACACCAGCACATTGTTCAGAATGTAACCCTGTCGCTGGATCACGCTGTCAGCGACAGGGTTCATCTGACAATGGATGGCTGGACCAGCAGGCATGGGCAGGGACGCTACATCAGCTTCACGGCCCATTGGGTTTCCCTCCGAGGCGTCGGTGAGGGATCGTCGGCAACCGATCTTGTGGTGCCGCCCCGGGGTGTCCAGGGGAGAACTGCTGGTCTCCCTCAAGCCACTGTCTCCGCAGCTGCTGAGCCTCCCAGCAAGCGCCCCCGTAGCTACTCAAGTGTGGGGCACGTGCGCTGTCAGGCCGTGCTCCAGCTTGTTAGTTTAGGGGACCGGAGACACACTGCAGAAGAAGTGCTGAAAGCACTTCAAGCTCAGGTCCAGAAGTGGCTGACACCCCGAAGGCTCCAGCCAGGTATGGTTGTCTGCGATAACGGCAGCAACCTACTCGCCGCCCTCCATGCTGGCAGTCTGACGCACGTGCCCTGTCTGGCACATGTCCTCAACCTGGTGGTGCAGAAGTTCCTGCGCACTTATCCAGGGTTGAGTGACATTGTGGCAAAGGCGCGTAGGATTGCCAGCCACTTCAGGCGCTCCCCAACCGCTACCGCGTCCCTGTCCAAATTGCAGCGGAAGTACAATCTGCCCCTTCACAGGCTGATTGTGGACAGTGTGACGCGGTGGAACTCCACCCTCCACATGCTGAAGAGGTTGTGGGAGCAGCAAAGGGCGGTGAGGGAGTACCTGATGGAACTAGGCACTCAGAGGGCTTCACCACAACTCCCTTTCATCGCCTGTGCGCAGTGGGGGCAGATAAACCAGGTCTGCCAAGTGTTGTCCTCCTTCGAGCAGGCGACCAAGATGGTCAGCAGTGAGCAAATTGGCCTCAATAGCGTGCTGCCAATACTGTTCATGCTGGAGAGGACACTAGATCGCCTGCTCGAGGCTGGGGAGAGTGCCTTGGTGGAGCAGGAGGAGTCAGCAATGCTCCACCGAGACCAGGGCCAGGACCAGGAGGAGGAGGAGGAGGAGGAGGATGATGATGAAGAGGAGGAGGAGGTGGTTGCTGGTGTCGTCCCGGAGTCAGGGCCTGGTCAGGAGGGAGAGCCGGTGTTGGGGGCACCGATAGTCCGGGGGTTGGGCATGTCTGAGTTTGACCAGCAGCGCCTCAGGGAAGAAGAGTCGCACCTCATTCACCTGGCCAGCATTGAGGAGTCACAGCGGGCTGTGCTCTTCCCCATGGCTGCCCACATGCTCAGATGCCTCAGGAGGGACCCCCGGGTTAAGACCATCAAGACGAGGGATGATTTCTGGATGGCCACCCTTTTGGATCCCAGGTGCAAGGGGAAACTGGAGCAGTTCATCCCAGCCAGCCGGAGGCAGCACCGGATGGAGGAACTGCAGGCAGCCATTGTCAGACGGTTGGAGCAGGCAACTCCCCGGCCTCCAGTTGTCCCCCCTCATCTCACCCAGCAGGTGGCTGCACCCAGCTGCAGCCGAGCAGGGGACCTAATGGAAGAGATGAGGATGTTCTTCCAAACAGAGCGACCCAGTACCACCACCAGCAGCAGCAGCAGCAGTCACCACCAGCGGCTGGCCCACATGGTGGCAGACTACATGGCGTCCGTCGGTGCTTCTGACAGTATGAGCACCGACGACCCCATGGAGTACTGGGTTGCCAGATTGGACACCTGCCGCGAGCTCGCTCAGTATGCGCTGGAGTTATTGTCTTGCCCCCCCTCCAGCGTACTATCTGAGCGGACATTCAGCGCGGCAGGTGGGGTGGTCACGGACAAGAGGACCCGTCTGTCCACAGAGTCCGTGGACAGACTCACATTCATAAAGATGAATGAGTCCTGGATCGGCGGTGACTTTCTGGCACCCGTCGTCGGTTCAGGGCGCTGAAGGGTCCCTTGCCATGCATTCCCTGATGAAGCCCCGGACCTGATGTATTTACAGTGCTGAATATAACTATTTCAACATCAGAGAAAATCAATGTTAATATTTGGTACAGTAGGCTTTCTTTGCAATTACAGCGGTCAAAAATTTCTTGTAGTTTTACACCAGCTTTGCACACACTGGAGGAGGGATTTTGGCCCACTCCTCCACACAGATCTTCTCTACATCAGTCATGTTTCTGGGCTATCGCTGAGAAACACGGAGTTTGAGCTCCCTCCAAAGATTCTCTATTGGGTTTAGGTCTGGAGACTGGCTAGGCCACGCCAGAACCTTGATATGCTCCTTACAGAGCCAATCCTTGGTTATCCTGGCTGTGTGCTTTGGGTCATTCTCATGTTGGAAGACCCAGCCTCGACCCATCTTCAAAGCTCTAACTCAGGGAAGGAGGTTGTTGCCCAAAATCTTGCAATACATGGCCCCGGTCATCCTCTCCTTAATACAGTGCAGTCACCCTGTCCCATGTGCAGAAAAACACCACCAAAGCATGATGCTACCACCCCCATGCTTCACATTAGGGATGGCGTTCTTGGCATGGTACTCATCATTATTCTTCCTCCGAACACAGTTAGTGAAATTATGATCAAAAAATTATATTATAGTCTCATCTGACCACATGATTTTCTCCCATGACTCCTTTGGATCAGTCAAGACAATTATGTCAGCAGTTATTTCACACCCTATATACTCTTATTAAGACTGCTGTACATCATGGCAACTCCTGCCCATGTGATATGACTCTGTATCAACTACTACTGTTAATACTACTACTGCTGCTTCTGCTGCTGCTGCTGCCCAGTCAAGACACCTATGTCAGCAGTTATTTGACACTCTATATACTCCTATTCCTACTGCTGTTCATCATGGCACCTCCTGCCCATGTGATATGACTCTGTATCAACTACTACTGTTAATACTACTGCTGCTTCTGCTGCTGCTGCCCAGTCAAGACACCTATGTCAGCAGTTATTTGACACTCTATATACTCCTATTCCTACTGCTGTTCATCATGGCACCTCCTGCCCATGTGATATGACTCTGTATCAACTTCTACTGTTAATACTACTGCTTCTGCTGCTGCTGCTGCCCAGTCAAGACACCTATGTCAGCAGTTATTTGACACTCTATATACTCCTATTCCTACTGCTGTTCATGATGGCACCTCCTGCCCATGTGATATGACTCTGTATCAACTACTACTGTTAATACTACTGCTGCTTCTGCTGCTGCTGCCCAGTCAAGACACCTATGTCAGCAGTTATTTGACACTCTATATACTCCTATTCCTACTGCTGTTCATGATGGCACCTCCTGCCCATGTGATATGACTCTGTATCAACTACTACTGTTAATACTACTGCTGCTTCTGCTGCTGCTGCCCAGTCAATACACCTATGTCAGCAGTTATTTGACACTCTATATACTCCTATTCCTACTGCTGTTCATGATGGCACCTCCTGCCCATGTGATATGACTCTGTATCAACTACTACTGTTAATACTACTGCTGCTTCTGCTGCTGCTGCCCAGTCAAGACACCTATGTCAGCAGTTATTTGACACTCTATATACTCCTATTCCTACTGCTGTTCATCATGGCACCTCCTGCCCATGTGATATGACTCTGTATCAACTACTACTGTTAATACTACTGCTGCTTCTGCTGCTGCTGCCCAGTCAAGACACCTATGTCAGCAGTTATTTGACACTCTATATACTCCTATTCCTACTGCTGTTCATGATGGCACCTCCTGCCCATGTGATATGACTCTGTATCAACTACTACTGTTAATACTACTGCTGCTTCTGCTGCTGCTGCCCAGTCAATACACCTATGTCAGCAGTTATTTGACACTCTATATACTCCTATTCCTACTGCTGTTCATGATGGCACCTCCTGCCCATGTGATATGACTCTGTATCAACTACTACTGTTAATACTACTGCTGCTTCTGCTGCTGCTGCCCAGTCAAGACACCTATGTCAGCAGTTATTTGACACTCTATATACTCCTATTCCTACTGCTGTTCATCATGGCACCTCCTGCCCATGTGATATGACTCTGTATCAACTACTACTGTTAATACTACTGCTGCTGCTTCTGCTGCTGCTGCTGCCCAGTCAAGACACCTATGTCAGCAGTTATTTGACACTCTATATACTCCTATTCCTACTGCTGTTCATCATGGCACCTCCTGCCCATGTGATATGACTCTGTATCAACTTCTACTGTTAATACTACTGCTGCTTCTGCTGCTGCTGCCCAGTCAATACACCTATGTCAGCAGTTATTTGACACTCTATATACTCCTATTCCTACTGCTGTTCATGATGGCACCTCCTGCCCATGTGATATGACTCTGTATCAACTACTACTGTTAATACTACTGCTGCTTCTGCTGCTGCTGCCCAGTCAAGACACCTATGTCAGCAGTTATTTGACACTCTATATACTCCTATTCCTACTGCTGTTCATGATGGCACCTCCTGCCCATGTGATATGACTCTGTATCAACTACTACTGTTAATACTACTGCTGCTTCTGCTGCTGCTGCCCAGTCAATACACCTATGTCAGCAGTTATTTGACACTCTATATACTCCTATTCCTACTGCTGTTCATGATGGCACCTCCTGCCCATGTGATATGACTCTGTATCAACTACTACTGTTAATACTACTGCTGCTTCTGCTGCTGCTGCCCAGTCAAGACACCTATGTCAGCAGTTATTTGACACTCTATATACTCCTATTCCTACTGCTGTTCATCATGGCACCTCCTGCCCATGTGATATGACTCTGTATCAACTACTACTGTTAATACTACTGCTGCTTCTGCTGCTGCTGCCCAGTCAAGACACCTATGTCAGCAGTTATTTGACACTCTATATACTCCTATTCCTACTGCTGTTCATGATGGCACCTCCTGCCCATGTGATATGACTCTGTATCAACTACTACTGTTAATACTACTGCTGCTTCTGCTGCTGCTGCCCAGTCAATACACCTATGTCAGCAGTTATTTGACACTCTATATACTCCTATTCCTACTGCTGTTCATGATGGCACCTCCTGCCCATGTGATATGACTCTGTATCAACTACTACTGTTAATACTACTGCTGCTTCTGCTGCTGCTGCCCAGTCAATACACCTATGTCAGCAGTTATTTGACACTCTATATACTCCTATTCCTACTGCTGTTCATGATGGCACCTCCTGCCCATGTGATATGACTCTGTATCAACTACTACTGTTAATACTACTGCTGCTTCTGCTGCTGCTGCCCAGTCAATACACCTATGTCAGCAGTTATTTGACACTCTATATACTCCTATTCCTACTGCTGTTCATCATGGCACCTCCTGCCCATGTGATATGACTCTGTATCAACTACTACTGTTAATACTACTGCTGCTGCTTCTGCTGCTGCTGCTGCCCAGTCAAGACACCTATGTCAGCAGTTATTTGACACTCTATATACTCCTATTCCTACTGCTGTTCATCATGGCACCTCCTGCCCATGTGATATGACTCTGTATCAACTTCTACTGTTAATACTACTGCTGCTTCTGCTGCTGCTGCCCAGTCAATACACCTATGTCAGCAGTTATTTGACACTCTATATACTCCTATTCCTACTGCTGTTCATGATGGCACCTCCTGCCCATGTGATATGACTCTGTATCAACTACTACTGTTAATACTACTGCTGCTTCTGCTGCTGCTGCCCAGTCAATACACCTATGTCAGCAGTTATTTCACACCCTATATACTCTTATTAAGACTGCTGTTCATCATGGCACCTCTTGCCCGAGTGATTTGACACTGTATTGTCAATGTCTACTACTACTATTACAGCTCAGTCAAGACACCTGTGTCCCAATTTTTTGGTACACTATTGACTACTATGACCACTACTGATGCTGTACAGTATTCCCCAAGTGTTTTTATGCTATGTATTACTATTACCACTACTGCTTGTAAATCATGCCTGTGTGATACTTAGTGGGAATGCTTTAATAAGCATTCCCAGTATGGATACCCGTAAATGTATTAATCTTAATTAGTGTGAATGCTTTAATAAACATTTCCAGTATTGATATACGTAAATTTAGTAATCTTATTATTCCTTACGTTTTTTGGTTCTGCGTAACTTCGGCATACTTTCAGCTATTGAGACCATTCAACTGTAAAAATGTTCGTCTCTTTCAGCAAATGATGGGACTTGTTCAAGTTTTTTCCTACTTTTTACACTTTTATAAATTTTTAGCTTTTAAGACCCTTTTTTTAACATTGAAGTCAATGAGAACATCCTTTTCCCCTTTGAATTCACATGCCCTGCCAAAAGTTTCAGCTACTTCATACTTTCACTTACAGACACTGAAAAAACTGTAAAGCGGTCACAAAATATTTAGCTATCCGGCTATGACTTTTCAGATAGTTAGCGTTTACAATTTTTTGGTGAAAACGCAATTTACGTTTTGCGAATTTTTCACAAAAATGCGATAGGTTATAATGTAATCCTATGGAGGGGATTTAGAGTCTGTCATGTGACCTTAACATTCTAGATCTTTGTAATTAAAAATATCTTTACAAAAAGGGGAAACAAATTGGTCTCACGCCCACAAGATCTACTTTTCATACACAATTTTTAGATCAAAACGTAGCTATGCTTGTCTGGTTTATGGCAATGTGATCAAGTCTGCTATACGTATTTTAGTTTTAGTTATTGGAGCAACAGCCAGAAATTATGTCTCATAGACTCTCATGTTAAATTATCTAAAAAATGTTGCTGCAGAACTCACAAAGACGCTCTTTTCTAAATCGCAGACATGGCCACATTTTTAAGTTTATCTACATAAATTTCATATCGATGCGTTTACAAGGGCCGTGTATTTCAAACGGTGTAGTCGTTGTATCAATTGCATGTACGTTTGAGGATTTATTAAGCTTTGTTTGGAGGCTTAAATCATGTATTAGATCTGTGAATTAAAAGCGTTTGTAATGTTATTTCTTTCTATAAATCACTTTCCTGACCTCAGTGCAATATTCCTCCTCACTGACCTGGGGAGGAGGGGAAACCTATTGAGGGGGGAGGGGCGACCAGGAAGTCAGCATACGCTATACTTTGCAGATAGAGAAAGAAGCTGTGTGTCCTAAAGATAGTGTAGTGGTTATGGTGAATGTCTTTGGCAAGGGGCTCACCAATTAAGCTATTCAGCATTCCCACTCGCATTTTCCTCAGGAAATGCATTGTCTAGTTATATTATATTTTAATACTCCTGCTGCTGCCTCCATGCTGAGTAAAGCTTCATGACCTCTCTGGCACAGCGGATCCACCAACAGCCTCCGCTACAAGCTACCAGACCGGATCTAAACAGCAAGTGTAACTATAACAATGAACCTTATGTTAAACACTGTTTTGCGGCATTTATACTGCAACCATTGGGCTGTCTGCAAGAGCTCATCTGCATTCTCTCTCTTTCTTGCTCTCCCTCTCTCTCTCTTTGTATATATATATATATTGTTGCTTTTGTTATGTTCATTTTTCAACTGTTTATTTTGTGTTCGTCGTGTCTGTGTCGTGTGCTTTAGTTTGTCCTAGGTTACTGTTAAATAAAATAATAGTATAAAATGTTTTTGCTTATTATGAAGTTAAATGTGTTGATGTTGATTTGTTTGATGTTAAGTTAGATGTGTTGAAAAACCTACAAATCTATCTCAAAAAGAAATGAAACATTTCCAAAAAATAATATTTATTAATAAAAACATAATTTCAGATATAACTCTGATTGAGCTTCTGAAGGCGCTCCAGCTTCTCAATATTTTTTAATTGCTGCTGCTCCAGCAGCACATTTTGCTGAATAAGATAGCGGATCTGGCGCTGATTTGCCTGGATCCTCTGGTGGGTTGTCTTTATCAGCGCGGTCTGCCTCCTCATCTTTCCTGATACTGTTAGGATATAATAAAAAAAAAAATTGGATTTAAAATAACGTTACCAAATAAATAAAATTTTTTTTTTGCTTATTAATCAATCATTATCATGTGTATACACTTGTTATGTGTCTAACACATCCCGGGAGTGCAGAATTATTAGGCAAATGAGTATTTGGACCACATCATCCTCTTTATGCATGTTGTCTTACTCCAAGTTGTATAGGCTCGAAAGCCTACTACAGATTAGGCATATTAGGTAATGTACAACTCTGTAATGAGAAGGTGTGTGGTCTAATGACATCAAAACTCTATATCAGGTGTGCATAATTATTAGTCAATTTCCTTTTCTTTGTCAAAATGGGCCAAAAGAAGGATTTGACAGACTCTGAAAAGTCCAAAATAGAGAGATATCTAGCAGAGGGATGCAGCACTCTTAAAGTTGCAAAGCTTCTGAAGCGTGATCATCAAACAAAAGAAGCGTGTGGAAAAACAAAGGTGCAAAATAACTGCCCATGAACTGTGAAAAGTTAAGCGTGCAGCTGCCAAGATGCCACTTGCCACAAGATTGGCCATATTTCAGAGCTGCAACATCACTGGGGTGCCCAAAAGCACAAGGTGTGCAATACCCAGAGACATGGCCAAGGTAAGAAAGGCTGAAAGACGATGACCACTGAACAAGACACACAAGCTGCAACGTCAAGACTGTGCCAATAAATATCTCAAGAAAGATTTTTCTAAGGTTTTATGGACTGCTGAAATGAGAGTGAGTCTTGATGGGCCAGATGGAAGAGCCCGTGGCTGGATTGGTAAAGTGCAGGGAGCTCCAGTCCGACTCAGACGCCAGCAAGGTGGTGGTGGAGTACTGGTTTGGGGTGGTATCATCAAAGATGAGCTTGTGGGGCCTTTTCGGATTGAGGATGGAGTCAAGCTGAACTCCCAGTCCTACTGCCAGATTATGGAAGAGACCTTCTTCAAGCAGTGGTACAGGAAAAAGTCACCATCCTTCAAGAAAAACATGATTTTCATGCAGGACAATGCTCCATCACACGTGTCAAAGTACTCCACAGCGTGGCTGGCAAGAAAGGGTATTAAATAAAAAAAAGTAATGACATGGCCTCCTTGTTCACCTGATCTGAACCCCATTGAGAACCTGTGGTCCATCATCAAATGTGGGATTTACAAGGAGGGAAAACAGTACACCTCTCTGAACAGTGTCTGGGAGGCTGTGGTTGCTGCTGCACGCAATGTTGATGGTGAACAGATCAAAACACTGACAGAATCCATGGATGTCAGGCTTTCGAGTGTCCTTGCAAATAAAGGTGGCTATATTGGTGACTGATTTGTTTTTGTTTTGTTTTTAAATGTCAGAAATGTGTATTTGTGAATGTTGAGATGTTATATTGGTTTCACTGTTAAAAATAAATCATTGAAAAGGGTATCTATTTATTTTTTGGTTAAGTTGCCTAATAATTCTGCACAGTAATAGTAGTCACCTGCACACACAGATATCCCCCGAAAATAACTAACACTAAAAACAAACTAAAAACTACTTCCAAAAAAATTCAGCTTTGATATTAATGAGTTTTTGGGGTTCATTGAGAACATGGTTGTTGTTCAATAATAAAATGAATCCTCAAAAAATACAACTTGCCTAATAATTATGCACTACCTGTATACTTCTAGCATCAATACCATATTATGGTTCTACAATCTGACAGGTGCGCTTTATATGTTGTCCATTTTTATATCTACATTTTGTTGTTGAAATGTTATTAATCATTGTGCACATATTTACCTTCCTGAGCGAGGCTCACAGGACCGCTCTCTTCCTCCTGCTCTTCCGCTTGAGAAGTTGGGGTGGTGGGGGGGGGAATCTCCTCAGCTTGCTCCTCAGCAGGAGCTGGGGTTGGGGAGTGGGAGGGCCCTGGCTGCTCCTCTTCATCCATCTCCTCCTCTGCCGCATCCTCCTCTGCCGCATCCTCCTCCTCCTCCTCATCGGCCTGGCGCCTTCTGCGCTTGGCGCGGATAACTGGCATTGGAGCTTCTATAATAACACAATGTTCATATATTATAAAAATGTTTTCTAATGACGTATGCAAATTCTGTGTACTCTGCTGTATTGTATATGAATACAAATTGATTTATATAGACAGTTAACCAATGGGACAATGTTATATTAAAGGGTCTTGTGGGCACTACAGGGGACTGAGCGTGAGCTGGGATGCAACCATGTTAAAATGAGCTGTTTTTGTCTCCTTTGTTTTGTTCAGACCATCTCATGTTAAAAAAAGGGCCTGATGGAGCACACGGGATTACTATAACAACCCCACTCCTAACACAGGAATTTAGTGGTAATCTATATATATAAAACTCAACGTGTGTGTGTGCATAAATGTATGTATGTATGTATGTATGTATGTATGTTCCAGCATCACGTACAAACGGCTAAAGATATTTATATGAAACTTGGCACACAGGTTACTTATATGTCAGCCACAAACATAGGATAGGTGGTTTAAACCTTACCCACCCCCACTTGCCATGGTCGGGGTTTTTCTTTAAAGTCCCATGCAAAGCAATGGGAAAATTATGTTCCCACATAACTTCTGTGTTCCTGTCTGCTGCCCCATGTCTTTTTTCAACAGTACTATGAATACCTTGGCCGGTGGTGATATATGTTAGCACAACATGGCATCTTGGTTAACAACATCTGACCTTACATGAATTACATATGACCTTACATAACTGTCACCAAAGGAGCTGCGGTGGCTCCACGCGATTGCCACTGCACTGACAACTGATTCACCTCTGCAGCTAGGGGTTCGGATCCCGCTCTCGGCTACCTGTGAATTGAGTTTGGTGGTCTCAGCCCCGCCACTGGTGGGTGTGCTATGCGAGGTTGGGTTGGGAGGACCCCCTCACACCCGCCATTGCCAACCGGGGCATGGAGAAAGGTGGCAGATTGCCTCTGGGGGAGGCCTCCCAACTCCTGCAGGCCGGCTCCTCTCTCTTTCGAGTTCACGCACAAAATACACTTTTTTAAAAAAAAACATAACTGTCAACAATAACTTACCTGGATGATATTTAGCCCGAAGACGTCTGACATTACCCATTTGGCGCCTCTTGAGGTCAGACCACTTCTTAACAATGGCCTTGTGGTCATGTTGGCCGCCAAAGTCAGCGATTAGGGCGCTGACCACAGCCCTTTTCTGTGGCTGCCGCCGCAGGTCATCATATCCTGTTTCCAGGAACTTCTGCAAGATGAAGAACAAAGTATATTGTAATACTTCTGTTGACAGCCTTATGGATATATGACGTAAATGTATGCTATTCAACAATTGGAAGCATTCTCGCCTTATTAATCAATGACAGGGGTAACATGAAAGATTTTATATCCTGCCATTTCGGTCGCCACCTTTTTTGCATAAATATAGCAGCCATTATCATTTGCATAATTATGAATATATTATTAACAACACAGGATACACGTATAGGGGAGATATGCGTTGCTAACTCTTTTCCCTGTCAGGAGCCTAACGCCCCGGGGGGTCAGAGACGGGACCTTTTTCGGAGGACCACTGACGTATGTACCAGTCGCAGTTTTTTGTGATGTCACTCTTTAGGTGTGTGCACATTTTTCAGTGCATCCGGGTGGAGTTTTTGGGTTGTGTTTTGCACGCCACAGGCTTTTCAACAGGAAAAAAACAGCTGGAGGCAGAATGGTTGCAAAACACTACGTGTTTGTTACTTAACTCTGGGTTTCAAGACCAGTCCACCTCCAGCTGTTGCAAAACTACTACTCCCATCAGCCACGGTCTGTCAGTGCATGCTAAGAATTTTACTTTTGCTGCATTTAGGGTGCCACAGTTTAGAGACCCGTGCATAAAGGCCTGAAAAATGTGGGCCTGCAGAACTTACAATACTAGAAGTGCCAGCATTCCCAGGCATGCTGGAAGTTGTAGTTCTGCAACATCTAAAGGGCAATATGTATTCGAACGTCCTTGGGCCTTGAGGACACTGAAGTCAGGACGTTCGCATACGTCCTATGTCCAAAAAATTTTTAAATTCATTATGCTAAATAACAAGGAAAAGTGCCTAAATACACAATTGCCAACCAGAGTGTCTGCAGCTGTCCAGGCATGCTGGGACTTGTAGTTTTGTAAAAGCAGGAGACACTTTTGTTGTGAAATACTAATATATGATCATATATACTAACTTTTAAACTAGACTTAAATGCTGGGCTGGGCTGGGACTTGTAGTTTTGTAAAAGCAGGAGACACATTTTTGGTTAAATACTAATATCTGATCATATATACTAACTTTTAAACTAGACTTAAATGCAGTTGAAGATGATGAAATAACAGTGGTCAAAATACTTACACAAATCAGCAACTTTTCCTCAGACTTAGTGAAATTGCTTCCAACCATGTTGCTGTGTGATTGCGCTGCGATCATAAGTTGGAAACTGGCAAGGCTCCAGGAAATGGTCGCGTGTTGTTCGCGTGTTGATTGCGCTGCTTGGACCGAGATGGGTCCATATGGCTTCGGCTGTATGGACCACAGTAACTCTTTTCCCTGTCAGGAGCCTAGGAGCCTAACGCCCCGGGGGGTCAGAGACGGGCCCTTTTCGGAGGACCACTGACGTATGCAACCGTCGCAGTTTTTTGTGATGTCACTCTTTAGGTGTGTGCAAATTTTTCCTTGCACCGGGTGGAGTTTTTGGGTTGTGTTTTGCACGCCACAGGCTTTTCAACAGAAAATAACCAGCTGGAGGCAGAATGGTTGCAAAACACTACGGGTTTGTTACCTAACTCTGGGTTTCAAGACCAGTCCACCTCCAGCTGTTGCAAAACTACTACTCCCATCAGCCACGGTCTTTCAGTGCATGCTAAGAATTTTACTTTTGCTGCATCTAGGGTGCCACAGTTTAGAGACCCGTGCATAAAGGCCTGAAAAATGTGGGCCTGCAGAACTTACAATACTAGAAGTGCCAGCATTCCCAGGCATGCTGGAAGTTGTAGTTCTGCAACATCTAAAGGGCAATATGTATTCGAACGTCCTTGGGCCTTGAGGACACTGAAGTCAGGACGTTCGCATACGTCCTATGTCCAAAAAAATTTTAAATTCATTATGCTAAATAACAAGGAAAAGTGCCTAAATACACATTTGCCAACCAGGGTGTCTGCAGCTGTCCAGGCATGCTGGGACTTGTAGTTTTGTAAAAGCAGGAGACACATTTTTGGTTAAATACTAATATCTGATCATATATACTAACTTTTAAACTAGACTTAAATGCAGTTGAAGATGATGAAATAACAGTGGTCAAAATACTTACACAAATCAGCAACTTTTCCTCAGACTTTGAGAAATTGCTTCCCACCATGTTGCTGTAATATTGGGAAACTGGCAAGGCTCCAGGAAATGGTCGCGTGTTGTTCGCGCAATTGCGCATGCGCGATCGAAAAATCGCAATCGCAATATGTATTTTGGTTAAAATATCATACATATTCGATTTCAGAGTGCTGCTACAGCAGTTTTCGAAATATCTGCAATAAATTTCGCATTCGCATGTTGCGATATTTCGATAAAATATCAGGAATATTCTGAGCCAATCAGAGCGCTCCTCCAGCATATCTCGAAATTGCGCAATAAATATCGCATTCGCATGTTGCGATATTTCCATAAAATATCACGAATATTCTGAGCCAATCAGAGCGCTCCTCCAGCATATCTCGAAATTGCGCAATAAATATCGCATTCGCATGTTGCGATATTTCGATAAAATATCACGAATATTCTGAGCCAATCAGAGCGCTCCTCCAGCATATCTCGAAATTGCGCAATAAATATCGCATTCGCATGTTGCGATATTTCCATAAAATATCACGAATATTCTAAGCCAATCAGAGCGCTCCTACCGCAGTTATTAAAAAAATCGCAATTATTTTCGCATTCGCAATAGCGAAAAATCGCATTCTATTAATTTCGATAAAATATCACGAATATTCGAATTTAGCGAATATATCTCGAATATTCGAATATATATTCGAGATATATCGCGAAATCGAATATGGCATATTCTGCTCAACACTAGTTACAAATAAAAAACAAAAAAGTTAGATGTATACCCTATTTGTAGCAAAGTTTTGCAAAGCAGTGAGACAGTTTTGAATTGCTTGAGAGAGTGCTTGTCAAAAATGGTGTATATGTTTATTTACTTTGACATATTTTGGTAATAAATAGGGGTACTATCCTTTACTCATTCACATTTTTTTTTCTAGGTGTCCCTTATTTTTAAAGAGTAATTCCAGATTCTTCACATCTTTCCACCTGCAATCCCCTTGTCCTAATCAACATAGGAACATATAGGTGGATTCAGAAAGAGTTAGGCCGGCATATCTACAGATACGCGGCCTAAGTGTAAATATGCACCGGCGCATTTATGTTCCGTACCCACAGAACAAGATACGCCTGAAAATAGGCTTCCTCCGACCGATGCAACTTTCCTACGCCGGCGTATCGTGGGCGCATATTTACGCTCGACGCATCTTGCGCCCACATTGATTTACTATTCAAATATGCAAATGAGGGAGATACGCCGATTCACGCATGTAAGTGCGCCCGACGCAGGCTACGCCCGGTGCGCGTAAGTCGTACGTCAGGCCTAAAGTTATTCCATCAAAAAGCTGGAATATCTTTGCACCTGGCGTGCACAGGTCAGCTGGAGAGTAGCTACAGCAGCAGCGTTACGGACGAGCTGAGCAAGCTGAGCACCCACACTTGCAGGACAACACATCTGTGTGCCAACATGCCAGGGGCAGGCGTGGTCCTAGCACTACTAATGGGTCCACCGACTCGTAGGAGGTCACGGGAGAGGATATACTGCACGCGCATGAACGTCTTTGGCATGGGTGATTCAGCCCTGATGCCATGCTAGATTTAGCCACAACCCTGCATGATGACATCACCAGCAAGACCCATCGCGCACATGCAGTGCAGCCACTGGTCAAGGTACTGGCTTTTTTTGCAAGTGGATCTTTTCAGCGTACAAGTGGAGTTGTGTCTGGGATGTCACAATCCACCATAAGCAGATGTGTGCACCAGGTTGTCCCCTCAATCCTCAAACGCATGTCCCACCACTTCATCAGACCCACCCAGGAGCATCTGCAGCAGAAGGCAATGGAGGATTTCGACAGAATTGCCAGATTCCCACGCACCGTGGGGGCCATTGATTGCACACATGTGGCACTACGCCCCCCGTGACACAGAGCACATATACGGCAATCGTAAGCAGTGGCATTCCATCAACGTACAGGTGATAGCCGATGCCCAATGCCTCATATGGCACGTCCGTGCCAAACACCCAGGGTTCAGCCACGACAGCTACATACACCGTCAAAGCAACATCCCAACAGATTTTGAACAGAACGTGTACGGGAACAGCTGGCTGGTTGGTGAGTGACATGGGTGTCAAGCATGACTGTCCAAACCCATGATGCAGACATCACGAGGGGCACATGCACGACTAACATCCTCCTGTCTTTTTCCTTCCAGGTGACTCTGCATATGCACTTGGGCCCCATCTCATGACTCCATACCGGACTCCCCAAACCACAGGAGAGAAAAACTACAATTCTGCACACATACGTACCCGTGCAGTGGTGGAACGCACCTTTGGCCTACTGAAGTCCTGTTTCCGATGCCTGGATAAGTCCGGGGGTACCCTGTTGTAGTCCCCAAACTTTGTGTGCCAGATCATCGGTGCATGTTGCATTCTACACAACTAGGCCATGAGAAAGGGCCTGGAGATTAAACTGCGTGATGACCTGACCCCCGAACCACACAATCCCCCCCTATCCGAGGGTACCCCGTCTGCTGAGGGAACAGCAGTCAGAAGACGCCTCACAGAAGACATGTTTGCATGTTAAACACACACATTCATCATGGCACAAGGAGAATGCACGCATGCACACCACTGTGGTCCCTAGCACACACCCCACATCCACATCACATTGGATTAGCCCAAGTTCACCAAGCAGGACTTGGGAGCAGCAACGCCACGGCAAGGCTCCAATTATGTTGCTGTACACTCATTCCACATTCATACGGGTCGTGGGGATAAGTTCTCCCCAACGACCGAGGGTGACACCCCTTACTGACAGGAGTGTAACCCCCCCACATTCACACACCAGTCACACTGTAGCCAGCACTCCTCACCGTGGGATTTAAAAAAAAAATACTCATGACCTGAGCATATAAATTAAAAAAAATACTCATGACCTGAGCATATAAATAAAATAAAAAAAACTCATGACCTGAGCATATAAATAATAGTCAAAAAAAATAAATGCACTTATTTTGCCTGACGGGGCTGTGCCTGGTGGCAGCTTTCTGGCTCCTCAGCTGCCTGGGGGGAGCCTGGGGTTGGGGGGGTGGGACATCTGGAGGTGCCCTCCAAGGCCACGGCAATCCGGCTCAGAAAGATATTTGTCTGGGCCTGCATCCTCAGCTGGCGGGTGAGGTTATGCCGCTGATTGCGTTGCCTAGCGTTGCGATTGTCGTGTTGGTGTTTACGCCTCAATAAGGCTATCAACCTTGTCCACCAGGTTCACAGTGGTGACCTGCAGGTCCGCCACACAGGTGACCACTGCAGAACTGTTGCAATTGCCATCCAGCACTGCATCATGGATTTGGCCAGCCTTATGTGCCATCTGCTGCAGGTATAGGCATTTAGGGGGAAGGGAGGGGGGAGGGATAGGGGAAGAGGCAAGTCTGATTAGTTAGTTGATGGGTATGTGTGGGATCTCTCATCAATGATGGAAGTGGGGCCGTAACCATAGCATATATCAAAATTAGCAGATAACAAAGATCAGGGGTAAGGGAAGATGAGAATTGATCTTAGATAAGGTCATTAGAAGAGAAAAGGGGTTACTGTAGGCTGCACTTAAATGATCCCGATCCTAACAATAATAAACTCAGGAGATAATATCAAAGAGTTTATTCTGATAATAATTTAATCAGTTGGATCACATTGAATTCCACAACACAATTAAAAAAGCATAGTATTGGGTACATTAAACCATGAGCACACATAACATACAGGACATACAGTAGACAAACATTGACACACGACGCTGTCCGGACTCTGTCGAGGTCAGTCATTGGTTTTAGTCACTATGAACAGTTATGTTAGGTAGTGGGGTATATGATGTTCAATAATAGATTGACATAGGACTGCCAATTGTGGCCCTAATAGTATACTGACCAATGACTGATCCCTAAGGATTGGAGGAAGGGAGGGGAGGTGTGTGAGGGAAACGGGGAGGGGGGAGTATGGGGATTGAGGCGATGATGTTGCAACAGGTATCACTAGACTGAAGAATTAGGTAATGGACTATAAATAAGTTTGTCGTTGATGACGGAGTTGCGTCCTCACGTGAAGGGTGCACGGGTGCACCTTGTCTCAAAATTCTCAGTCTATATTGGATGGTAATGAATCAATGGTCATTCGGATGAATGGTAATTCACTTGGTCTGGAATAAGGGTATGCACTATATGGCCTTGGCAATCAGGGTAAGTATTCAATAATTTGAATGACATTGATGCAGTGCACAATAAGCTATCAATGAAAAGAGCATTCAATATCTGGAAATGCACAGATATATTGATTTAAATAGTATGAGTAATGGGGGTGTATATAGGTCTCACACCGCCAATTTTGAATATATTTACCCTAGGTAGGCGGAGCCATAACAGTACTGCTGTGTGTCAAGATAGGATGGTTAGTGTGACTCAATAACCGGGAGTCATATGAATTATGTTGCTTTTCAAATTGAAGCAGCTGGATCCCCAAATATATCTGACAATAGCAAGTTGGATGTTAATGAAAATTCGGAGGATATAGTCATCCAAGTGGCTCCAAGTAGTAACATTCAAAATGAAAGTTGGTTACAGACCTTTGTTGAGCTTCATTCATTCTATGAAATGATCAGGGTGATGATGAGTCCATTATTTGCAAACCTCTGGTTGGTTGTCACAAGTGATGTATCCGTGAAATAACTCGGTTGGGAGAGGAGTTAAGTTACCCCGTATCCGGAGCGTGGGCTGAATAGCCCGGTGTAGCGCCTCAATCGCCGTCTCCGTCTCGCGTTCCTCCGTGTTCCTTCCTGGTTTGAATTAGGTCACATGGACAGGTCACATGGGCAGCGTCTGGTGATGACGTCGACGTGTTTCGCCGTAGCCAATGGCGTAGCTTCTTCCTGGACGTAATGGGATGTCAGCTGCTGGATGTTTTTATACGCAATCCACAGCTGATACTGACACCAAAGCAGTGCGTGCTAACGTTGATCCACTGCATGGGATACCCAACGCTACGGTGGTCATGGAGATTAAGCGAAATAGATTACTTTGAATTTCCCAAAAGAATTAATTTATTTACATGCTCGTTTTTCTTTCTTCATTTGGTATGGCTCATTTTGAGGAACAGTGTTCAATTTTAGAAGTAGGAACACAGTGGGGGAAGGAAAGGGAGTGCACGGCAGGGAAGAAGGTGAGGAAAAGGGAGGGGGAGGGAAAAACAGATATTTGTCTGCTGAACAAATAACGATCATTGCCAGGATTATTTATGTCCTACCCAAAATTATGGTAATGGTTTCCTCATGTAACACTCGATATCTAAATCGCTTCATCTAGATCTATGGCAGTTGAAATCACTGACTTCTCCCACTCGCTCTTAGAAGTCAGTGATTTCAACTGCCATAGATCTAGATGAAGCGATTTAGATATCGAGTGTTACATGAGGAAACCATTACCATAATTTTGGGTAGGACATAAATAATCCTGGCAATGATCATTATTTGTTCAGCCGACAAATATCTGTTTTTCCCTCCCCCTCCCTTTTCCTCACCTTCTTCCCTGCCGTGCACTCCCTTTCCTTCCCCCACTGTGTTCCTACTTCTAAAATTGAACACTGTTCCTCAAAATGAGCCATACCAAATGAAGAAAGAAAAACGAGCATGTAAATAAATTAATTATTTTGGGAAATTCAAAGTAATCTATTTTGCTTAATCTCCATGACCACCGTAGCGTTGGGTATCCCATGCAGTGGATCAACGTTAGCACGCACTGCTTTGGTGTCAGTATCAGCTGTGGATTGCGTATAAAAACATCCAGCAGCTGACATCCCATTACATCCAGGAAGAAGCTACGCCATTGGCTACGGCGAAACGCGTCGACGTCATCACCAGACGCTGCCCATGTGACCTGTCCATGTGACCTAATTCAAACCAGGAAGGAACACGGAGGAACGCGAGACGGAGACGGCGATTGAGGCGCTACACCGGGCTATTCAGCCCACGCACCGGATACGGGGTAACTTAACTCCTGTCCCAACCGAGTTATTTGTACTCTCGGATACATCACTTGTGACAACCAACCAGAGGTTTGCAAATAATGGACTCATCATCACCCTGATCATTTCATAGAATGAATGAAGCTCAACAAAGGTCTGTAACCAACTTTCATTTTGAATGTTACTACTTGGAGCCACTTGGATGACTTTATCCTCCGAATTTTCATTAACATCCAACTTGCTATTGTCAGATATATTTGGGGATCCAGCTGCTTCAATTTGAAAAGCAACATAATTCATATGACTCCCGGTTATTGAGTCACACTAACCATCCTATCTTGACACACAGCAGTACTGTTATGGCTCCGCCTACCTAGGGTAAATATATTCAAAATTGGCGGTGTGAGACCTATATACACCCCCATTACTCATACTATTTAAATCAATATATCTGTGCATTTCCAGATATTGAATGCTCTTTTCATTGATAGCTTATTGTGCACTGCATCAATGTCATTCAAATTATTGAATACTTATCCTGATTGCCAAGGCCATATAGTGCATACCCTTATTCCAGACCAAGTGAATTACCATTCATCCGAATGACCATTGATTCATTACCATCCAATATAGACTGAGAATTTTGAGACAAGGTGCACCCGTGCACCCTTCACGTGAGGACGCAACTCCGTCATCAACGACGAACTTATTTATAGTCCATTACCTAATTCTTCAGTCTAGTGATACCTGTTGCAACATCATCGCCTCAATCCCCATACTCCCCCCTCCCCGTTTCCCTCACACACCTCCCCCTCCCTTCCTCCAATCCTTAGGGATCAGTCATTGGTCAGTATACTATTAGGGCCACAATTGGCAGTCCTATGTCAATCTATTATTGAACATCATATACCCCACTACCTAACATAACTGTTCATAGTGACTAAAACCAATGACTGACCCCGACAGAGTCCGGACAGCGTCGTGTGTCAATGTTTGTCTACTGTATGTCCTGTATGTTATGTGTGCTCATGGTTTAATGTACCCAATACTATGCTTTTTTAATTGTGTTGTGGAATTCAATGTGATCCAACTGATTAAATTATTATCAGAATAAACTCTTTGATATTATCTCCTGAGTTTATTATTGTTAGGATCGGGATCATTTAAGTGCAGCCTACAGTAACCCCTTTTCTCTTCTAATGACCTTATCTAAAATCAATTCTCATCTTCCCTTACCCCTGATCTTTGTTATCTGCTAATTTTGACATCTGCTGCAGGTGCCCGGCTATATCCCCCATACAGTATGCCATTTGGTCCTGGACACTGATGGGTACACCCCTCGTCTTCCATGTCGCCTTTCTTGGGGCAGAAGACGCTATCGAGCGGGTGTATGGGGAGCCCCTTGAGGTGGTTCCCCTGCTGGTGGGAGACGCAGAGGGGCTTCCCCTCATGGGGGTGGAGGTGTGAGAGGGCCCAGCCATAAAACTGGACTCCTCTATAATGAGGCCGATCTGGTCAAGGTCCACTGACTCCTCCACCACCTCCTCGAGAGGAGTGGTGTGGACAGTCCCCTCCACCGCAGGATCTTGGGGGTCTTGTTGAGGCTGCTCCGGGGACGATGTGGTGGGACGGCCACCGCCAGCAGATGGGCCCGCTCCCTCCTGCACATCTGTGGATGACATAAAGCAGTCACATGTTGGGTCCACCCCCCGTGCCACTCTGGTGCTTACGAATGGCGGTAAGCTTCTCCCGCACACGGAGCCTCAGTTCATTGATTTTTTCGTTTATGTCCTTGCCGCTGCGGGTGGCATTGCCTGAGTGGCAATTGTGTCCAGGATTTCTTGCTTCCTGGCGCGGGTGGTATCGCGACTCTCCGCACCATGGAGGAACCGATCATATTGCTCCATAGCAGCAATGACAATTGCCCTCTCCTGTGGAGAAAAAATCCTCTTTCCCTTGCTGACTGGAGCAGCCATAGTACAGCAAAAGAGGCAAGAACTAATGGACAGCAAAATTACCTTGCTCAGGGGGGGAAAAAGCAGGATGTAATTTTGCGTCAGACGGGCGAATGTCTGGGCGTATTTATGCGCTCGGCGTAAGCCGGTAGGCCGGCGTAAACCAGGAAGTTCGGCCGGCACAGTTGTGAGCATGCGCACAAGGAAGCGATCATACTTCGACATCACTGCGCATGCTCCGTTGAAGATACGCCGGGCGTAATCCACTGCTCCACGCTCAGGCCATCATTTGCATAAGTTCACACCCACTTACACTTACACCGGCTAACGCCTTCAAATTTAGGTTACGCCAGCGCAACTTGGAGAGCAAGTGCTTTGTGAATCATGTACTTTCCTCTCTGACTTATGCCGGCGTAGCGCATATACGTTGCGTTACGCCGGCACAAAGATGCACCCATCTACCTGAATCTAGCTAATAATGCTTTTCCGGGATGTCACCCCTGTCAAGGTACCCACCTATATTGAGGCACACAGTCTGCTAATCGGGAGGGGGGTGCATTCTTGGATAAGGGTCTAGTATGGATTCAGGGGGTACCCCATGCTTTTTTTCTTTCTTTTTTTTTGTCTGCTGTTACCCCTGAAACTCTTATGAGTCCCTAAGGGTCTGGTAGGGAATTTAAGGAATCGTTTATGTTCATCTAGATGAGTCATTGGTTGATTGTGTGCCAGCGAGTGCTAGCTGCCTAGCAACTTTGGCAGGAACCTTTTACATTTAACAGCGGTAACAATACCAGTGCTAAATGTTTCAAATCACACTGAAGCTGGAGTTTCAGCTAAACATCCATTTGTTCGACCGTTCGCACAAGAGTCTCCGTGCACTTTGTACACAGTGCAGAGGTCTCCTTCATACTATTTCCCCATCTGGTTAAATGTTCTTAGCCTATAGTGTTAGGCTATTTTCTTTATTAGTCAAATATTCCTTAACTCCTATGGTCGAATAATGAGACATTTGAAAAGCATATATATATATATATTTTTTTGTACATAGACCCTTATGTCTCTTTTCTCAGATTTTTCAGGTAGAAATTATCCCTTTATGAACCTAAAAGTCCTTTGATTAACGTGCTGTTTTCCCTGTCATTGTCAGGCATGAAACAAGTTAAAATCTAGTCCTTATGGTGGCTATTTATAAATAACTGTCCTCATTTTCAAGGTCAATGTACTAACATGAAGTGGTCAGAAGCAGTCCAAAGAGAAGCACTTGTTAAAATCACAAGCATTGCGTTATTGTCATAAGCACACAAACCTAGGGAAATAAAACAAATAAGGCATTTATTACAAATATAGATCAGAACATTACATGTATTGCAAATATAGCACATGCACACTAGGAAACATTCATTTAATTCACAACAATTTGAGTATTTTCACACATTGTGAAAGCAATTTCACAATTTCAGTGTCCACATATCTGCAAACTTGTGAACTGTTTCACCTCCTTGTGCCACTTCAGATTAATTATACATTTTAATGATATAACATTGGAGAGAGCACATAAAGTACTGTATGTCCAAGATTTGAAGACAATATCATAAATTATTTGTATGCAAAAATAATACATATATATTGCATTTGATACCTGTGAACATGCACAAGCTGAAGGGAATGTTATACCTCCTAAGTGGGTGTCATTATACAGTCCTAAAAAAAAAAATCAAATTTATTGAACTGGCCTTTCAAAAATATAAGACAGAAGGTGGCTTGGAGACACCAATACATTCTAGTGATACTTGATTATGCCACAAGGTTTCCAGAGGTGGTCCCTTTGAGAAAATGTTCTCCAAGGCAATTGCTAGAGAATAATTCAATATGTTCTCAAGGACAGGGTTTCCTAAGGCATTATTGACAGACCAAGGCACTCCATTCATGTCAAAGGTGATGGCAGATTTATGCAGGTTGTTTCAAATCAAACAATTGCGTACCTCAGCTGTTCGAAACGTCCCATAAGACTGTAAATTTTATGCTTAAGAGGGTGATACACAAAATGTAATTAATTGGGACTGCCTAATGCCTGTGCTCATGTTTGCAATCAGAGAAGTGCATCAAGTGTGAGGTGGGGTACTGAGAAGACCACAGAGGCTGCTTCACCTGGTAAAGAAATTTGTGACAAAATCTGCATTAAAATATCTGGGCACTTTCATTCCTTCAAAAATTTAACAACTCAGGATTCTCCTGAATATGTGGCAGACTGGAGTACATTTGTGGTTTGACCGCTGCAATATTTTTTAAAATGAGCATCCTCCCCAAAATGTTATACCTCTTCAGGCCAATTTTCATCCCTACTAGTTATTTTAACTCCTTAGCGCCGACTGTAAGCACATATGCTGCCTTGGCTCTCCATAAAGAGTACCTGTCACCACCTAGTACTGTCACAAGGGATGTTTACATTCCTTGTGACAGCAATAAAAGTGATCAATTTTTTTTTAAAGTGACAATGTAGTCGTGCAGCACACGTAAGTCGCGCCCGCATATGTAAATGGTGTTCAAATCACACATGTGAGGTATCACCGCGATCGCCAGAGTGAGAACAATAATTTGATCACTGGAACTTCTCTGTAACTCTAACCTGGTAAGCGTAAAAGAAATTGAAAGCACTGCCTATTCGCCATTCCACGAGTGTGGGCTATTTCAAAGCATGACATGTTAGGTATCTATTTACTTGGCGTAACATGATATTCCACATTATACAAAAAAATAGGGCTTATTACTGTTTAGATTTTTTTTTAATTCATGAAAGTATCTTTTTTCTCAAAAAGCTTTGCTTGAAAGACTGCTGCGCAAATACAGTGTGACAAAAAATATTGCAACGATCTCCATTTTGTTCTCTAGATTCTCTGCTAAAAAATGATATATAATGTTTAGGGGTTCTAAGTAATTTTCTAGCAAAAAATATGGACTTTTACTTGTAAGCAACACATGTCAGAAGTAGGCTTACGATTGCAGGGGATTGTCTGTTGACAGACTGCTGTCCTAAAATCTGACCGTTAGTACACTCATTTTGACAATTGTTGTCCAACTTTTAGCCAACAAATGTTGGATGACAGGCTAGTAAATTTTTGCGGACAATGGTCTGATGTCAGATTTTCGTATGGTCAGTACACCAATCCGTCACACAAAAGTTGAAAGTAAAAACACGCATGCTTGGAATCAGTGCTCACCAAGTACTACGTCTCTACGTTCGTGTTTGTGGCACGACAATTGTGTACCATTAGTATGCAAAACAAGATCCTGGCACACGCCCTTTTGACAAAAATCAGATGCCAACAATCGTACCGTGTGTACGAGGCTTTAGGCATTAAAGGGTTTAAACAAGCACAGGGTTGGTTTATCGATTTTATCTGGGCCTGTAAATGCCCGCGTCTACACAGAAAACTACTTTCACTACCTAAATTACAGGGGGGACTGGCGGTGTTGAACTTACGGACATACTACTATTCAAACCCATCTGAGTAAGCTCGTTGACTGGTGTCGTCACCAAAACACGAAGCTCTGAACACCTTGTTACTATCACTCATTACCCAGGAATATGAAACATCATCCCCTTATTGGGCCTACCACATGTATCTGTTTGTAGTCTTTTCCTCCAAACATCTCTCTCGTCTTCAAATTATCTGTTACTCCCTATTCTGGGAAACCCATTCTCACAGGGATGCTTTGATGTAACCTTCCGAAATCTGTTGACTTCGGGATGCTTTCAAGCCTCTCATTTCCTCACAGCAAGAAATTGCCCATCGCTGTCCACCCTTATAGATCCCTTCGGCCCCTTCCGACTAGATAATTGGAAGGGGACAATTTTTTTAAATCACTACCTACTCCTGGGAACTTTAACCAACCTCTCACTATTTTTGAAAAGTATTTTCTCCTTCGACAGAATGCTGCTGAAGATGCCAAAGAGAACGAGGAACACTCTTACACATTTTCTGGTCATGCCCCAAACTCGAACAATTCTGGGAAATGGTCTGTCATACCATACAAAAATTCCTGGAAAGACCAATCACAGATGACCCAGCCTTCTTTCTCCTCCATGCCTCCGATATCCCAGAAAAGGTTTACAAGAAATCCATTATTCGACACCCCCTTGAGGCTGCCAAGATGTGTATCCCTCTCCACCTTGAAATCCCTGCATCCACTGACCAGTGGCCTTCCAGCTGTGGAAAGTAGAGGAGATAAACAAAATGGATGACCTTGTTCTTTCATAAAGGCACCAACATGAACGATATTCCAAAACCTGGACTCTGTGGAACTTGTTCATCTTCTCTGATGAGGGAAGGGCATTATTTGAAAGCAATACTGTCGACTGATCTCATAGTAAATAATATTCATTGAGTGATATGTAAATTCTGATGGAAATTAATAATTCACTTAATCCCATTAATCTTAGACACTCTGCAAATCCACATTCCCTCTGTTCCACCCACCCCCCTTGATCCCCCCTTCCCTTTTCCTCCTTCCTTCTCCCCCCTCCCATTTTCACTGTTTCTTACTTTCCTTACACTACTCTCTCTCCCCTCTTGATTTTCTTCCCCTCCTCTGTCTTTTTTCTGAACTCCCACGGCTCCACTTTCTTTCTTTCTTTCTTTCTTTCTTTCTTTCTTTCTTTCTTTCTTTCTTTCTTTCTTTCTTTCTTTTCCAGAGAAAATTGGTTGAGGCAGGATTTGTAGAAACTTTTCTTGTTGTCTTTCAGTTCTGCAAATTGGCCTCCCTCTATTTTTGCATACATACAATGTTTATATAGTAAAGATACAGGTTAGTGCTGTAATGTATGGTCCAGACTCAAGTAATACATGTGGTTCCTGCCACTACCTCTTATCTGAAGTTAGATATATGGAAGTACGATATTGCTTACCTTGACCTTACGTGTTCTATTACTTTACTACTTTGATGCTATGGATCTTGTCTTTTGCTTCTGCCTATATAAAAGATTTGAAAAATAAATAAAGAAACTTGTGAAAGAGAGGCTTCTTCACATAGAACAGCATATAACCCAAATGAGAGAGAGAATGGCTAAAATTATGCCACTGGTAAAGGAGATGTACAACTGGTCTACCAAGCTTAAACAGTTCCAGGTTGGAGATGTGATGGCTGTGCTTAGAGCAGTGTTTCTCAATTCCAGTCCTCAGGCCCCCCCAACAGGTCAGGTTTTCAGGATTTCCATTATTTTGCACAGGTGATTTGATCAGTTTCACTGCCTTAGTAATCACCACAGCCTTTTCATCTGAGGGAAATCCTGAAAACCTGACCTGTTGGGGGGGCCTGAGGACTGGAATTGAGAAACACTGGCTTAGAGCAACAGTAGAAAGTAAGTCCCTGGCCAGGTGGCAGGGGCATTTCAAGGTAGTAGAAAAGGTTGGTAAGATAAATTATATAGTGTACCAACCTGGGAGTGAAAGCCATACAAAATATTCCATGTGAATCGGTTAAATCCTTGGAAGGACCGAGAGCAGGCAGTTGCCCTGGCTAATGTTAGTTGTACACACGATCATTTTTCGGCATTAAAAAAACGTAGTTTAAAATGTCATTTTAAATGATCATGTGTGGGCTTCACATCATTTTTCAGGTTCTGAAAAATGACAAAAAAAAAAAAATTCGAACATGCTGCATTTTTTAACGTCGTTTTAAACAATGACAATTTTCGGGTTGTAAAAAATTATCGTGTGTGGGCTAGCAAGGTATGAGATGGGAGCGCTCGTTCTGGTAAAACTACCGTTCATAATGGGGTAAGCACATTCATCTTCCCCTTTATAGTGCAGTCGTACGTGTTGTACGTCACCGCGCTTTGCTAGATCATTTTTTAAAAACGGTGGTGTGCGGGCAGCGTTGTTTTAATGATGAATATGGAAAAACGTTGTTTTTTCAACATGCTGAAAAACAACGTTTTTTTTTCATGCTGAAAAATGATTGTGTGTACGCGGCATAATCCCAGTTTACACCACCCTGTCCAAGCCACAAACTCAGCAGGCAAAAGAGTTTTTACAAAGAAATAGAAGATATCTTTTCAAGACTGCCAAGACCTATGAAAGTAATTGAGCATGACATTGTTACAGAACATAAATTAAAAATCTGAGTATAAGTCCTTATCAAAATTCTCTAGGCACACTGGTCTCAGTGTCTGAGGAAATTCTAAAAATGCTGTAACATGATATCATTGAGGAATTGCAGAGTGAGTGGCCGAGTTTGATTGCGTTGGTACGCAGACCAACACGACTGTGATTTTGTAATGATTCCAGAAGGCTAAATGAGATATCAAAGTTTGATGCATATCTGATGCCCCCAACACACACACTGAAAGACAGGTTAGAGTCAGTCTGGTATTATTACTATCTTAGGCCTCAATAAAGGCTACTGACAGATACCTTTAGCTAAGGACGCAAGGCAAAAGACTACATTTTCTAAGAAGGTAATTTCCAATACAAAATAATGCTGTTTTGGTTGCAGTATGCCCCAGCTACTTTTTAGAGGGTGATGGATAAAAAATTATACCCACATTGTAAATACAGTTTAGACTGGAAATCTCATTGTCCCCAAGTTCAGGCTGTGTTGGACTCCCTAAAAAAAGGAGAGGGTTACCATTAATCTGAAAAAGTGTGCCATTGCGATGGTAAAGGTCAGGTACCCAAGGTACATTGGAGGCAGGGGTTTGGTGGAAACTCAGATGATCAAGGTAAAGGCTAGTCAGGCTTGGCCCTGCACTGTCACAAAGAAAAAGGTCCAGGCCTTTCTGGGCATCGTTAGGTACTACCATCAGTTTTTCCTTAACTTTGCCACTATTGCTGTGCCATTGACTGACCTACCAAAAGGTAGCAAGTACAGTATGTCGTGTTCAAGTGTAGTGATAAGGCTGAAGAAGCTTTTTTGGAGTTTAAAACAGCTTTACGCCGATATCAAGTACTAGTTGAACCACACTTCTGTAGGGAATTTGTTGTTCAAACAGATGCCTGAAGTGAATGCTTAGAAACCATTCTGTCTCAATAGGTCAGTGTGGATAATCACCTCATAGTCTTTCTTAGTAGGAAGTTGACAGAGAGAATGATTCTGTAGGGAAGTGAAAGTGTTTGGCTATTAAGTGGACTTTGGGCTCACTACACTATTTTCTCCATGGCAGGAAGTTTGATTTGGTGTCAGACAATGCCCCTCTGACCTGAATGAGACAGAACAAACACATGAATGCCAAGGTATCAGATGGTTCTTGGCATTACATGAATTTAAATTTAGGGTAGAACACAGACCTGGTAAGAAATATCAGAATGCAACTGTAGGGTGGCCCATAGTGCCTCTAGTACCTTTCGGTCAAGGTAGAAGTGGGGAAATATACATGACGTCGGGGATGTGTCTTGGACTGCAGGTCTATGTCCCCATTGTTTGGGTTGTAATACCTTTATGGGGAATGAATTGCGGATGTGTGTGTGTCTATTGACACACACACAACATGGTTCGGCCTTGCCCCCTGGCTTCCCATAGAATGCATTAAGGTAAACAAATATCTGCCTTTAGAACCACTTTAAAGTAATACTAAACACTTAGGGGCAGATCCACAAAAGGATACGCCGGCGTAATTTTAAATTTCCCGCGTCGTATCTTTGTTTTGTATCCACAAAACAAGATACGACGGCATCTGGGATCGATCCGACAGGCATACGTCTTAGTACGCCGTCGGATCTTAAATGCAATTTTTCGGCGGCAGCTAGGTGGCGTTTCCACGTCGAGTATGCAAATTAGCTATTTCCGACGATACACGAACGTACGAGCGGCCGTCGCATTTTTTTACATCGTTTCCGTTCGGCTTTTTCCGGCGAATAGTTAAAGCTGCTATATGGTGGCATACTCAATTTTAAGTATGGCCGTCGTTCCTGCGTCTAATTTTGAATTTTTTGCGTTGTTTGCGTAAGTCGTTCGTGAATAGGAATGTGACGTCATTTACTTTCAGGTCGAATCCAATGACGTCCTTGCGGCGTACTTTGTCGCAATGCACCCTGGGACATTTTAAGCATGTCGCATGCGCCGTTCAAAAAAAATGTTGTTTACGTCGGGTTACGACGTATTTGCATAGAACACGCCCCCATCACTCCCATTTGAAATTGCGCGCCCTTACACCGCAATAGATACACTACGCCGCCGTAGGTTTCCTCCCACTATCCAATATACTCTATAGCCACTGGATCAGTGTGAAACTTTCAAGACATCATGAGCAACACCATAAAACTGAGCAGACTCTATCAATCAATCACAGCTCTCTGTTAAGCAGACAGCACATACATTTGCTTAGCTGTCTCCCTGTTAAGCAGAGAAACCAAAGACTATATACACTCACTCTAGCACCTAGGAGGGCATTTTTGCTTCCACATGATTGGATGATGGAAGTCAGCAGAGCTTCCTGTCATTTAATAAGTTCTGAAGCAAATTTATTTGCAGAGAGCAACTGCACTTGCAACGTTTACAGTCTATTTCTATCTTGATATCAAAAGAGACAGGAACAACAAGCGCCCAGAGGCGATTTGGTTCACATGTGCCACGCTATATAAGTTTTCATTCATTAATTCATTCATTCATTCATTCATTCTATTTGCCTTTAGTAAATCAATTCTATTGTGTGCCATTCCTGCACACATATTTAGAGCACATCTGTAAATATTCACCTTCCTGAAATTCTTCTCAGGATAATTTTTTTACTGTGTATATGAAATAGGAAAGCACATATTTACTACTGTACAGTATTATAAGTATTCACAACCTTTCTATCATCATAGAATCAATATCTGATAGAACTGCCTTTAAAGGGTCACTAAAGGAAAACCATTTTTTTGCTGAAATGACTGTTTACAGGGTATAGAGACATAAAAGTTAACTGATTCCTTTTAAAAATGATTATAAATATATTAAATTCAATCATATAATGTACCTGCAGTTTTACTTTCGTTTTTAAACTGGTTTCATGTTTCTGTGAAGTAAAGAGACCCACAGAACAAAAACAAACAAATCCAGGGCAGTGTTTTGTTTTTAAAATGAATCTGATTGGTTCTGAGGAGTTTTAGACACACAGCTTGGACCACAGTGAAAAGCTGCCATGAGATTTTTCATAAGGAGCCAGACAAGCAGGAAGTGTGGAGGAAGCTATTTAGCTAAAAAAAAATATTCCTTTAGTGATCCTTTAACTTCAATTACACCTGCAAGTATTTTGAAGTAAATACCATCTTTACAAATCTGGGTTGTGCATTTCTTTTCTTATTTTGCGATTTTTGCCCTTTATGATTTCCTTATTGCCACCCTACCCGTCAAACCTGGATCTCAAAGTATTCTCTTCACAATTGAAATTGGGACTTGCTCACTTTGACCACTGTTAGGGTGTGCTTAAAGCTGTTCTCCTGTAAGGGGAAGGACCATCATACAAGAATAAGCACTGAGGGTGCAAAATGCCTCAAGGTATTGTGACGTTGACCCCTGTGTTTGTATGCATTGGATAATAATGGCAATACGCCAGGTCTATGGAGTCTGTTGCATGTCTGATTGATGGCCTAGCAGCTATGGAGCTTGTTTGGAGTTGATTTACTAAAAACAAATATGCTGTTCATTTTGCAAAGGAAGTTGCACTTTGCATGAGAATTTTCCCCAAGGCTTAGTGAATGCGGTGAAATTGTACTTAATATAAAGAATGTAAAGAATATCCAATCACATGTATTTTTAAAACAAGAAATCACCTCGTTTACTAAGGTGTGGGAAAATTCTCATGCAAAGTTCAACTTTCCTTGCAAAATGAATGTTTTATTTGCCTTTTTTTTACTTCTTTCAATTAACACTTTTTTTTTTACCTAGCTTCGTACCATTTCAGTTATTTTTTTATTTCATTTTTTTAGGGGACTTGAACTGCTTAAAGCGTAACCACTTTTGTTGAGAAAAAAACATTCCCCTCTGGGTGATCTATGAACATTGCAAGGATTATAACAACATTTGTTGAAGTTTCCTACCCTTTGTTATTCTGGAGAAATTACTGTTTGTTCCTCTGATCTAAGTGGTTCTAATGGGTGTGGTTTGGTAATTTTCCATCAGCTGTGGCACTTACAGAGCTCCAATGAGGAAAGCTGCTGGGCCTGCATCCCTTTAGACATGTTCCTACTGGGAGTATCTCACCAAAAATGAAATTTTTGTTGCAGGGGATGCCTGAAATCTGGCTTGCATCTTAGGCAGACTTCTGGGGAAATTGGTGAGCCAATCACACAAGCAGGAAATTATGTTTCTGGGGGTGGTTAGTACACACTCTGTGTAGAGAACAACTCCAGGTAGCCATATTCCATTGCATCTGCAGCTGCAGATTGAAAAGGAAAGGTCGTTTTTAATAACATTCAATTACAATATACCTTGTATCGCATTTGTAAACACTATATTATTTTTTCTTTATATGCTATTTTTTTTCCTCATGAAAGTGGAGTTATCCTTTAAATTTCTTGAAAAACAGAAAACTGGTATACTCCAGCTTTTGGTGTGCAGCTGTCGTATAATTGATTTGGAGTGTTTTTCCTCTAGAGCACAGGGTGGCTCTTTGACTTTTACATAGCATATTCTAAACTGGATTCAGAAAATCTATTTTTGTCACCAACTCTTGACTTCCGTTTTCCATCACATCATTTGGCAAACAAATCTCAAAACTCATTAAGGAATTTAAAAACACAAATTAAAACAATTTCACCATTTCTGAAACCCAATGATGTTCATCCTCTGGAACATAAAAATGCACTTTACTTTAACAAATATATAGTGTCTGCATAAGAAATGCTTGCTGGAACTTGGAATTTGTACCATGGTATCCTCTAATACCTAGGGTCTTAATACCTCAATAGGTATAAGAAGTTGTGAGGCATCCTCAAGAAATCCACTCTACTAGGGAAATTATATATATTCGTTATCAGATTTACAGTAGTACATTGGATGCTTAAAATTTGATATCACAAAACTGTATAGGAATCGTTGAATACACTTACAAACAGGACAGTATTACATATTAAGCATTATGTACAATCATGTTGAAAATATATTGGCAGCTATATGCCTCAAAGTTGACTTTTGGTAGTTGTGTAAAATCCTACCAGTGTGACATTTTAAATCAGTAAACAGTCCACATAGGATTTCCATAATACAATTGAGAATTCGTATAACTTTTATTGTATAACGTTTTGGCTCACTCTGTAGGGGATACATTCTGGGACTACTCTATATAAAGTGATGTTTTATATTCCATACCTCACAGGTGGTATTAATATATAAAATGTATGTGTTTGGAGGAGCTGGGATTGTTTCATATTAGATGATTTAGTTCTTTACATGACATTTCATGTTGGAAGAAAACACAGCTTTTCACTGATGCATGTTTACTATCTGTAAAAAATAATAATAAAAGTCCGCACTTAGGAAAATTAAATACGGTTGCAGCCCCCCTAAAAAAAACTTCCAAAGGAGAATAAGGTACGATAAAAATGAATGGGGTAGTGGTGCTACCTAAAATAAACTCAACAGTAAATAAGTGTGTGTATAAACAGAGACTAGGTACCAAACACCAAGACTCAGGCCCCGTACACACGACCGAGGAACTCGACGTGCCAAACACATCGAGTTCCTCGTCGAGTTCAGTGTGGAAGCCGCCGAGGAACTCGGCGGGCCGACTTTTGCCATTGAACAACGAGGAAATAGAGAACATGTTCTCTATTTCCTCGCCGAGGTCCTCGTCGGCTTCCTCGGCCGAAAGTGTACACACGGCCGGGTTTCTCGGCAGAATTCAGCTCTGAACCGAGTTTCTGTCTGAATTCTGCCGATAAACTCGGTCGTGTGTACGGGGCCTCACACCTGTGAGAAGTGTATGTGTATATAAATGGCAGCTGGCCTCCCAATTATGAGGGTCAGCTGTAACAAGTGTGTGAACACTGATAGGTGTCAAAACACCTAATAATATATGCAAATCTAGGTGCAATTTGGGCCAGTAATATAAAGTATAAGGACACTACTAAGTGTCTAAAGTGGCCCATATAAAGGATGCAAAATAGAATGTGCAAAATAAATATAGAATGTGCAAAAATAAATATAGGTGCCGTAAACGATAAACCTCCTATTAAAATAGGTCAATGTAAAAAAACATTAGCATAGGTACCATAAGTGAGAAAAGCAGATTTTACCACAAATTATAAAAATGAGACAGACACCCCAAGTCATCGCCTCAGAAGACGTATTAACGTATTTAATCTCTCTATCTGTCTGTCTATTTACAGGTATCTATCTACTGTATATATCCATATATCTATCTTGAATGTGCTTCCCAGCCAGTTTGCTGATTTTGTCTTGAACTCTGATATTTAGCGGCTGTATTACTACTGCCTCACCATGACAAATCCTAATTTCCATATATGGTCAATGATGTCACCCAGCTTCCCTGGCATTGTTGTTTACTTTCCAGCAGCATTGGTAGCAGGTCTACATTAATGGTATTTGCTTATGGTGATTGTCACAGAACTACATCACTGGATGACATGAGTTTTCTTGACCACCCAGGCTGCATGTCCGGATTGGGGTCTAGCTGAAATTGTTAGAGGAATCCTACATTGTTTTTTCTTAAAGGGACTGTACACATTTTTTTACCAATGTATCATGTTTCTTTAAAATTCATAAAAGAGCCATGAAACAAGGCTATGAGGAATGCTAATACCACCATTTACCAAATAAGGTCATGTCCATATTTAGTCAATGAAATTTCGCAGGATCCCCTTTCACTCTAGCGAGAACTGCCATATATGGATCGCAATTTGGCCTGTCGTTACTGAACTGGCTAATTTTCATTCAGTCAGTGACACCAAAGAATTGTCTATTCAACTTTGTCCTTCACTTCACTGAAATAGAACCAAACATTATTATGTCTCCATAAATGGTAAAAGCCCTGAAACCCCTTACCATGTCTGTTGAGGAAGCTAGGTGACACATTTCCAGTGCCAACAACCCTACCAGCCAATGCCACTGTGTGTGTTTGTGTATACAGTATATATTAATATATACAGTATATACAGTCATTATGGAGTCACTGTGTAAATGCATTCAGAGACTCTGAAACTCAGAGATTCTTGGCACTCAAAGCAATTCAGCCAAGGAAGCAAAGTCGCAGATACATTTTTAACCCATATCCATTGGTATGGCATTCTAAGAACTTTAGCAGAAATAAAAGTAACATTTTATAATAATAATTAAAAAAAATCAAGTACTGTGGCACCTTCAGTATTGAGCAGCAATTCTCTCACAGCGGTTTATCGTCAACATTTCAGTGAAGCTCAGTTACATTTTCTCAAGACTAAGCTCCATTGAAACATTGACAATAAAACACTGGTGCTTTGATCCATCTCCGCTGTAAGACCAGTGAATGCCTCTATACAGTACCTGTTTTGGATTTGCATGGCTTTTTTGTGGGTGAAAACCCGTGCATTAACCTCACACATATAGTGCAGTGGCTACCATTGGGACTATACGTACAGTATATACATATAGTCTATAACCTGCTAGTCTCTCTATAGAGAGAGAGAAAGACGGAGAAAAACAGAGAGAGGCGAGGGGTCTAACCTACAGTTTCTAATATCATGCAGTAAAATTGTGTGTCTGCTTTGCGTTAGACAGCTGAACTTTTCAATAACTGTACCCTTATGTCTTCCTTCCACTGACAATTAAGACTTATTAGTTTTCAAAAGGGACAAAAGAGAACTAATTATAACGTGAAGTAGGGTGGCGTGCAGAACGGCATGAATAATAATGGATAAAAAAAATATATAATTCACTACTTATTTCAAGTAGTGGGTGTTTTCTTCTGTGCTCATCTGATGATGGTGGTAGCAGGGAATAGCAGCCTAGTAACAATACATATCCAGCAAAAGATGACATTTTATGATCCTATTCATTATTTATTCTGTTACAGAAGTCCTGCAGATTTGGTCTATTTTTCAATTAGACTATCCACTTACTTGCAGGTATTGTATGAAGCTGTATGTGAATACAGCAGGCCCTCTGCACTATTGTCATGGTCAACAAAAGACAATGATTACATTCTATAAAGCGTTAGAAGAGATGTCAGTACAATGGGCACAGCCAATGAATGGCATAATCACTTTCTGTTAGATATCTGCTAGAATAACATTTGCAGGGGTGTGTTGCTAGCTTTGAAGTTCATTTTCATTTTAACATCAAATGCAAGCAAGGTTTCCAGTTTCCAGTTTTGAAGTGTAAATTTACACCAAGCCCAGGTCAAGAGATAATTTGAAAAATATATGTTTGAGGATTCGTTTTCTTTTTAACAGCACATTTGATTTAAAATCTTGATATTTCAAAGATGAAATTTGAAAGCACAATTCACAAAATATTTGAAATACATTTTACCATTTTATCATCCATGATAAAGGAAAGTAAACATAACCAGGCATATTGCAAGTTATTTGGACACAAAGGGGATGGGGCTGCAGGTGCTGAGCCTCAAGTCTATTCTGATACCCAAAAAGTTAAAGCTGAACTCCAGGCTAACAACTAAATATGCAGATAAAATACATACAGTATTTGAGAGTTGATACCTCCCAACTTTCTGAAATGAAATGATAAAGAAACACCTTTTGGCCCACGGTATTTAGGCAAAGGATATGTCCCTGTCACAGCCCAGTTACAGGGACCACAAATATCTAATATGCAGAAAATGATTGACTCAGCTACACAAGTGTTATTAATATAATTTTTCCCCTTATATTGTTTTAAAAAAACAAAAAACAAATGCAGTAATTTAAATGTTGGAAAAGAGTTTAGTGCAGTATGAAGCCTCGTATACACGACCCAGGAACTCGACGGGCGAAACACATCGTTTTCCTCGTCGAGTTCCTTGTTAGGCTGTCATGGAACTCGACACGGCAAGTTTCTCTATTCCCGTCAGGGAAAAAGAAGACATGCTCTCTTTTTGGCTCAACGGGATCCTCGACAGTTTCCTCGTCGAAAAATGTACACACGACCGGTTTCCTCTGCAACGAGGCCTAACACGTTTTGTAGTAAAATTTTGCATTTTGCATAGAGAAGTACACATCACAAAGAGAGGGACAACTGAGGTTACAAGAGGGACAAAGGGATATGGTCTCAAAAGAGAGGCTGTCCCTCCAAATGAGGGACAGTAAGGAGCTATGAAGTTGCTTCAGTCTCTAATGCCGCATACGCACAACCTTTTTTAATGGTCTATAAAAAACAACGTTTTTTTAGACGTGATTCTTGTCAAGCCTGCCCTGCCTACACATGATCGTGAAAAAAAAATGCTGGAGCAAAGTGCGGTGACGTACAACACGTACGACGGCACTATAAAGAGGAAGTTCCATTCAGATGCCGCCACCCTTTGGACTGCTTTTGCTGATTTTGTGTTAGTAAACGTTTGGTGAGAGACGATTTGCGCTTTTCAGTCTTCGTGCTTTTCAGTCTGTTACAGCGTGAGGAATGTGCTATCTCCATTACAAACTATAGTTTTACCAGAACGAGTGCTCCCATCTCATAGCTTGCTTCTGAGCATGCGTGTCTTTTTCCCGTCGTAAAAGCCTACACGCGATCATTTTTCACGACGTAAAAGACGACAACGTGAAAAACGATGCCAAAATTTAGTGTATGTTTTAAATTTTTAATGGCCATTTTTCACGTCGCGAAAAATGCTCTGGAGCCCACACACGATCATTTTTAATGACGTTGAAAAAAAGAAATTTTTCACGTCATGAAAAACGGTTGTGTGTACGCAGCATTAGATTTGTGTCTATCCTATTTTCCATGATGAATGCATTGGTCTGGGCCTGATACATGATGCCATCACGCTCGCCGATGTGGTTTGTACCATTCTCTAGATACATGTTTTGTTCTCTGTCATTATAAGTGCAATTTTAAATAAATGAGGCTATTGTTTTTTAATACTACATTACAGGATTTGTTTGTTTCCTTCCTTACATCCTGGCTTGTACACAGAGTATACCCTCTAGAATAGGGGACTATTATGTGCTACCCACATCATATACAAAAACAGTATTGTATAATTACTTTATTAAATATCGGATAAAAAACAGATGTGGCTGAAGTTTACAGATTCAGTTAAAAAAACACAGCATTATGGTTCTTGTTGCTTATATAGTAGCTTACGGGCAACTAACGCGCTTCAAATCCCACCTCTTCTTCAGAGGTGTCACATGCAAACTGATAGAGAGAATTATGATTGAAAGATTTAATACACAACAATTTTGGGTTTAATACACAACAATTGGTTTAGATGTAATACACAATAGTCTTTGATGAATGTGTAGCGGACAGCGGACTACAGTTATCTGGCACTGCAAACTTACCTTCTCCCTCTTAGGCTGTCTCTGTATTCCTCTAGTGCTGGGATTACATGCATCATCTTCCTGAGTCAAGCAGAGAGCATTGTGAGAACTGTAGTCTCCTAAACAGACATCCTTGATCTTCAGAACTATCCCTGGACTACCTCTCCCAGCAAGCCGTGTGCTCCAAGGAAAGAACTCTGGGAGAGGTTATAAAGGAGTCAGCAGACCAGGCCCAAGCTCTCTTGCTTCCTGGGTCCCATCAAGTAGACACCCATCCACTGCTGTGCAAGAGGACTGGCTCAGCAACACGGTGATCCCAGCTCTGACCCAACGCCGCTTGTTACACGAGGGGAATCACTGCACGTCACTGTAAATAGCCAGATCCGATGACTCACGGGTCCAGCAGCCAGACTGTCATCTCCGCCCATTCTGCAGAAGGACGAGTTGACTTGGATTGCTCTTCAGGAGGTTCCTACACTGTTCTCCAGTTTGGTGAGAGGGCATCTGCCCACCAATTCAATCCTTGCCACCATCATATTTCACAGGGCACTGTATATAGACACCTTACACCTGAAATTGCCTTATCATATTTCACACCTGGGATTGCTTTAAGGATTACTGCTGGTCAGACTCATCTGCTTTTGCCTTGACTACATATCACTGTGCCACACTCAGAATTTTTGTTCTTTGAGCTCCAACTTTCTGGTGAAGATCACCAAGGACTTGCATCATGGACACTGCTATACTGTTGTTCAGGGGAGGGCTGGCAACCTTAGGCCTGGGGGGGAAAGTCCAGTCAAGTGGCCCTTTGAACCACTGAATAAGCTCACCATCCCCAGTGCCCATCAGTGCAGCCTCACCAGTGGCCATCAGCGCAGCCTCACCAGTGCCCATCAGCGAGCCTCACCAGTGCCCTCACAGGTCCCATAATTCCACAGCGTGCGGCCGCACATGACCCTGTTCGGCCAATTACAGGGTGTTTGTGGGGCCTGCCGCCTACAAGTCCCAGAATGTGGCCGTGCATTTGGCCGATTCCATCACAGATAAAAAAAATAAAACGGCAGCGAGATCCACGGCCGTTTTGCATACTCCCTAACTATATTACACATTATCATACATATGAACACAGAACTCTTTCATAAAATTGCAGGGTTAATTAGCACAAGCAACAATGGGTGCTCAGTCACTATTTCTAATATGACATATACATGGTTCCCAGAGTCTGTGTGTCTTGGGGGGGCATGGACCTGAATCCAAAATACCACCACCTCAAGGGTCCCCAGGCATACAGCTCACAAAGCACACCGTTCCCCCAAATGCCAGGGCCCATAAGCACAAAGCAAGAGGCTAGCATTCAGTCCCCTCCAAAGGCTTCTGTCCCGGGTGAGTCTGTCACAGATCCTTACAATTTATAGTATTCCATCCATATAGTTGGGACACCAGATACTACAACCTGGCATTAGGAACAGCCAAGTTCCCTTCATCCAGGGCAACTGCAAAATTTCCAATCTACCTCGGGGATGTTTATATCTCCAGGTAAGATTTGTTGAAAAAATGTCCTTGGCAGCCATATGGGGCAATTATGTAGCAAATATAGTAGTTGTGGCATCCATATCATCTTTATCAAATTAGCTCTACCTATTTTTGTTAAAGACAACTTACTCCAGATTTTATCCACTTGCCCAAACTGCTTAACCACTTCTGCCCCGGACGATTTTGCTGGTCACTTTTAGCAATTTGGCACTACGTCGCTTTAACTGAAAATTGTGCGGTCCTGCGACGTGGCTCCCAAACAAAATTGGCGTCCTTTTTTTTCCCACAAATAGAGCGTTATTTTGGTGGTATTTGATCACCTCTGCGGTTTTTATTTTTTGCGCTATAAGCAAAAATAGAGCGACAATTTTGAAAAAACAAAACAATATTTTTTACTTTTTGCTGTAATAAATATCCCCCAAAAATATATAAAAAAACGTTTTGTTTCCCTCATTTTAGGCCGATACGTATTCTTCTACATATTTTTCGTAAAAAAATCGCAATAAGCGTTTATTGATTGGTTTGCGCAGAAGTTATAGCGTCTACAAAATAGGGAATAGTTTTATGGCATTTTTGTGGCTGAAATGCGAAGTGACTTAATATTACATGATTTCGCGCAGCCAAGCCGACCTGCTGCCGTAAAACTGTGGCGGCTGGTCGGCTTGTGGTTAAATAGTGGGGTCAAGTTCCTCTCCACATATGTATTTACTTGTGAAGTGACTTGTACCCCTACATATGTAAATGTAGAGACTACAGCAATTTGAGAAGCAGAAGTTGGCAGATTGGTCACTAGGGAGTCCACAGGTAAAAGAACTGATTTGTCCCAATTTATCGTGAAGCCTGAAAAGAGTCATCTATATTAACCACTTCAGCCCCGGAAAATGTTACCCCCTTCCTGACCAGAGTACTTTTTACAATTTGACACTGCGTCGCTTTAACTGACAATTGCTGCATCATGCAATGCTGTACACAAACAAAATGTGCGTCCTCTTTTCCTCCACAAATAGAGATTCCTTTTGGTAGTATTTGATCACCTCTTCGGTTTTTATTTTTTGCGCTATAAACAAAAAAAGAGCGTCAATTTTGAAAAAAACAAAAATTTTTACTTTTTGCTATACAGTAGTAAATATCCCTAGAAATGTTTTTAAAAAAACACATTTTTGGTAAAAAAATATCACAATAAGCGTATATTGATTCCTTTGTGCAAAAGTTATAGCGTCTGCAAACTCTTGTTAATGCAACTGCATGTGGCCGGCGGCGATTACACCGGCCGGCCACGCGCATCAAGTCCCCCATCAAAGTATCTCCCAAAAATAAAAGTGTATCGTCATCATATAAAGCAATCTTATCTTCTCCCAGAAATCTACAAAACCCAACAATATTTGATGATTGATGGACAGAGGCAGGCAAGGCTTCAAGGGCCAAAGCAAACAGCAAACGTGATAATGTGCATCCCTGTCTTGTTCCTTGTTGCAGTGAAAAGATGCCGATATATGTCCATTTACCTGTACCCACGCCACTGGGGCAGCATAAAGAATTTGTATCCATCTTATAAACTGGGGTTCAAAACCAAATTTTTCTAGAGAATGCCATAGAAAATCCCATTCTACATTATGAAAAGCTTTTGCCGCATCAAGCAACAATATAGCTGTCGCCCATGTTTTCAGACGGGATGTGCAACTTAAGAAATAAGCGCCTTATATTCACTGCAGTAGATCTATTTGGGATGATACCAGATTACTCCATATGCACCATCTTAGATATTACTTTCACTAATCTAGTTGCTAACACCTTTGCCAATAGTTTCACATCTGAACTGAGTAATGAATTTGGGCGATATGATTCAGGGTTATTAGGAGTTTCATCAGGTTTTTAAAAAACTATGCTGTTTTCATTTAATGTTCTGCAAAACACTTCATCAATAAGTCTTTATGATAACTTGAAGACTTACGTTGTTGTCATTCGGGTTCAGTTAGTTATGTGCAGAGAGAGACGGAGAGATGCTTACATTATTTGAGTTTTCCGCCTCTAGCGTAGACTCCTTGCCTCAGTGGCAGAATTGGTTCAATTTAATTGCAATGCTAACAATATTGGGACAATTGGGAACAAGAACAGGTGGATTTGTCAGTGGCATATTCATTTTTATAACATGCCTTCTTTTACTGACAAACTCAGCTGTACTTGCCTATTGAAGAATGAAGAAGTAATGGTGGCCAGACATGAAACATGTGCTGCTGATGTCTTAAAACACTTCAAAAACACAACAGGTATAAAATATATAATGGGTTTTACTTATTTCTAAAAACATTTTCAAGAATGGATGTGTCTTATAACAGTTATTGTAATAATAAAAAAAAACAGTTCAAGAATCAAAAGTACTGTATATATATATTTATGTAATCTGTCAATTTAAAGTGTATGTGAAGTCAAATGTTTTTCTTTGGTAGGGTAAAGAATTGTTAGACCCTATGTGAGGATTTTATTGCTTTTATTGCTGTGTTTCTGCTTGATTATTTACCTTATTTATATCAATTTAAATTAATTATTGTTTATATATGAATTTCCTCTAATTTTGGTGAGATTTTGTTGTAAATTCTTCTGTGTCTTTAGGAGGGAAGGTGAAAGGGTAATCTTCACTAACTGCAAGGTTTTTGAGTACTAGGCAGGGCTCCCCCGAAGAGAGACCCTATGAGAGAAGGCCATGTCCACCCCCTCCCAAGACATTCAGGGTAGGCTCGAGGACCTACACCCTACTAATCAAACATGAAACATGTACAATACCCAACAACCCAAAAAAAAATACATAAAGTGACAGACACAACAAACAACATAAAAGGGGGGAAAAGGGAAGTGAAGAAAGTGCTAAGGTGCTTTTGTATGGTGCAATAGCTGGCCAGGAATAAAAATTCCTCTAGGACTAGCCATAAGGCTTGGCCCAAGAGACAGGTGCAGAAAAAAGTGTGGTGGTGCAGTGACCTTGGTGCCAGTAACAGCTCATAGTGGGAACTCAAACACAGTGAGAGTTATGGCACCCCATGACTGCCAAACCAGGGGCACTACTTCAAGGGCTTATTTTGGGGTCCCAGCCTTCGGCCAGACCAGTGCAGCTCCATCCCCATTGGGAGGTAACCCTTCCAGCTTTCTCTAGAGGAGACCTATTAACGGCACTCAGTTTGTCGAGCAGTCCGGTCTTGGCTCTCCCCCCGATACTAACCTTCCAGGTTACCATTTCAGGATTTGCATAGCCACCGTCACCCCTAACCTACCGCTGTAGGCCAGAGACGGTAGCACAGCGCCTCCACTGGTAACTAATAAGAACAGATACTACACTTGATCTTAGCCAAAAGGCAGAGAAGCGAGAAGTTTTTCTAAAAATCTTTTTGCTTTGTTAAATGTACCGCAGGGTGGTGCACAGCTCTCCAAACCCTTTTTGACAAGAGCTTATCTATTGGTCTAAAAAAAAATGACAAAATGTAATGCTAAGATTGGTCCACCTTTAGACTTCAATGTGGTGTGTTGCTAAGTTTGAGTTCCACAGATTTCAAGCAGGATTCGATGATCTCCCCTAAAATTAAAGCTTGGCAGATTTGCTTATCCCTGACCAGTAGCAATCACTTCTTCCTTTCAAGTGACAGAGTCTCTTAAATTTAGCTACATCTACAAAACCTTGTTTTTCACTCAATTAGATAGATCACCTTTAGATACTCTTTGATAAATCTAGCTATCAGTTAAGTCTGTTTCACTTCATTGTTTTAATAGGATTTCAGAACATCCCAATGGCAACTTGGCATATACCAAAAATGTGGTATTGATTCCCATAGTGCACTCCAGGTTCACTAAAAGCAGCTACATAAGGGGTAATCCCCTCCTGCCCCACTTCCACTCTCTTCCCGACCCCTCGGTGTGGGCTAGTAAGGGGATAATAACTCTTAAACATATTGTATCCGATGGCACTCTCATGACTTTCCAGGAGCTAAGGAACCGGTACTCGATACCACCGCAGTGGACTTTCCGGTACTGGCAGCTCAAGCATGCATACGGAGCCCAATTCCCGGACAGACTCACACTCCAATCGGACTCGATTGAGCGACTCCTGACTTCACGTTCCATGGGGCGCCCGTTATCTACCCTTTATCTTTATCTGACGGTAGCGTATGACACTGGGTCGACCCGCACACTTGCAAAATGGAAGGCTGATATACCTGACCTGGATGACGAAAAATGGGAGGAATGTGTCTCAGTGTTCATCCCGTCACTTATAGCAGCTAGAGATAGGTTCATCCAGATAAAATTTTTACACAGGGCCTACTACACCCCTCAAAGGCTGGCTCGTATCTTCCCCCAGCGAGACCCCCTTTGCCCGCGATGTGGGATCCACGAGGGCTCGTTTTGGCACATGGTGTGGTCCTGCCCCAAGATCCAGCCCTACTGGAGCCGGGTTGCCGAGGTCCTGGGCTCAGTGTCTGGGCTGCAGATCCCGGTCGAGCCCCTACTTCTCCTCCTCAGCCATTTGGAGGAGGTGGGGGGGGACAGATACTCCAAACTATTTCTTACTTTCTCCCTCTTCTATGCCAGGAGGGAAATCCTCCTCAAGTGGAAGGCGGCAGACCCGCCTACGGTGGATTCTTGGACCCTGTCTATCAATAAAGTGCTCCCGCTGTACAGGATCACGTATGAGAGTAGACAGTGCCCGGCGAAGTTTGACAAAGTGTGGTCTATGTGGATTGATGCCAGGGGCTAGAGGTGGTCCCGGATTCGGATGCTGAACTATTCATGTATAATATAAGCTGCTCCCTATTGCCTTCTCCCCCCCCACCCCTCCCCCCCCAGCCCCCCCCTCTCTGCGCTCTCTGGTCTATTCCTCTCCCCCTTACTATATGATCCTCAGAGGGGGGCGGGCATTGTTGAAGGTCCCCGCTACGTTTCCTGTGGTACGGATGGGGATTCGGACATCCTGTTTTTCACCCTGACGAGGTGCAGTGGCTAGGGACTTGGACTTGCTATGAGCCCTACAAATTTCCCCTGATGTTTGTGTAAATACTGTGCTTCTCTATACATGTGCATATGTAACCCTGCTTTTTTTGTCTCAATAAAACATCTCTGTTAAAAAAAAAAAAAAAAAAGCAGCTACATAATAATGATAATAGAACTGGTGCATGTGTCAGGTAGATTATCATCTACATGAACCTAGGAAAAAATGAACTATTTGTGTCAGTTTTTCCTTGTGTCATATTTGTTTCTCAGAGACTCTTATATTTGACCTACACAGGGGTCAAGAACAGCCACACTATGTTGGTGTGGTCTGCATTTTTTTAGTGCCCATTGATATACAGTTAGGAAAGGAACTACAAGAGGTGCACACATAGAACAATATAAACTACTCTATCACACAATCGTGGAGGCTATTCTGACACTGTCTTTTGTTGATAGTTTGTTGTAAGTAGCACACAAAAGAACCATTTGGCTCACATAGACACAGTGGGCCTGATTTACTATGCTCTGTGCGCTGCGCTGGTTCATGCGTTAATTAGTACTCCGGGTGGAGGCTTAATTGGGCGCATGAACCAGCGTAGCAGCCGGCGCATTGAAACTAATATGTAAAGCCGCGCCGAACTCCCTATAGAAGTCTATGGGAGAAATCAAAAGTGTTCATTTTAAAGGCTAATCTGCAAGTTTTGTCCTAAAAAGTGTTTGGGGACCTCAGTCCTGCCCCAGGGAACATGTATCAATGCTTTTTTTATTTTTTAAAACGGCCGTTTTTTCGGGAGCAGTGAAATTAATAATTCTTAAAGTGAAACAATAAAAGTGAAATATTCCTTTAAATTTCGTACCTAGGGGGGGTGTAATGTCAGCATGTGAAATAGCGCATTTTTCCCGCACTTAGAACTCCCCCTGCACAAAGTGACATTCTGAAGGAAAAAAGTCATTTAAAAATTCACACGCGGCTATAATGAATTGTCGGCTCTGACAATTCTAAAGGGATTCATTCATAAAACAAACAAAAAAATGTGTAGGGGTTCCCCCAAATTAAATTACCAGGCCCTTCAGGTCTGGAATGGATATTAAGGGGAACCCCGCCGTAAAAACCAAAAAAAAAAAAGACGTGCGGTTCCCGGCAAATATCCATTCCAGACCCTTCAGGTCTGGTGTGGATTTTAAGGGGAACTCCACCCCAAATTGAAAAAAAAAATGGCGTGGAGTCCCCCTAAAAATCCACACCAGACCCTTATCCGAGCACGTTGACCTGGCCGGCCGCAGAAAAGAGGGGGGGACAGAGTGCGGCCCCCCCCCCTCTCCTGAACCGCACCAGGCCACATGCCCTCAACATGGGGAGGATGTCCCCATGTTGATGGGGACAAGGGTCTCATCCCCACAACCCTTGCCCGGTGGTTGTGGAGGTTTATCAGAATCTGGAAGACCCCTTTAACAAAGGGGACCCCCAGATCCTGACCCCCCCCCTGTGTGAAATGGTAATGGGGTACATTGTACCTCTACCATTTCACCCCAAAAAAAATGTCAAAGTGATAAAAATGACAGTAGCCGGTTTTTGACAAATCTTTTAATAAAATCTTCTTTTCTTCTTTCCTTCGGGTTTCTTCCGCTGCTTCTTTCTTCTAGTCCACATCTTGCCCGACGTCTTCTTCTATCTTCTCCGTCCGTCCTTCCGCCTTCTGGTCCCGCATCTTGCCCGTTGTCTTCTCCGTCCGCCTCCTCGTCCGCATCTTGGGTCTTCTGCGGTCTTCTTCTCGGTCCGCCGCCTTCTCGTCCCCTGCGTTTGAATTTGATTTGGCCGCCGTTTTCCCGCTCCTGGGACCCGCCCCCCTCTGACGCCACAAGTAAACTCCTTAGAAGGTCATGTGCGTCAGAGGGGGGCGGGGTCGCAGAGCGTCACACAGCGGGGGAATTCAATTTCAATCGCGCCGCCCGGAGAAGAAGTTCCCGCCGTGTCACACTCATGTGACCCCGCCCCCCTCTGACGCACATGACCTTCTAAGGAGTTTACTTGTGGCGTCAGAGGGGGGCGGGTCCCAGGAGCGGGAAAACGGCGGCCAAATCAAATTCAAACGCAGGGGACGAGAAGGCGGCGGACCGAGAAGAAGACCGCAGAAGACCCAAGATGCGGACGAGGAGGCGGACGGAGAAGACAACGGGCAAGATGCGGGACCAGAAGGCGGAAGGACGGACGGAGAAGATAGAAGAAGACGTCGGGCAAGATGTGGACTAGAAGAAAGAAGCAGCGGAAGAAACCCGAAGGAAAGAAGAAAAGAAGATTTTATTAAAAGATTTGTCAAAAACCGGCTACTGTCATTTTTATCACTTTGACATTTTTTTTGGGGTGAAATGGTAGAGGTACAATGTACCCCATTACCATTTCACACAGGGGGGGGGTCAGGATCTGGGGGTCCCCTTTGTTAAAGGGGTCTTCCAGATTCTGATAAACCTCCCGCCCGCATACCCCCACAACCACCGGGCAAGGGTTGTGGGGATGAGACCCTTGTCCCCATCAACATGGGGACATCCTCCCCATGTTGAGGGCATGTGGCCTGGTGCGGTTCAGGAGAGGGGGGGGGCCGCACTCTGTCCCCCCCTCTTTTCTGCGGCCGGCCAGGTCAACGTGCTCGGATAAGGGTCTGGTGTGGATTTTTAGGGGGACTCCACGCCATTTTTTTTTTCAATTTGGGGTGGAGTTCCCCTTAAAATCCACACCAGACCTGAAGGGTCTGGAATGGATATTTGCCGGGAACCGCACGTCTTTTTTTTTTGGGGTTTTTACGGCGGGGTTCCCCTTAATATCCATTCCAGACCTGAAGGGCCTGGTAATTTAATTTGGAGGGACCCCCTTTTTTTTTTTTTTTTTTTAATGAGCAATGACTCTATTCTTTATAGCCATGAGTACTTTAACCACTTGCCCACCGGGTTAATTCTGGCACTTCTCTCCTTCATGTGAAAATCACAATTTTTTGGCTAGAAAATTAATCAGAACCCCCAAACATTATATATTTTTTTTTAGCAGACATCCTAGGGAATAAAATGGCAGTCATTGCAATACTTTTTGTCACACCGTATTTGCGCAGCGGTCTTACAAGCGCACTTTTTTTGGATAAAAATCACTTTTTTGAATTAAAAAATAAGACAACAATACATTTTGCCCAATTTTTTTCTATATTGTGAAAGATAATGTTACGCCGAGTAAAATGATACCCAACATGTCACGCTTAAAAATTGCGCCCGCTCGTGGCATGGCGTCAAACTTTTACCCTTTAAAAAACTCGATAGGCGACGTTTAAAAAATTCTACAGGTTGCATTTTTTGAGTTGCAGAGTAGGTCTAGGGCTAGAATTATTGCTCTCACTCTAACGATCGCGGCGATACCTCACTTGTGTGGTTTGAATATTGTTTTCATATGCGGGCGCTACTCGCGTATGCGTTTGCTTCTGTGCGCGAGCTCGTCGCGACGGGGCGCTTTAAAAAATTTTTTTGGGGTTTTCTTATTTATTTTTATTTAGTTTTATAATGTTTTACACTGAAATAAAAAAATAAAAAAAAATGATCAGTTTTCTTCCTATTACAAGGAATGTAAACATCCCTTGTAATAGGACTAGTGTGTGACAGGTCCTCTTTATGGAGAGAGGCGGGGTCAATAAGGCTGGAAAGCATGGTATTGAAAAAAAAAAAAAAGATCTCATGCTTTCAGCTGCAATCATGTTCGTTCAGCACAGTGGTGTAGTGTATAGCACTTTGACCTAGCAGCAAAAGAGTCGTTGGTTCGAATCCCGCCCGTGACAGCATCTGCATGGAGTTTGCATGTTCTCCCTGTGCCTGCGTGGGTTTCCTCCCACAATATAAAAACACGCTGTAAATCGGTTCCGGTCTAAATAAGCCCTAATATGCAGTAGTATATTAAGGTTTGGTTCTGCCCTAGGCCTGACTACATATCTGCACCTCCTAATAGAAAAATGACCCACCCCTTCCTGTCAAGGTCACACCCTGTTTTTGTATAACCCCGCCCAGTAATTTTCAGGGGACCCACACACTAGTTCTGGGGGGGCACTGGATTCCCTTAACCACTTCCATACCAGGCACTTACGCACCTTCCCGCCCAAGCCAATTTTCAGCTTTCAACACTGTCGCACTTTGAATGGCAATTGCGCGGTCATACAACACTGTACCCAAACAAAATTGGCGTCCTTTTTTCCCCACAAATAGAGCTTTCTTTTGTTGTTATTTGATCACCTCTGCGTTTTTTTTTTTGCGCAACAACTAAAAAAAGACTGCAAATTTTGAAACAAAAAAACCTTTTTCTTTTTTTAGGTTAATTTTTTTGTAAATAAGTTTTTCTCTTTCAATTACGGGCACTGATATGGCGGCACTGATGGGCACCGATGAGATGGCACTGATGGACATCGATGAGGTAGTACTGACGGCACAGATGAGGTGGCATTGATTGGCGGCGCTGCTATGCGGCACTGATGGGCACTCATAGGCGGCACTGATGGGCACTCATGGGCGGCACAGATGGGCGGCACTTATGGGTGGCACTGATGGATACTTATGGGCGGCACTTATGGATACTTATGGGTGGCACAGGTGGGCACTGATAGGTGGGCACTGTGCATGGATGGGCACTGTGGGGTGGCACTGATTTTCCCAGTCAGTGCCCATTTGTGGGCACTGATTGGCATCTTTTTTCTTATTTTTTAATGCTTTTTGTTTTTTTGTTCTATATTTTTTTTGTTTTTGCACACCCTGGTGGTCCAGGGTGGGCATCCCTGGTGGTCCAGTGTGGTGATCCGAGGGGGGGCTGCGCTGATAAACAATCAGCGCGAACGCCCCCTGTCAGGAGAGCCGCCGATCGGCTCTCCTATACTCGCGTCTGTAAGACGCGAGTGAGGAAGAGCCATCGATGGCTCTTCCTGTTTACATCGTAATCAGCCGTGATTGGACACGGCTGATCACGTGGTAAAGAGTCTCCGTCTCCGTGAGAGACTCTTTACCGAGATCGGAGATGCAGGGTGTCAGACTGACACCCCGCATCACCGATCGCCGCGCTGCGTGCCCCCACAGGCGCGTGCGGCATGAAATCCTGCAGGACGTCCTGTCAGGATTGTGTAACCACTTCCCGGACGTAAATCGGCCATAGGCTGGGCGGGAAGTGGTTAATTTGCATAGTTTTTCTCTCACTTCCTGTTTGGCTATGGGGCAGGAAGTGAAGGCAAATCTCCCCAATTGGACACAGATAATACAAAATAAACTGACAGGGCCTATAACCCTCCCTCACTCTATCCAAAATGAAAGAAAATAAAACTTGTTGATTATAGTTCTTGTCAGGGGCGGACTGACCATTGAGTCACTCGGGCACTGCCCGAGGGCCCCATGCCACTAGGGGGCCCCATCCGGGTTGCCAGGCTCAGTAAAACCAGGGACAGTATGTAAAAATCTGTGTTTTTTTTAGATCTGTCCCTGATATGTCCGAAAATGACATGCTTTTAATGTGAATATCCCAAGATTTTAGCTGCCCGCCTCTGCACTACCTCCTGGCGTGGTGGTCATCTGTAAGCCAGAGGGGCCCCATAATCTTCTATTGCCCAGGGGCCCCATGAGTTGTCAGTCCGCCCCTGGTTCTAGTTTTAGTTTAAGCACAAATTTTATATAGAGTTTTATTGAGAGCCCTAAGAAAATATAACCATGCCAATAGGCCAGGATAGAGCGTTGCTAATATGTAGGAATGTGTGTGTTAGAGCACCCCACCCAATGTTAACTAAAAAATTATTAATTTGCAAATAAGTATTATCTGCTCATTTTTTTGGGGATGTCTGCACCCCTGATAGTGACAACATTTGTGAGGTGTCTTCACCCTTTCTAATTCATTCACTTCCTGTCACATAGCCAAACAGGAAGTGAGGGTAAAACCTTACTAATATATTTTCTTGTGGACACAGAGATCAATCTAAATAGTTTCCCATTATGTAAATTGCACTCTAGCATTTTGCTGTGTACACCCCAAATTATTAGGGATCTTGGACTTTGGGGTCCATTTACTAAAGGCAAATCCACTCCTACAAGTGCAAAGCAAGGAAGAAAACAAAACAACTTTGCTTCTACAGAATTGGATGTTAAAACCATCAGTGCTTCCTCTCTGATTTTCAGCAACTATGCTTGTACTGCAGAGTGGCTTTGCCTTTACTAAACCCCAAACTAAATAATCATTTGGGGCAGGGATCCTCAAACTACGGCCCTCCAGCTGTTGTAGAACTACACATCCCATGAGGCCTTGTAATGCACTGACATTCACAGACATGACTAGGCATGATGGGAATTGTAGTTCCTGAACAACTGGAGGGCCGTAGTTTGAAGACCCATGATTTGGGGTGTACACAGCAGTGCTGGAGTGCAATTTGCTTAATGGGGACACTAGTTAGATTGACCGGTGTCCCCAAGAAATGACACTGGTAGGGTTTTAACCTCACTTCCTGTTCAGCTGTGTGACAGGAAGTGAAGCCAATTTTAAGAAAAGGGACACAAAGCTCAACACAAAAATAAAAAAACACAAAGCAGGGGTTCTAACACTCACTTGGCTTCCCTCAAACACCCACAATTTGAATAGGATTGCCTTGCGCTAGATTTAAGCACAGTGCTGTAAATCAGCACGTCAAGCCTGTCCACCAATAGCAAACCCCCCCCCACAGGCCATGTTTGCAGGTTTTCCTTCATCTTGCACATGTGCTTTAAAATACAGTCTGGACAGCAATTCTTGATAAGAGAAATCCACAAAATATGTCCTGTCGGGGGTACTTGAGGGCTGAGGACCACTGCAGAATAAATAAAATACTTACCAGTTTTTGTCTTTAAAGTCAGGGAGAATAAACATGGCAAACATTTCATGATTACACACCAGGAAAGAAGCTTAGACAAAAATCACACATAATTTGTTAGGCCCAAACCTAGTTCAGCTGCAGCTGTCAACATATGTAGCATGAAAAAGTAACAAAAGACAAACTTAACAATTTTAAAGTAATTTTTATTGGTCAACAAAACAAGGAAAGCAAAAAAAGACAAACAAACAAAAATACATTTCAAAATTCTAATTAACCATAGCTTTACACATTTTTCATAAAATAAGGCCACATAGACAAATACATCAAAGTGAACATCATTTAAAAATAAACCAAAACCATTGGCAAAATAAAACAAAACCCATGCAACAAACCACATTTGTGTTTAGCAACAGCATTTCTGCCAGCCTGCCCCTTCTGAGGGCAGCTGAGGACTGATCGATCCAAGCTTTTTATAACAGTGCTAGTAATGAAGCAATTGGAATCACATGAACAAATTGCAGTCTCTAGTTTGGGTGAGCTTGTAATTGGGCACACCTGCAATTAATCCAAACCACGCTCTATGAGCATCCAATGAGTGTTTTTCACCTTTTAAAAAAGAAAGGATATTTTTTTTCTAAGTGTTTGAGCATGCTCAGTTCATCACACATGTAGGAACCAAGCTGCAATGGAATGAGAGCTTTTTTTTTTTGGTTTCCCCTGATCTGATGCTTTCCAGCCTGAAGGGGAGGTGTTAAAGACAGAAGTAAACACGCACATTTAATAATCTATTTGTGTGAAAAAAAAGGTTGCCAATTTTGTTTGGGAGCCACGTCGCACGACTGCGCAATTGTCAGTTAAAGCGACGCCGCGCCGAATCACAAAAACTTGCCCGGTCATTGACCAGAAATATGGTCCGGGCTCAAGTGGTTAAAAATTAACAAAACACAAAAGTGAGCCCAATTTTTGGGGATAATGTGAAAGATGATGTTACACTGAGTAAATAGATACCTTACATGTCACGCTTTACTATTGGAAACACTCCTGCAATGGGGCCAAAATGAATTCCGTGAATATCCCCATAGGCGACCTTTTTCTTTTTTTTCCAGGTTACCAGTTTATAGTTACAAAGAAGGTCTAGTGGTAAAAGTATTGCTCTCGCTCTAATGCACGCGTCAATACCTCACATGTGTGGTTTGAACGATGTTTATATATGTGGGCGGGACTTGCGTAAGTCCCGCCCACATATGTAAAAATTATTTTTACTTTTTGCTATAATAAATATCCCCAAAAATATATATTCAAAAAACTAAAAAAACCCTCAGTTTAGGCCGATACGTATTCTACATCTTTTTGGTTCCAAAAAATCGCAAATAGCGTTTAGTGTTTGGTTTTTGCAAAAGTTATAGCGTCTACAAATTTTTTTTGTTTTAACTAGTTATTGGGGCGATCAGCGATTTTTATCGGTACTGCGACATTATGGTGGACACATCGAACACTTTTTTGGAACCATTGGCATTTTTCTAGCGATCAGTGCTGTAAAAAATGCATTGCTTACTCAAAAAATGCCACTGGCAGGGAAGGGGTTAACACTAGGTGCGAGGGAGGGGTTAAATATGTTCCCTGGGTGTGTTCTAACTGTAGGGGGGGGGGTGGGACTGACATGTGTAAATGACAGATCGCTGTTCATGAAGGGGAACTCCAGACCCCCCCAAAAAAAAATAAGGTGGGTTCCCTCCAGGTGCATACCAGGCTCTTAGGCTTGGTCTGGAACATAAGGGGTTAAACCCGCGCAAAAAAAAATAGCGTGGGGTCCCCCCCAAGATCCAAACCAAGCCCTTATCCCAGGCACGCAGTCTGGTCAGACAGGAATGGGGGTGGGGACGAGCGAGCGCCCCCCTCCCTCCTGAGCCATACCAGACCACATGCCCTCAACATGGGGGAGTGTGTGCTGTGGGGGAGGGGGGCACTGCCCCCCCACCCCAAAGCACTCTTGCCCCCATGTCGATAGGGACAAGAGCCTCTTCCCGACAACCCTGGCCGTTGGTTGTCGGGGTATGCGGGCGGAGAGCTTATCAGAATCTGAGAGACCCCTTTAATAAAGGGGTCCCCAGATTCCGGCCCCCCACCCTATGTGAATGAGTATGGGGTACATCGTACCTCTACCCATTCACATGGGGGAAATGTAAAGTAAAAAAAAAACACCACACAGAATAAAATATTTTATTAATCTGCTCCGGAGCCCCCCCTTTCTTCTTTAGCTCTCTTAGAAGGGGGGGTTTCTTCTCTCCCGATCTTCTGCCGGGACCCTGGGCTTCGGTGATTTCTGCTGGGGGAGGGCGCCATCCCTCGGTCCTCTCCGGAGCCTTCCGCCGGATGCCCCCACCCCATTTAAGCTCTTTTTCATTAGGGAGGGGCATCCGGACTTCGGGGTCTTCTGCCGGGGGATGGCGCCTATCCCCCGGTCTTTCCGGTGCCTTCCGCCAGGGTTCCGGTCTTCCTGGTCTTCTGCCGGGGGTGCGCCAACTCCCCGGTCTTTTCTCTTCTGTCTTCTCTGCTCCCTCTTCTGCCTGGCTCCCCCGCGGAGCCAGGGCTTTCTTCCGTCTTCTTTCTTCTCTCTTCCTTCTTCTGCCTGTCTCCTCCGGGAGCACAGGGCTTGTCTCCGCTGTCTTCTTCCTTCTCTTCCATTCGATGTTGACACGACGAGGTTCCGCGCTGACATGCCGTGTCAGCGGCGGGCATGGACTTATATAGGGTAATGCCACCATGTGACCTCAACCCATGTGACATCACATTCCCTGGGCATGATGGGAATGTGATGTCACATGGGTTGAGGTCACATGGTGGCATTGCCCTATATAAGTCCATGCCCACTGCTCAGACGGCATTCCAGCGCCGGACCTCGTCGTGTCAACATCCAATGGAAGAGAAGGAAGAAGACAGCGGAGACAAGCCCTGGGCTCCCGGAGGAGACAGGCAGAAGAAGGAAGAGAGAAGAAAGAAGACGGAAGAAAGCCCTGGCTCCGCGGGGGAGCCAGGCAGAAGAGGGAGCAGAGAAGACAGAAGAGAAAAGACCGGGGAGTTGGCGCACCCCCGGCAGAAGACCAGGAAGACCGGAACCCTGGCGGAAGGCACCGGAAAGACCGGGGGATAGGCGCCATCCCCCGGCAGAAGACCCCGAAGTCCGGATGCCCCTCCCTAATGAAAAAGAGCTTAAATGGGGTGGGGGCATCCGGCGGAAGGCTCCGGAGAGGACCGAGGGATGGCGCCCTCCCCCGGCAGAAATCACCGAAGCCCAGGGTCCCGGCAGAAGATCGGGAGAGAAGAAACCCCCCCTTCTAAGAGAGCTAAAGAAGAAAGGGGGGGCTCCGGAGCAGATTAATAAAATATTTTATTCTGTGTGGTGTGTTTTTTTTACTTTACATTTCCCCCATGTGAATGGGTAGAGGTACGATGTACCCCATACTCATTCACATAGGGTGGGGGGCCGGCATCTGGGGGCCCCCTTATTAAAGGGAGCTCGCAGATTCCGATTAGCCCCGCCCGCATACCCCGACAACCAATGGCAAGGGTTGTCGGGAAGAGGCTCTTGTCCCTATCGACATGGGGGCAAGAGTGCTGTGGGGTGGGGGGGCAGTGCCCCCCTCCCCCACAGCACACACTCCCCCATGTTGAGGGCATGCGGTCTGGTACGGCTCAGGAGGGGGGGGGGGCGCTCGCTCGTCCCCTCCCCCATTCCTGTCCGGGCCAGACTGCATGCTTGGGATGAGGGCTTGGTTTGGATCTGGGGGGGACCCCCGCGCCGAATCGGCGCGGGTTTAACCCCTCACGTTCCGGACCAAGCCTAAGAGCCTAATGTAGCCCTGAAGGGGGACCCGCGCCGATTTCAAGTTTGAAATTTGGCGCCGAGTTCCCCTTCAGGGCTGAAAACAGCTCGGAGATTCCCGTGCGCCGCGTCACGCAGCGCAATCACGGGTACGCCGCTTGGTATTTACCAAGATTTTCACGGCGTACTGACAAGGCGCACGGGAATCCCTGACTTTTCTCTCTGCGCATGCCCAGTATGCAAATGAACCTCCCGAGGTTCAGGCGCACTGTGCAAGCGTACGGGGATCTGTTTTCAAAAAACACTTTCCCTTTCAATTCGGCCCGCCAAACACTTTAAAACACATGTCACTTCACTTCCCCTGCATCCCCCCACCTCCCCCCCTAATAAACTCCCGCCCAAACCCCCGCAATTTACACTTCAATGTGCCGTGCGCCAGGTCTGTACTGGTGCACAATGCACCCTCTCCTGGGCGCACGGAGCACATTAGTAACTAGGGAAATACACTGCACTAGCAGCGTATTTCTTTAGTAAATGGCCAAACGGCTGCTACTCCTGCTTTTACTCCATGAGTCATGGAGTAAAGGCTTGGTAAATCAGGCCCAGTATCTGTTCTCAGTGTATGCTTTTGATTTTTATTATTATTATTATTATACAGGATTTATATAGCGCCAACAGTTTGCGCAGCACTTTACAACATAGGGGAAGACAGTACAATTACAATACAATACAGGAGGAATAAGAGAGCTTACAATCTAGAAGCGAGGGTCAAATGGAACAAAGGATAGTATCTGTGGGGGATGATCAGATGGACAAGATGAAAAAAAAAAGAAAAAAGTTGTTAGGTGTGGGTAGGATAGGCTTCTCTGAAGAGAAGGGTTTTCAGGGATTGTCTAAAAGCTAATAGAGTAGGAGATAAGCGGACAGATTGGGGTAAGGCATTCCATAGGCTTGGAGAGGCTCTGGAAAAGTCCTAGAGGCGAGCATGGGAGGAGGTGATCAGAGAGCTAGAGAGAAAGAGGTTTTGCAAAGAACTAAGAGAATGATTAGGTTGTCAGTGATGTAGCTAGGGGCAGAGTTGTGGATGGCTTTGTAGGTAGTCGTTAGTATTTGCCATCCCATTTACCTTTTCGATTATTTGTGGCACCCAGAGACATAAACTCAGATATAGCTTGTAAAACTACAACTACAAAATCATAGAAACAATATAAAACTACAAAATCAGTAGGAAACAAACTAAATTATATGCATTTTCTGATAATGATGTGCTTGTTTGCTATCCTTTTTGCTATGCCTGAAGTTAAGATTAAATATTCCAGTGTTTACAAAAGGCATTTTGTATAACAATCATTTGGTATAATGTCGACCTGTAAAGGGTTTTTGTAATGTTTTAAGACTATTATATTTTGCCATTATCTTCACAAATTATTTACAAAATAAAGACTCAGCAAAGCTTAATACTGACAGATATTTAATATATGAAAACAAATATAGAATCTGCAGACGTTAAAATGGAAATTTTCATCTCAAATTATTTCCAAATAATTATTTGAAATAATTTGTGATGAAAGTTTTAATTTGAACTTTTGCAGATTCTAAAATTATTTTTTACATAAGAAATTGTTGTCAATATTAATATTTCCTGAGTAACAAGGTTAACATGTAAGGTTTTTTATACAATTTTAATTTGCCATTATCTTCATCAATTCTTTAGATAATAAAGACCCGGCATTTAATATGTAAAAAACAATATTAGAATCGTCAGAAAATAAAATTAAAACTTTCATCTAAAATTATTTCAAAATGTTTAAAGCTGATGTTTAGGTTTTAACAATTGCAGCAGCGTGTTGGTGATGTTTCTAAATAGTATTACAGACATGAGCTACAGTATCTCACAAAAGTGAGTACAACCCTTAAATTTTTGTAAATATTTTATTATTTCTTTTCATGTAACAACACTGAAGAAATAACACCGTGTAAATGTGCTGTCCCCTCAAAATAACTTAACACACAGGTATTAATGTCTAAACCGCTGGCAACAAAAGTGAAGACAAGTGAAAATGTCCAAATTGGGCACAAAGTGTCAATATTTTGTGTGGCCACCATTATTTTCTAGCACTGCCTTAACCCTCTTGGGCATGGAGTTCACTAGAGCTTTGCAGATTGCCACTGGAGTCCTCTTCCACTCCTCCATGATGACATCATGGAGCCGGTGGATGTTAGAGACCTTGCGCTCCTCCACCTTTCATTTGAGGATGCCCCACAGATGCTCAATAAGGTTTAGGTCTGGGGACATGCTTGACCAGTCCATCACCTTTACCCTCAGCTTCTTTAGCAAGGCAGTGGTCTTCTTGGAGGTGTGTTTGGGGTCATTATCATGTTGGAATACTGCCCTGTGGCCCGGTCTCTAAAGAGAGGGGATCATGCTCTGCTTCAGTATGTCACAGTACATGTTGGCGTTCATGGTTCCCACAATGAAATGTAGCTCCACAGTCCCGGCAACACTCATGCAACCCCAGACCATGACTCTGCCACCACCATGCTTGACTGTAGGCACTTGTCTTTGTACTCCTCACCTGGTTGACATTACACATGCTTGACACCATCTTAACCAAATAAGTTTATCTTGGTCTCATCAGACCACAGGACATGATTCCAGTTTCAGCAAACTGTTTGTGGGCTTTCTTGTGCATCATCTTTAGAAGAGGCTTCCTTCTGGGACGACAGCCATGCAGACCAATTTTATGCAGTGTGCGGCGTATGGTCTGAACATTGACATGCTGACCCCCCACCCCTTCAACCTCTGCAGCATTGCTGGCAGCACTCATACATTTGGAAAGTAATAGAATTCCTGCGAGCCTCAATCAACCAAAGCCTAATAGATATCACTAATCAGCTGAAAGCATTACACACGTCTCATAAGCTCGTGCACATAGACAAAAATGTTAAATTATACGCTGCGCTTTGGAATATTACACAATAAATGCGTGCTGAAGATTAAAACAAACACATGTAATGTTAATGTGACGTAAGTGACATATGTGACATAGATGTGATATGACCAAAATAAAAACAATAATTATGTAAATTAAAACATTAAAGCGAGGGTTCACCCCAAAAAAAAAAAAAATTAACATGACATTCAGCCGAGTTGTCAGAATGACAATCGGCTGTTTTTTTTATTTCAGTGCCGCACATATCGTATTTTCACCGCCGCTTCCGGGTATGTAATGTGCGGGACTGGGCGTTCCTAAGTGATTGACATCCTTCCGACCGGCGCATACAGGGCATCACGAGTTGCCGAAAGAAGCCGGACTGCGAGTCGGCTCTATACGGCACCTGCGCACCGACGTTCGGCTTCTTTCGGCAACTCGTGACGCGCTGTATACGCAGGTCGGAAGGATGTCAATCACTTAGGAACGCCCAGTCCCGCACATTACATACCCGGAAGCGGTAAAATACGGTATGTGCGGCACTGAAATAAAAAAAAAAACAGACTTGGCTGAATGTCATGTTAAAATATTTTTTTTGGGTGAACCCCACGCTTTAATAATAAAGTGCTCATGTGCATCCAAGTGCTTTGTAACACAGATATAAGTGTCCGGTGGTATATAGGGAACAACACTAGTCCCACTTTAAATAGCAAAAAGTGCTATTGTGCATAAACAAGTCTTTTTATAAAACAATATTGTGACAGTCCTGTTGAAAAAAGTGCATATTGCGTGGTATCCAGTAATAGCACTGCTGACATGCTTATAAATCCATGTGTCTGAAAATGATTGACAGGTGTTGCAGATCTTGCAATGGTGCTCTCATTCCAGTGACCCCCTAGGTATTAAATGCTCACCTTGGAGCATAAGTCACATGACTTAGCAATTACGTTCAGTCAATACACGCTTGTGAACCACCCCTGGGTTCTATAATGGTAACAGGATGCTCGGGAATAATGGGTAATAAAAAGCCTTGATAGTGTGATATCACTTTAAACGTTTTATTAAACAAATAAGAACAACCCCCCAATGGGATACTCACATGTACCAGGTGCGTCAGTGCACCACTCTGTGTATGGCATGAAATATTACAGCGTGTGGTTTTGGAATAGTGTATGCTTCCTCCTAAGCAGATAGACTGCCTGTCGTATCATCCTGGCCCCTCCCCTACACGTGTTCAATACAGGGTAATCATATCTTCATCAGGTGGAATTCTTAGAAGCAATAGTGTGCATTTTGCCTTTTTTGTCCTAACTAAAACACACTGACACTAACTGATGCAAATTGAAAATAAAAATCCTGTCCATAATATAATGACCTTGACACTAAACCCTTACTTGACCCAAACACTAACCCTGGCACTGACCTAGATCAAACCTTGATCTAGGTATTTTTCTTTATTTTTTATTTTATTATTTGTTTATTTTACATTTTTTACAAATATTTTTTTTCCTTTCTGCAAGGAATGAGAAAAATACATTGGGCCTGATTCCCAAAAACCTGTGTAAATTTAGGATTATCTAACTTATGTCATTTAAGTTACGGCGCCCTAAGTTGGTGTCGTAAGTACCGTATTCTCAGCGCATTTGCGGTCAAAATTGCGCCATCCTTAACCTAAGTTCCAATGCGTAAGGCGTGGTTATGGCAAGTGGGAATGAAGTGGGCGTGCCTCATTGTAATGAGCCGTGACCCCATGCAAATGAAGTGCCGGCCGTACTGCGCATGCGCGCACAAATCTGGACCTCACTGCGCATGTGCAGAACTTTGGTCATCGCAATCAGTGAGATAGGTAAAAGGCCAAGCGTACTTAGTTTGAGGATCGCCCTGTGTCTAAATAGCCCCAGTCAAACACACTTCTATTGCAAAAGTATTTCCCTGTGTTCCCTTCCTAAAGCAAGTTGCTTCTGCTTTGAACGTTTGTCAGTGTTTGTTGGTAAGATTTGTTTGTGAGAAAAGTGTTTGTGGAGTTGGAGGGTATATTTGGTGTTTGTTTTTGCTAATTTGTTCTTTGTTTTGATTGTTTGCCTGTTTGTTTTTGATAAGTGTTTCTTTTTTGGTGTGTGATTGTTTTTTGTTTCCCTTTTTTGCCTGTTTGTTTTTGATAAGTGTTTCTTTTTTGGTGTGTGATTGTTTTTTGTTTTCCTTTTTTGCCTGTTTGTTTTTGAATTTATAGTAGCTGTCTGTATTTTTTTTTTTTTTGCTTGTTTTTATTTTCTTTGTTGTGTGTGTGTATTGTTGTTTGTTTTTTGGGTGAGTTCCCTGTTGCTGGGTGTTGTCTGTCATGGCTCCCAAGCGCAGGAAGCTTAATTTTACACTGGCAGAGAAGCATATACTTGCTCAGGGCGTCATTAAATATGGGCGATTTCTCCATGGCCCTGAGAGCCACAACACCACCCCGGCCAGGAGGAAGGAGATCCTTAAAAATATTACCGAGCGGCGGGGGGGGGGGGGGGGGGAACCAGGACCATCGCTGGAGTTCAAAAAAAAATAAATGACTTGAGGAGCGTGTCCCGTAACAAGCTGGCAACACTGCATGCCCATACCAGGGGCACTGGAGGAGGGGGACCCTGCCCAGTCAGGATGAGTGAGGAGGAATGGGCAGTGGCCCAGTGTTTCCACCCACAGCAGGTGGTGGGCCTGCCTGGCTTTGACAATGATCCTCTTATGAGGACAGGTAATTTTTTGGATTTTCTATCTGGTGATTAGCATGTGTGGGTGGGGGAAGGGAAGATGTGCCAAGTGTGTGAATCCAACAACCTGTGATTGTTTTGTGTCCTCCCCAGATGGCCAGGAGGTTGCAGCCCCATCAGCCCAGGAGTTTGCTGGGTCATCAGCCCAGGAGGTGGCAGCCCCATCAGCCCAGGAGGTGGCAGCCCCATCAGCCCAGGAGGTGGCAGCCCCATCAGGTCAAGAGGTGGCAGCCCCATCAGGGCAGGAGGTGGCAGCCCCATCAGGGCAGGAGGTGGCAGCCCCATCAGGTCAGGAGGTGGCAGCCCCATCAGGTCAGGAGGTTGCTGGCCCATCAGGGCAGGAGGTTGCTGGCCCATCAGGGCAGGCTGCTGCACCACCCCCAAGACAGGCTGATGCAGAGTCCCAAGAAGGGCAGGATTCGCCATGGGAGGGGAGTGCCTACAACTCCCCTAATTTGGATGTTGAGTGGGAGGAGGATGAGGGGGAGGAAGATGACAATATTGAGATTGGGCAGCAAATCATGATGGGCCAAGATATGACCTTTGAGTCATCCCCTGAGGGAACCACACAGGCGCCCAGCAGTCAGGCCACCATCATGGGTCGCCCCTTCCAACCCTCCTCCAACATGCAGCAGCACCCATGGCTCACTCCAACTCCTCCTCCAAGGCCACAAGCCTCAGGGGCAAGTAGGAGGCCGACCCCGGAAAACAGGGGGGGGGTTGGTGCGTCTGCCGGTCAGTCTGTTGAGGGACAATGTCCGGCAGACCCGCAGTCTGTCTGCAATCCAAAAAACTATGACCAACGTGGAGCACAGCCTGGGTGCAATGAGGGAGTCACTGGGTGAGGTGGCCACCAACTCAGTGGGGGTCATCACGTGTTTGTGGGACCTGAAAAACGCAACAACAGGCGTGGCCCAGGAGGTGACTGCCCTCACCCAGGCTGTGCAGGCCAATACCCGGGCTGTGCAGGCCAATACCCGGGCTGGCCAGGCTAATACGGCTGACATTACTTCCTGTCTGACAAGGATAGCCGTTGCCTTGGAGGGAAGGCCAGCAGGAGGACAGACACCAGGGGAGGCTCCTTCTTCCCCTGCACAGACCCCCCCCCCCATGAAAATACTCCCTCCCCTGCACAGACCCCCCCATGAAAATACTCCCTCCCCTGCACAGACCCCCCCGTGAAGATCCCCCAGTCGGCCGTGGCCGTCCCCGTGGCCGTGCCCGTGCCCGTGGGCAGCCCAGAAGGAGCACTCGGCAACATCCTTAAGTTGCAGGGGTACTTTTGATTTTTTTATTTATTTTTTTTGCTACTGTACTTATGATTTGGTTTATGTGTGTGAATGATGTGTGAATGTGGGGGGGTGGCATTCCTGAAAACATAAGGGTGTCACCCTCAGTTTTGGTGGAGTATGGATCCCCAGGACCAGGGAGAAGTCATCCTAGGTTCCTGAATGGTGTATGAATGCACAGTGACATAATTGGAGCCGTGGCGGGGCGTTACTGCTCCCAAGTACCAAAGGGGGGGGGGGTACTTGGATCTAATCCAATTTGATGTGCATGTGATGTGTCTGTGCTAGGGACCACAGTGACGTGCATTCATGCATTCTCATTGTGAGATAATTAATGTGCGTTTTGTACCAAAAAAAAACCATTCTCATTGTCATATAAGTAATGTGCATTTTATGTGCAAAGAAAATGTTTAAAGGTCACATAATCTCTGTGATTTATTCTGGGCAAAGCAAAAAAATAAAGATAATTAGGGTCCATTTACTGGGCAAAGATGCCTTCAGCCAGTTGTCTCCTTATTACCTGGCCCTCAGCAGTCCGGGTAGAGGGGTTTGGGGGGGGGATTGCCTGGGTGGGGTGTTAGGTCAGGACATATCTCAACATGCAGGCCCCTTCTCACAGCATAATTATGGAGGATGCAACATGCCCCAATAATTTGGCAGACAAAGTCTGGGGAATACAAGAGTGTACCCCCAGTCTTGTCAAGGCATCTGAATCTGGACTTGAGAAGGCCAAATGTCCGCTCTACTATTGCCCGGGTCTGGATGTGCACCTCGTTGAATTTGCGTTCTCCGGGTGTTTGGGGGTTCCTAAAGGGGGTCATTAGGTGGGGTCCCAACGCATATCCAGAGTCACCTGTAAGGGAAAAGACAGGAGGATATTAGTCATGCATGTGCCCCTTGTGATGTCTGCATCACGGGGGGGGCATACCTGACACCAATGTCACTCACCAATCAGCCAGCTGTCTCCATACACATTCTGCTCCAAGTCTTGGTAGATCTTGGTCTGCCGTAGGATGTAACTGTCGTGGCACGACCCTGGAAACTTGGCACAAACGTGCCAGATGAGGCCATGGGCATCTACGATCACCTGGACATTGATCGAATGCCAGCCTTTCCTGTTTCTGAACAGGTGTTCAGTTTCATGGGGGGGCTGTAGTGCCACATGGGTGCAGTCTATCGCCCCGATGGTCCTTGGGAAGCCAGCAATGCTGTAGAAGTCTGTCATGGCTTGCAGACGCTGCTCCTCCTGGGTGGGCATCACAAACTGGTTGGTCATGCGCCGCAGTATGGCAGGGACCACCTGATGGACACATTTGCTCATTGTCGACTGCACCATCCCAGCCAGACCTCCAGATGCACGCTGGAATGAGCCACTGGATAAAAAATGGAGGGTTGCCATCACTTTATGAAGAGGTGTCAGGGCATGGGAGCGTCTGGTTGGGGTGATAAGATCCTCATGAAGTAGTTGGGTGATCTCCAGGATGGCCTCCCTATCAAACCTGTAGTTGCCATACACCTCATAATCTGGCATTTGCAAAAGATCACGCCGTGGACGATAAACTCTCGCCTGTGCCCTCATCCTCCTCCTCTGTGCCCTCCTCCTCCTTTGTGCCTGTAAGGCAGCAAGTGCCGTCAGAATCATAGCTGGCCCTGGCATTTTTACACAAAGATCCTTCTCAACTATAGCTCTAAGCTCTAGTCACTACCTACAGCAAACCCTTCCACAGCATGTGTAAAATTAGGGCTGGTTTTATAATGTGGAAATTTAGTCAGAAAAACTAACAGGTGCGCACAGGGCGGAAAATACGGCGCACACACTTAATTTTGAGAATCACCCTAACTCCCTCATTTGCATCTTTGCCTATCAAAAACAGCGGCGAGCCTAGCGTAATTTGCGCCCGGGGATGCGCAGGTGTAACTAATTTAAGTACGGCTGAAAATACGGAAATCTTTGCTTAACTCGTTTTGAAGATCGTGCGCAAATATACGCGCCGTGTAAATTTAGAAAACTTGAGTTAAGTCTGCGTATCTCTTTTGGGAATCAGGCCCATTGTATCCTTCTTCTGCATTCACAAAAAGAAAAAAAAACAGGGACGGGCTTCACAATAACTGATCACTATGGTAGCCAATCAGAGGCTACCACAGTGATCAGGTGACCCAATTGGTAGAACCGGGTCCCAATCATTAGTACGGGGCCCAAGGCTCTCAGTGAGGGATCTTATATAGATGAAGGTTAATCTAATATAAGAGCATGTCAGAAACATGGAGCTACTTCAGAGAAACCTTGCAATCAAACATGGTAAGAATCTAGGAAAGAGGAAGATTTTAGTCAGGAGGTCAATGAGGGAGAAGAGAAAGGAGCAGAGGTATATGAAGTTAAGAATACAGGGAGTGCAGAATTATTAGGCAAATGAGTATTTTGACCACATCATCCTCTTTATGCATGTTGTCTTACTCCAAGCTGTATAGGCTCGAAAGCCTACTACCAATTAAGCATATTAGGTGATGTGCATCTCTGTAATGAGAAGGTGTGTGGTCTAATGACATCAACACTCTATATCAGGTGTGCATAATTATTAGTCAACTTCCTTTCCTTTGGCAAAATGGGTCAAAAGAAGGACTTGACAGGCTCAGAAAAGTCAAAAATAGTGAGATATCTTGCAGAGGGATGCAGCACTCTTAAAATTGCAAAGCTTCTGAAGCGTGATCATCGAACAATCAAGCGTTTCATTCAAAATAGTCAACAGGGTCGCAAGAAGCGTGTGGAAAAACCAAGGCGCAAAATAACTGCCCATGAACTGAGAAAAGTCAAGCGTGCAGCTGCCAAGATGCCACTTGCCACCAGTTTGGCCATATTTCAGAGCTGCAACATCACTGGAGTGCCCAAAAGCACAAGGTGTGCAATACTCAGAGACATGGCCAAGGTAAGAAAGGCTGAAAGACGACCACCACTGAACAAGACACACAAGCTGAAACGTCAAGACTGGGCCAAGAAATATCTCAAGACTGATTTTTCTAAGGTTTTATGGACTGATGAATTGAGAGTGAGTCTTGATGGGCCAGATGGATGAGCCCGTGGCTGGATTGGTAAAGGGCAGAGAGCTCCAGTCCGACTCAGACGCCAGCAAGGTGGAGGTGGAGTACTGGTTTGGGCTGGTATCATCAAAGATGAGCTTGTGGGGCCTTTTCGGGTTGAGGATGGAGTCAAGCTCAACTCCCAGTCCTACTGCCAGTTTCTGGAAGACACCTTCTTCAAGCAGTGGTACAGGAAGAAGTCTGCATCCTTCAAGAAAAACATGATTTTCATGCAGGACAATGCTCCAGCACACGCGTCCAAGTACTCCACAGCGTGGCTGGCAAGAAAGGGTATAAAAGAAGAAAAACTAATGACATGGCCTCCTTGTTCACCTGATCTGAACCCCATTGAGAACCTGTGGTCCATCATCAAATGTGAGATTTACAAGGAGGGAAAACAGTACACCTCTCTGAACAGTGTCTGGGAGGCTGTGGTTGCTGCTGCACGCAATGTTGATGGTGAACAGATCAAAACACTGACAGAATCCATGGATGGCAGGCTTTTGAGTGTCCTTGCAAAGAAAGGTGGCTATATTGGTCACTGATTTGTTTTTGTTTTGTTTTTGAATGTCAGAAATGTATATTTGTGAATGTTGAGATGTTATATTGGTTTCACTGGTAAAAATAAATAATTGAAATGGGTATATATTTTTTTTTTTGTTAAGTTGCCTAATAATTCTGCACAGTAATAGTCACCTGCACACACAGATATCCCCCTAAAATAGCTAAAACTAAAAACAAACTAAAAACTACTTCCAAAAATATTCAGCTTTGATATTAATGAGTTTTTTGGGTTCATTGAGAACATGGTTGTTGTTCAATAATAAAATGAATCCTCAAAAATACAACTTGCCTAATAATTCTGCACTCCCTGTATAGGTGGGGAAAAATTGTGATGTGCTGGTAAGAAAACATAGTAACTTGAATTTCATTTTTGGGTTGACAAGATGCCAGTGCTGAAATCTACGTGTGGCGGGATGAATAAATGGTTGGCATGAGAATTTTATTAATAGAGTACCAGACAGGGAGGTATGGCAGTAGTCAAGGCAAGAAATTAAAAGGGTATGGACAAGGACTTTGATAGACTTGAATTAGGAAGGTAGACGGTAGAAACAACTTGAAATTAAGATGTTCTCGATATGCGGAATAAAAGTGAGGGCAAAATCAAGGATTAAACCAGCATATTTGTATAGAATGATCATGATATTTACGGTTAGAAAAATATCAGAAGTGGTTGTGTGAGAGAGGGGAGATAATTATCTCAGCTTTATCCAATTTTAGCTGCTTTTCACACTTCTAGCTAAAGTGAGATTATTTCTACAATGGGTAGAAGCAGGTCAGCATTGGATAAGTAGATCTAGGTTTCATCTGTATAGCAATAGTATTGTAAGAGAAAGGAAGAAATCCATTTGCTAAAAAAGGTGATATAAACAGGGAAATTCGTGAGCCATGGTAGACAATTAGAGAAAGAGTATGGGAAAGAGAAATGCAAAACCTTTACATAGCAGACTAATAGCAAGAAAACACGACAAAAACATTTTACAATGTCTTGTGTAATGAAAGCAATCACTGTAGTGTTTAGTTGACAACAAAGAAATCAAATGAAGACAATTGGTGGAGTAGATTAAAACTAAGATAAATCGACTGATCATGAGAAGAATGCAGACATTATGGGGAAGATTTACTAAAACTAGTGCACACAGAATCTGGTGCAGCTGTACATAGTAACCAATCACCTTTTAGGTTTTAGGCCGGGTTCACAGTGGTACGACACGACAGTCGTATGACTATGGATCCGACTTCAACTTCAAAGTAGTGCAGGGAGCATTTTCAAAGTCGGACCAACTTGTGTCAGACCAGGTAAGACAGCTCTCATAGGGAAACATTCATTTTCACATGTCATGCGACATGAGCTCCCAATGTTGGCACATTTGTCGTACAAGTGTGAACCCAACCTCATTGGCAAAGCTTAATTGAACAAGCTGAAGTTACGAGCTTATTGGTTACTATGCACAGCTGCACAAGATTCTGTGCACTCCAGTTTTAGTAAATCTCCCCCTATAAGTTTTCAAAACCTATTTTAAGTGCAATTTTTCATTCATATACCTATACACATTATTTGATTATTTGCAATGGCTGACATATTTTTAGGATCAGAAACACAGTGCTGCAGATTTCCACCTTTGTTCCCAATTGATCTGTATAAGGCCTCGTACACACGGCCGAGGAACTCGACGTGCCAAACACATCGAGTTCCTCGGCCAGTTCAGCACTGAAGCCGCCGAGGAGCTCGGCGGGACGAGAGCTCCCATAGAACAACGAGGAAATAGAGAACATGTTCTCTATTTCCTCGTCGAGCTCCTCGTCGGCTTCCTCGGCTGAAAGTGTACACACGACCAGTTTCCTCGGCAGAATTCAGCCAGAAACTCGGTCGGAAGCTGAATTCTGCCGAGGAAACTGGTCGTGTGTACGGGGCCTTAGAGTTTGAAGATATATTTTCGCGCCAAAAATTTAATGAGGAACATATAAATACTATAATTTAAATTAGAATAGAGCTGCTCCCCTAAAAAATAAAAAGGTGATACCTCATTAATTTTAGTGAATGGTGAATGGTAGGGGGCGCTATTGTGATAGGAATATAGTAAAACCTATTACTGAATGACATAAATATATATATTATTATAATATAAATAAATAAATCTGATCAATTTGTGATAGCAATTACAAAGCTCATGTGATATAAAAATAAAAAATGATCAAAATACATCAACCAATGACAAATTCCAAAGAATTAGTTGAGTCAATATCTAAAAAAGAAAAGATCCACAGAAGAAACTCTAATTAAAGAGTGATGTGCTCCCAAAACCATATATCAGAAAATTAATAAGTTAAAAAAAATTGTGATATTGATAATGTCCATGTATTCCTAGAATAGCGGTGAGCCACTAATAAACACAGGAGTGAATCTTCTAAATGGTCCAAGAAATAAACATGCAATCTTCTCATGGACAAACAGTACTTCAAATATTCCTTCCACCAGTTACGCAAACGACACCCAAAAGTGCGGATATTAAATGCGCTTACCAAAGCGATTAGACTCCTTTAACTAAAAAGAGAGTTAAAATCGCTTGTGCAGTTATTAATGTCTGCAAACATGTAGTGCGTCCGTCAGTGCTTAACCACTTCCATACCAGGTACTTACGCAGCTTCCCGCCCAAGCCAATTTTCAGCTTTCAGCACTGTCGCACTTTGAATGGCAATTGCGCGGTCATGCTACACTGTACCCAAACAAAATTGGCGTCCTTTTTTCCCCACAAATAGAGCTTTCTTTTGGTGGTATTTGATCACCTCTGCGATTTTTTTTTTTTGCGCAACAACTAAAAAAAGGCTGAAAATTTGGAAAAAAAAATACGTTTTTATTTTTTTCTGTTAATTTTTTTGTAAATAAGTTTTCTCTTTCAATTACGGGCACTGATATGGCGGCACTAATGGGCACCGATGAGATGGCACTGATGGACATCGATGAGGTAGTACTGACGGGCACAGATGAGGTGGCACTGATTGGCGGCGCTGGTATGCGACACTGATGGGCACACATAGGCGGCACTGATGGGCACACATAGGCGGCACTGATGGGCACACAGGCGGCACTGATGGGCACACATAGGCGGCACTGATGGGCACACATAGGCAGCACTGATGGGCACACATAGGCGGCACTGATGGGCACACATAGGCGGCACAGATGGGCACTCATGGGCGGCACTGATGTATACTTATGGGTGGCACAGATGGGCACTGCTAGGTGGGCACTGGGCATGGATGGGCACTGTGGGGTGGCGCTGATGGACACTGGGGTGGCGCTGATGGACACTGGGGTGGCGCTGATGGACACTGGGGTGGCGCTGATGGACACTGGGGTGGCAGCACTGATTGTTGCCAGTCAGTGCCCATTTGTGGGCACTGACTGGCATCTTTTTTCTTTATGCTTTTTTTTTTTTTTTTTTTTTTAACTTTTTTTTTTCTGTTTTTTTTTGCCCACCCTGGTGGTCCAGGGTGGGCATCCCTGGTGGTCCAGTGTGGCGATCCGAGGGGGGGCTGCGCTGATAACCAATCAGCGCGAACCCCCCCTGTCAGGAGAGCCGCCGATCGGCTATCCTCTACTCGCGTCTGTCAGACGCGAGGAGGAAGAGCCATCAACGGCTCTTCCTGTTTACATCGTGATCAGCCGTGGTTGGACACGGCTGATCACGTGGTAAAGAGTCTCCGCCGGAGGCTCTTTACCGAGATCGGAGATGCAGGGTGTCAGACTGACACCCCGCATCACCGATCGCCGCGATGCGCGCCCCCACGGGCGCGCGCGGCATGAAATCCTGCAGGACGTTCTGGAACGTCCTGTCAGGATTTCATAACCACTTCCCGGACGTAAATCGGCCATAGGCCGGGCGGGAAGTGGTTAAACACAGGCAAGTCTTCTCCAAGCAATCTCATAAATGGAACATAAAATAGAAAAAAAGCTCCATAGTGCAACCGGTTTTTATTTTAAAATGATAAAACAAATCATGGGCCAAGTGGCCACTTACATTAAAAGGTGCCCATCCCGGCACTGGGTCTGCGGGCCTTGAATATAAGAGGTAGCAAACCTCAATTCGCGTATGGCGTGTGTCTCCTCTCGCCTCGCCAGCTCACAGGGTCGGATGATGGGGAATGAGTAAAAAGCGTGACCAGGCTACGCCGCAGACGATCGTTTCGTAAAAACGTCTTCAGGGGGGCGTGCCTGGTCACTGGGGTCACGTTTACTTATTTAGGAGAAACCGGAAATAATTCAAATTGATTGGCGTAAATTCCGGCCAATTACAGCGCGGTTCCAGTCAAATATGAAAACCGGAAATGGCTGAAGCTGATAGACAGACGCTGCAACCAATTGCAGCGCAGTATAGAGACACTGGGAATCTAGATGGACAAAGAAAATTGACACATGTTGTAGCCAATTACGGCGCAGTCCCAGTGTTGGCTTAAGCAATAACATCTATCAATTTTGCAATGAAAAAAACAGCATTACCTCAAAACACCATCTAATCATAAATATCATCCTTCCTGATGCTACACAAGTATTCTATTATGCATCTATCTAAAGAAGGATGGAAAATGGATTTTTAATACATATGACGGCGATTAACTAATAATAAAAATACAAAGTAAGGAATAGTGGAAACTGACTGTCTCCTAATTAAAATCCACTAGATGGCACCCTATCGCACACCTCTATCAGACACTACAGAAACTCACAAAGGAATCTGATCGAAGTGTATGAAGGAGATGTTAGAAACATTTAATGGGAGAAGCCCACCAAATGAATGGCAGAAAAAGTTTTAATACCCCTATAGACTAAGGACAACAAAACCCATTAGGTCTATTTGTCTAAAGATCATAAAGGATATTTATTTATATGGGTGAGGCAAACCCCAAAAGGAGTTAAAAAATATATTATAATATACAAATATAAAATCTAATATATAAATTATAAAATATATAAGGAATAAGGGGGCCCACATGTCGGTAGGCCATCCTGCCAAGACAACTCGCATTGGTCAATATGGTAGATCTAGACCATATCATTACAAACAGATCATTGACCATAATAGGATTCAAAAATTTGATTGATTGGCCTAGTTGGACTATAGATATATAAGGGGGCATACTCCTAAGCCTGTGCAGCCACATGGTCTCATTCTGAGAGATGGCTCTTCTCATATGAGTACCCCGCCAATGGTTCGATATCCTGTCAATTCCGTAGAACTGACAGAGAGATGGATAACTTTGATGATATTTTTCAAAGTGTCTAGACACACTGTGATTTGGAAATTTCTTTTTTATATTCGCTAAATGTTCGTTTATCCTCACTCTGAGTTTACGAGTGGTGCGACCCACGTACTGGAGCGAGCAGGGACACTCCAGGATGTAGGTGACATGATCAGAATTGCAAGTGATCAGTGGTTTGATTTTAAACTTTTCCTTAGTTACATTGGACTGGAAATGCGTTTTTTTCTTTGTGGCTCCAGGTTTTCTTGTGGTCTGACAAGCCTTGCAGCGTGTACAATGATGGAAACCAGAGCCATCTAGGAAAGTACTCAATTTTTTGGGGGGATCTGGTACATTTTGGGCTAACCGATTTCTAAGCCCCGGAGCTCTTCTATATATGAATTTTGGTTTTGATGCAATCGATGTCATCAAATCAGGATCTTTAAGTAGTAGTGGCCAGTGCTTTTTAAATATGGTCTCTACTTGGCGATATTGTCGATGAAATCCTGAAATGAAAGGAACTTGGCTCTCAAAGATCTTTTTTGGCTTGGTGGTTAATAGAGATTCTCTTTCCATTACAGACACTTGGGTCAATACTTTATTTAAATTTACTTTAGAATAGCCTTTTTCCAGAAATTTGCTTGTCAATATCTCTGCTTGTGCTTCAAAATCCTTTTGTGTGGCACAATTACGTCTGAGACGCATGTATTGGCCTTTAGGAATGGCTCCTACCCATTGAGGGTGGTGGCAACTGGTAGTTGGCACAAAGCCATTCCTATCGGTTGCTTTGAAGTACGTTTTTGTTTCAAATATTGTATCATTTTTTGTAATGGTGAGATCTAGGTAATTCACTGTCTCCATACTAGTCTCGGCTGTGAATTTAAGGCTATACTTGTTGGCATTCATCTGGGCAAGAAAAATTTCTAAACTACTAACTGAACCTTCCCAAAAGAAGATCACATCGTCTATATATCTCCGGTAGAAACATAAAGACTGATTTTGGTTAGAAAAAATACTTTCGTATTCCCATTTATTGAGAACTACATTGGCCACACTGGGAGCATATCTAGCTCCCATGGCAACTCCACTGGATTGATTGTAGTACTGTTGATTGTGTAAAGGACTCTGTATAAATGGTCCGGCAGGAGTCCGCATGTCATCCGTTGGTCATGTGAAGCAGTGTAGGACGAATGCAGCTAAGATATTATCTTTGAGGATCTATCTTCTAGGAGCTTTCTCTAGGGGAAAAGGGGAAGAAAGGAAGGAGAGGTGCAGGACTCATCCCTTCGGATGTAGGATTCTGGCAAAACCCCTAAAGGTATGGACTACTCATCAACTATGCTGTTTGCTGTTAATAGGAATGTCCTTTGGAAACAAAACTTATTCTGGAAGGGCTGATCCTGGAGTCTGTTGCTATAAGGCCTGAGAAAGGTATAGAACATGCTACTGAGTGGTGCTGGTAAGGCCAGGCCAGGCTGGGGGACTTCGGGGGATGCCTCTGTCATGGCACCCAGGGAAAGATCACATGTCCATAGCCCCTTGGGGAGCCTAGAAGGCCAGCTTATTCTGGGCAAAAATGGGTTAAAGGATATGGGTGCCCCTCCACTTTGAGGCTATGCATGTGAAAGGTATGCAGCCCAGCATGGCTACACAATAGCAAGAATGGAAGACTTTTTTTTATCTCCTGCTGCTTGAACCACCCGTTCTTATACCTCCTTTTTTATAAATCAAATGTCTTTAAATTCTAAAAAAAACAAATAGATCATAATGAAAAAAAAAAAGAAGCAAAAGCAAAGCAGAGAAAAAGCTCAGAATTAACAGGACTGTGTGTATGCTGACAAACTGAAAACTGATTACTGTTGTGAGGCAGGCATCATCTGATCAGATGCAAAAAACTAACCTTCCACCCCGCTAAAAGTACCAGATAGAATAACAAAAAACATGTAAACCTACTATAAAAATTCAATTTTCCTCGTGAATACCCTGTTTGAACTTTTGTACTGATGTCTTATAAAGATATTAAATCCAGCTTCTTTGGAATATTATAGATTGAAAGGATGCTGATACAGTATGTACAATGTGATCATATTTACAATAGATCAGGAATCAGTGAGGAATGTTACCTTGAAGTGTTGTGGGTTATGTCGCAAATAATAATAATATATTCAATATTTACTGGCAGAAATATGAAGGTCCAGTAGGCCTCAGAATTGACGTGAACGATTGTAAATGGAAGTCTTTCAGAAAAGAAAAAGAAAACACACCTTAGCTCATGTTTGACAAGTGTCGAAGACATGAACAATTGGATTAGTTATCTATAATATTTACAAGCTTGGGTTGAAAGTTTAGAACAATGATGTTTTTCGCAACCAAACAAGAGATGTTTAACCACTTCCCGACGGCCGTACGACTATATACGGCCGCAGGGTGGTTCTACTTCTCTGGGGCGCCGTCATTTGACGTCCGCCCCGTTTCCTCTTCCATGGAGACTGGTATCTGCACCTCTCCTCTCTCTTCAGTTGGTGCTGCTGTGACTTCTGCTGCAGCACCTCTTTGATGTAGCCAAGTGGCATCCACAGCCGCTATAACCAGGTCTACGATCTCTGGTGGAGAATTAGGACCATACTGTGTCAGTCCACGTTTAACAGCCCGATCAAAACTTTCTTCCCTGGGTGTCCTGTCTGTTACGCCGGGCCTTTCAGCTCTATCCATTTTGACAAGTTCTGCAATAATGTCCCTTTTCTTACGGTTGCTGGCCGGTCTGCCCCGGCTCTCCAGTAAGTCGATGAGGGAAGAGAGCTTCAGCCGTTTATACTGTGTCTCCATTGTCCTGTGTCCTTGTAGCTGTTCTTCTGGCGATAGAAACATCCCACTGCTGTGCCACCACTGTAACAGTCACCACCGTTTACGATATTCCCATTCCATCAACCACGACAGCTTATCTGACACTCCACAATTTAACAGACACGATCCATCCCATTCCCCAGAAAGACGAGATAAGCTCCGTTCTCTGAGTCAAAATGTATGAACGAACTTTAATGGTATCTTATCTTTCTTATATACAGTACAGCATGTTAAAGTTAATCAAAGGGACAAAGGAACTCTCCACCCACATATCACACAATGGGGCTTCAATCACATTCTTCTAGACAATGACATTCAGAGGAGCCAATTATCCCCAGACGTTCCGTCTCTGACAATAAGTGATTCACCTGCATAATACACATTCCTTTAACAAACATAATTGACATGCTAATTCCCTACCCCTGAAAGGAGACAACTGAGTTAGACTGCTAACTCACAACACCTCTATCATCAATAGACTTTTCACAAAAAACAGTATTAGCATTGAAGGAGACACTCTTATTGACCGGTTGGGGGTCAGAATGAAATCACATGTAATATGTCCAGATCTCCTGCAATACATGAATTATCAGTAATGTCCCATCTCATGTAATTTATAATTAATATTTCTCAGTCACCCTATGCCCAAAAGGGGCACAGGGTGACCCTAGACCCAAGAGTCATTAGTGACGCTGGCACATGAGTACCCCCATCCTTCAAAAGTCTCTGGGTGTCATGGGTCATTCCGTTACAACATCAATTACAAAAGTGCTTGTGCAAACAAATCCGAAAGGGAACCCTCCACCTTGTGAAATAACCAACAGAAAGATCAGGATGTTCTCTTACCCCAGAGTGTGTACCCTGTAGTTATGGAAGGTCACATAGGCATTTGGATATTTTACAACCGATATGCATCCACAGAAGATACAGGGCAGATGGTGTGCGTCCCACACACCGTTCATCCTACACTGAACTCATCCGGATAATCCAGCGGTAACCCAAATATAGAAAGAGGGGCTCCGATAGTGTAAAAACCTTTGTACAGGGAGTTTATTCAATAAGTATTGCACTTAAACGTATAGAAAAGTGTACAGGCAAAGATTAAAATCAGCAGCAATCAGTACCAATATAAATAAATAAGCGCAATAACAGAACTGTGTATCCTTGCCAGACCGGTTTTGTCACAAATGGACTTCTTCTGGGGCATGGGGAATACTTCCTGTCATCGCAATAAATATCGTGTTTAACCAGCCAAGCCTTGTTTTCTCCGATATAACTAGCCAAGCCTCACTCTGAATGCAGCGTAGCAACTCCAAGCCTTACTTATAACAGCAGGACCAGAGAAAGATGGTGTAAAATACTAATTGCAACGGACATGGCGTCCTTATAGCTCGGGTGTCCCCATGAGCAAAACGGACCAGTGAGCAGTAATCTGAGGTGAGATGGGCATTGATCAGGCTGCATTCATGGCAATGGTGAGGCTGCAGATGGCCATTGATCAAGCTGCAATTATGGACAATTATGAGGCTACAAATGGGCATTGATGGGCAATCGTGAGGCTGAAAATGGGCATTGATCAGGATGGATGGTCATTGACCCTTATTTTGCTTCAAAGTTCTTTATTTAAAAAAAAAAATCCTGAAACTTCCCTCTTAAAATGAAGGTGCGTGTTATACGCCTGTGCATGTTATATGCAGATAAATACGGGTAAATCTCTTTATTGATTTTTAAATAGAAAAACATATTACAACATGTACTTTCAATCTTCAACCTTCGCACTCTCGCAGGAGCTTTGACATAACTTTTCTTAATAATAATTACAACAGATAAGAACATTTATTCTTCCCCCACTGTTGATGGTGTGGTTTGTTGTTCCCCTTCACTTTCCTATCCAACATCTCATTACTTTCTTTCTTGTTATTCCAGCTGTTCACTCTTTGGGTTTTCCAGAAGCCATTGTAGGTTCTACTACCCAGCTTGCCCAAACTCTTTCATATTTTTCTTCACATCCTCTATTATAATATGTTTCTCTATATAGTGGCGAGTTGTCATTTACTAAACATTTCCAAAAGGCTAATGAGGGGGCACATAAAAAAGCAACAGCCTAAGGCCCCTTTCACACCTGCGGACCGTATGTCCGCTTTTTCATCCTTCCTTTTGCGGATGAAAAAGGGACATACATTGGTCCCTATGAGATAGCGGATGTCACATTCGCTGACACCCGATCTCACCCGCCTCCGCAATGACCCGATTCTGCAGATGGAAGAAAACCCTATTTTTCCTTCCGTCTGAGGATCGGATCGGATGAACACGGACACACGGTCCGTGTTCATCCCATTCCCCCTTAGGCGGTCCCTGCACAGTGTGCGGGGACTGCCCTGTCATCTGCCGGCTCAGCAGGCAACCCAGCAGGCTGAGCATATGGAGGTTTACAGGGTGGATCATTACTGATCCTCCCCGTGTGAAAGGGGCCTTACTTGTGTTCTCTTTGCCCTAGTGCAGGGGTCGGCAACCCGCGGCTCCGGAGCCGCATGCGGCTCTTTTAAACCTTTGCCGCGGCTCCGGGACACCTTTTGCGGCCAGCGGAGGACTTTACACAGCGATCCCGGAGTTAACAGTTCGGGCGCGCTGTGACAAATGTCCCGCCCTCCTCCTGCTAGAAGACTAGCTCGTGTGATAGAGCCAGTGTGCTGTCTGTCACACAAGCTGGTCTAGAGGAGGAGGGCGGGACATTTATCAGCGCGCCAGTGTGGGGGAGCATCGTGACACAGCACAGAACAGTAAGGCTGTGAGGGGCTTACAATGAGGGGGCTGCCTTGCGATGGTGACAGGAGCTAATTATTTTTTAATGATAATGATGGGGGGGGGGGGGCTGCCTTGCGATGGTGACGGGAGCTAATTTTTTTTAATGATGAATCATCATTAAGACATCATCAGCTCCCGTCACCATCGCAAAGCAGCCCCCCTCCCACCATCATCATCATCATCATTAAAAAGACATCAGCTCCCGTCACCATCGCAAGCCAGCCCCCCCCACCATCATCATTGATGATGATGGTGGGGGGGGGGGGGGGCGGGGGCTGGCCTGCGATGGTGAGGGGAGCTGATGATTTTTTTATGATGATGGTGGGGGCTGGCATGATTTTTTTTATGATGATGGTGGGGGCTGGCATGATTTTTTTATGATGATGATGATGGTGGGGGCTGGCATGACTTTTTTATGATGATGGTGGGGGCTGGCATGATTTTTTTATGATGATGATGATGGTGGGGGCTGGCATGAGTTTTTTATGATGATGGTGGGGGCTGGCATGATTTTTTTATGATGATGATGATGGTGGGGGCTGGCATGACTTTTTTATGATGATGGTGGGGGCTGGCATGATTTTTTTATGATGATGATGATGATGGTGGGGGCTGGCATGACTTTTTTATGATGATGGTGGGGGCTGGCATGATTTTTTTATGATGATGATGATGGTGGGGGCTGGCATGACTTTTTTATGATGATGGTGGGGGCTGGCATGATTTTTTTATGATGATGATGATGGTGGGGGCTGGCATGACTTTTTTATGATGATGGTGGGGGCTGGCATGATTTTTTTATGATGATTATGATGGTGGGGGCTGGAATTATTTTTTTATGATGGTGGGGGCTGGCATGATTTTTTTATGATGATGGTGGGGGCTGGCATGATTTTTTTATGATGATGGTGGGGGCTGGCATGATTTTTTTATGATGATGGTGGGGGCTGGCATGACTTTTTTATGATGATGGTGGGGGCTGGCATGATTTTTTTATGATGATGGTGGGGGCTGGCATGATTTTTTTTATGATGATGATGATGGTGAGGGCTGGCATGATTTTATTATGATGATGATGGTGGGGGCTGGCATGATTTTATTATGATGATGATGGTGGGGGCTGGCATGATTTTTTTATGATGATGATGGTGGGGGCTGGCATGATTTTTTAATGATGATGATGATGATGATGGTGGTGGTGGCGGCTGGCTTGTGATGGTGAGGGGAGCTGATGATTTTTTTATGATGATGGTGGGGGCTGGCATGATTTTTTTATGATGATGGTGGGGGCTGGCATGATTTTTTTATGATGATGATGATGGTGGGGGCTGGCATGATTTTTTTTATGATGATGATGATGGTGGGGGCTGGCATGATTTTTTTATGATGGTGGGGGCTGGCATGATTTTTTTATGATGATGGTGGGGGCTGGCATGATTTTTTTATGATGATGGTGGGGGCTGGCATGATTTTTTAATGATGATGATGGTGGGGGCTGGCATGATTTTTTTTATGATGATGATGGTGGGGGCTGGCATGATTTTATTATGATGATGATGGTGGGGGCTGGCATGATTTTATTATGATGATGATGGTGGGGGCTGGCATGATTTTTTTATGATGATGATGGTGGGGGCTGGCATGATTTTTTAATGATGATGATGATGATGGTGGTGGCGGCTGGCTTGTGATGGTGAGGGGGGATGATGATTTTGTAATGATGATGGTGGGGGGGGGCTGATGATGATGATGGTGAGGGGGGGGGGGGGCTGATGGTGATGTAATTAATGATGGTGGGGCTGATGATTTTGTAATGATGATGATGATTGCATTTGCTGGGCATGTGGAGGTGGAATCTTATCCGATATTGGGCATGTGGAGGTGGAATCTTATCCGATATTGGGCATGTGGAGGTGGAATCTTGACAATATCAGATAAGATTCCACCTCCACATGCCCAGCAAATGCAATACTGTACAATATCAATTAGCAGTGTTATATTTGTTTTAAATGTCGCAATGGTTTTGCGGCTCCCATTTTTTTTTTTATTCGGAAACGGGTCCAAGTGGCTCTTTATGTCTTAAAGGTTGCAGACCCCTGCCCTAGTGGATATATTATGTCCTAGCAGACCCAAAAGACAAATCTCTGCATCCTGTTCTAAAGCAACTGATTTAACTGTACTGATTACCCTTGTAACCTCTCTCCAGAATATCGCTATAGTGGGAAAAGACCAGAATATATGGATACAATCTCCTGGAGTATACTCACATCTCCAACAATTATGGGGGTCCAATGGGCACATTCTATATAATCTATAAGGTGTATAGTATATTCTATGTGTTATCTTAAATTGTATGAGCTTGTCTCGAAGTGAGACTAATATCTGGAAAGGGAATCCTCATATCTCCTCCCAATTCTCCTCCTCTAATTTTGGGACATCTCTCATCCAACATGCTTGTAACTTACTTATATCTAATAATGCAGTTTTCACTAAATAAGTATATAAAGTTGCTATTGGTTTCTTTTCCAGTCTCCTTCTATTTATTTGTTCTAATCCTGATTCTGTCAATTGAGGAAAGCCTTGAGGAAATTGGGCAGGAAGAGCATGGACAAGCTGCATGTATCTAAATACATAACTTCCAGGAATATTCCATAGTTCTATCATTCCTGCAAAGGATATAATTGTTTCTCCCTGCACCATCTGAGATAACTTTTTAACCTTAAATTTGGCCTAAGCTCCTGGATCTTATATGGAATTTAGATGGGGCAACTGAGAATTCTTCCACAGCGGAGTATTTGGAGACAAAATGTCCCTAAAGTGTTTTTCCCACACTAAACTGGCTCTCCATATCTTTATAGTAGTTATTATCAAGGGGGTAAGATCATATATGGATTTCAACCCTCGGAACAGCAATGCCTGAAGCGCTTCAGTGAAATGCACCACTGCAGCCTCTAACATTGTAGCGGGGTAATACTTATCTGGGTTTAACCATTCACCTGCCGTTACCAGCTGTGCTACTAAATAATATTTATTAACCACTTAAGCCCCGGACCATTTTGCTGGTCAATGACCGGGCCACTTTTTGCGATTCGGCAAGGTGTCGCTTTAACTGACAATTGCGCGGTCGTGCGACGTGGCTCCCAAACAAAATTGGCCTCCTATTTTTCCCACAAAAAGAGCTTTCTTTTGGTGGTATTTGATCACCTCTGTGGTTTTTATTTTTTGCGCTATAAACAAAAATAGAGCGATAATTTGGGAAAAAAAAAATATTTTTTACTTTTTGCGATAATAAATATCCCCCAAAAAGATATAACACATTTTTTCCCTCAGTTTAGGCTGCCTGGTGTCCTCCAATATGAGACCGACCACCCAGACTTCCGAATATACTAACTGTCCTCCATGATCTGCCCCACCTCCTCCAACTGATGTCGGAGCAGATTGTCAGCTCGGTGTCGGAGTAGATTGTGGAGGACGGCTAGTATAGTCAAAGTTCTGGGTGGTCGGTCTCATATTGGAGTACACCAGGCAGCTCTTTCTGTTCGGAGGGTATTAAGCCAAAGCGTGATTGACCTCATGTAATACGAGGTCAACATTAGCTGATAAGCAAGCATTTTTGCACTTAGTGGTGATATCACAGAGGATCCTTTACTTACGGTGGTGGATGCTGATGATATCCAATCAAAAATCTTTCTACTTCAGAATATGTGGACTTTATTATTTATAATTTTGTTATGCTATTTTTGACAATTTAATTTGTTTAACTATGTAAAAATATTGTGTTAGCGCAACTCAATATGAACTATAATGTAACTGTACTGTCTGCCCTTAGGTTGTAAAACACTATGCAAACTGTTGGCGCTATATAAATCCTGTATAATAATAACAATAATATTAATAAATATTCATGCACACAACACTTCTGAGTGTACATATTTTCAGTAAATGACAATGTTTTCAGTAAATTACTATACTTAAAGCGGGGGTTCACCCAAAACATTTTTTTTAACATTACATTCAGCCGAGTTGTCCTAATGACAATCGGCTGTTTTTTTCTCGTACCTTTTTTTTCCCGTACCTTTTCTCACCAGCAGTTATAGCGGTCTTGTGACTTCTATCAGTGTTTGATCACTGGTTCATAGCTCCCAACTGTCCCTGATATTGAGGGATTGTCTCTGATTTGGAACAAAGTCCCTCTGTCCTTCTTTCCTCTTCATTTGTCCCTAATCTATATATTTGTATATAAAATGCGCTATTTATCTTTCAAAACGTGCTTTCCAGTGCTAAACCTTTCAACCAATTTCTAAATTGCTGCATTTGTAAATTTCAAAAGTCAGTATAAAAGAATAGTAATGGTAAATAAAGCACTTGTCTAATCTTTTTTGTATAATTCTCTTTTTAGGGGGTGTGGCAGGGTGTGTCCTATGCCTACATACCCATCTCAAAAAGTAAGGGAGGTATTCTGGTTAAAGCTTGTAGGAGGAGTTTTCATTCTCTTATGATTGTCCTACGGTATAAGGTTGCATGGCCCCTGACCCTGATGTCTGAACAGTGCTGATTGGCCCTGTGTTGATCACATGCACCCTTCCAAAAAAAAAAACTCTCTATCAATTCACACCAAAGTGAGTATGTGCAGAGTGTGTCCTAGGGCTCTGTACTATAAGCAGATGGATTGGGAAGTCACAGAATGCGGGTTCAAACATATTTTTTACACAATACAGAGGATTAACCCCTTAGTTTTCTGTCAGTATAACAAGCATGTGTTACTGCATATACAGACTGCATTTACTGTTGTGGGTTTAGTAACACTCACCTCTTACTGTACCTGGGGAGTGGCTGTATGACTAAGGAGAGAAGCCAATGTCTGGTTCAATGTTGTAGCTCTGAAGAAAATAAAGCTTGTTGAATAAGTAGAGGTGGTGCAGTTCATTTATTTTAATTACAGATATTGTTGGGAAGGGAGACAGATCCCTATGAGACTTTGAGCGCCCATGTCTGTTTTTTTGGAGCACCCTATCTGCCTAGAGCAGAGCCACAAATTTGAATGTTAGTTTGAAAAGTACATTGATAAGCTGGAATAGGTCAAATGCCTTACTACATATTTCATTTCAAATGGTCTTTGCCAGGTAAACCCAAAAAGCTGTAAAACGAAACGCCTGTTAAATAAACAGCCCTAAATAAGTCAGGCATACAAGTGCATTAGTATATGAACCATCAACTATGTACAATCTTTTGTAAAAAATAAATTGCTCACACTAACACACATACTACATACAGTTTATATCTATCTATCTATCTATCTATCTATCTATCTATCTATCTATCTATCTATCTATCTATCTATCTATCTATCTATCTATCTATCGTATCTATCGTATCTATCTATCTATCTATCTATCTATCTATCTATCTATCTATCTATCTATCTATCTATCGTATCTATCTATCTATCTATCTATCTATCTATCTATCTATCTATCTATCTATCTATCTATCTCTCTCTCTCTCTCTCTCTCTCTCTCTCTCTCTCTCTCTCTCTATATATATATATATATATATATATATATATATATATATATATATATATATATATATATATATATATATATATATATATCTTTATTGCCACCTAGTGGCTGTCTATAAGCATTAAATTATGTATATACTGTAGCCTAGTGACAGACAGTTAAGGCACTGGGTGGAAATATGACTATTCCAAATAAATAGGACAGGATTGTTATAACTCATTGCTGGCAATGAAGTAAGTAATGGCTCAGCAGCTGTTCAGATTTTATTTCAGTATAGTAACTTGGTTAAGGGCAGTTAATGCGCAATTAGGCTTAAAACCAAATTCTTGGTAGTTAAATAGGATACATCTTAATGCAGTTCTATAATCCTTAATACAGCATAAAATATTTTTTGTAAAAGCAAGCAGTGTAATAACTGATTTTGACCTGGTTACAGCCTCTTAGCTGGGGCTTGAGTGTTAGAGGTAAAAGTAGCACAAGGACTCTAATAATCCATCTGCTGATCTGTGATCTGATGTGATCTGTCTTCACCGTACGATCACAAGCTGGGGCCTGTCCAGGGTTAGACAGAGTTAAAGAGGTTGTAAAGGTAAAAAAAAAATCGCTAAATAGCTTCCTTTACCTTAGTGCAGTGCTCCTTCATATACCTCATCCTTCCGTTTTGCTTTTAAATGTCCTTATTTCTTCTGAGAAACCCTCACATCCTGTTCTTCTGTCTGTACCTACACATAGTAATGCGAGGCTTTCTCCCTGGTGTGGAGAAAGCCTCTTGAGGGGGAGGGGGGGGAGCAGGAGTGTCAGGACACTCTCTACTTTGCAGATAGAGAAAGGAGCTGTGTGTTAGTGAGCGTCCTGACACTCCTGCTCACCCCCTCCCCCCTCAAGAGGCTTTCTCCACACCAGGGAGAAAGACTTGCATTACTGTGTGTAGTTACAGACAGAAGAACAGGAAGTGAGGATTTCTCAGAAGAAATAAGGACATTTAAAAGCAAAATGGAAGGATGAGGTAAGTGAAGGAGGACTGCACTAAGGTAAAGGAAGCTAATTAGGGGGGAAAAAATTACCTTTACAACCCCTTTAATCTAGCAGTACTGCAAGGGATTTCTCTGTATTAAAACTGAATATTACAGCAAAAGCTGGTTTTGTTGTTTTATATTTTATTAAGCTATTGTTTGTCATTTTTTATTATATGTGTTATTTTTGTCTGGGCTTTTGCTTCTTACCCCTTCTCGCAGGCAATGCTCCGGGCGGCGGGCTATATGGGCTTCTCTCTGGGCTGTTCTCTCCGGCGGCATCCTCGCTTCCCCTGCATCTTTTCCCTCCTACTGCTGGTGGCCAATCTGATCTGATCTCCTTTCGGCAAATCAGGTAACAGGTCTCACGACCCGCTTCCTGATTGGCCAGGAGAAGAATAAGTGTTACAAAAGCGAATGTTCATGAGCTGCTGGAATGCTTTCAAAAGGGGCAGGAAGGGGACATCCCCTCCTCCCGCCACTAACTGGTGATTCTTGCGCTTACCGTTTCCTCCAGATCGACTGAGAAGCGATCCAATGGTGTGGCCGGCTAGTCCCAGAGGCGATCAAAGATTAGATCCTCTTTGATCGCCTCTAGGTATTTGGAGGACCGAAGCATGTCATGGTGTCACTTCTGGTCCAGGCTGGAAGTAAACAATTTTTTTTTTTTTAAAACCCCAGATCTCTTATTTCTATTACAAGGGATGTTTAAATTCCCTGTAAAAGAAATAAAAGTGATACCAAAAAAATTAAAGGGACAGTGTAAAAATAAAAAGTAAAATAAATAGGAAAAAAAAAAAGAATTTTAAAGCACCCCTATCCTTCCGTGCTTGTGTGCAGAAGTGAACGTATACGTAAGACCAGCATGCATATGTAAACGGTATTTGCACAACACAGGTATCACCACAAACCTTATAGCAAGAGCAATAATTCTAGTGCTAGACCTCCTCTGTATCTGTAGCTCTAAACAGGAAACCTGAAAGGGGTTTAAAGCATCACCTATGGAGAATTTTGTGTAGTTTGTCGCTATTCTACGAGCGTGCACAATTTTGTTAGGCATCTATTTACTTGGCGTAATATCATCTTTTACATTTTACAAAAAAAATATTCATTAAAGAATATTTTTTTCAAAAAAACTGTGTTTGCAAAACCGCTGCACAGATACCAAGTAAAATAAAAATTGCAACAATCGTCATTTTATTCTCTAGTGTCCTTGCTAAAAAAATATATAATGTTTGGGGGTTATAAGTAACTTTCTAGAAAAAAAGACGGATTTAAACTTGTAAACAAAAAGTGCCAGAAAAAGCCTGTCTTAAAGTGGTTAAAGAGGAAGTAAACCCTGATGGGGCCGCAGACTCCGGCTCTGTGACTGGCTGGGGCCGCGTGACGTCACTCCCGAGCATGTGCACGGGAGCAGCCAATCACAGCACATGCTGGGGAAGAAACAGCATGGAGGGTCATATCTTCACTGCACATGCGGCAATTACATTATCAGCGCACTACAAGGTAAATGTCTCCTAAACGGTGCACATTTAGGAGATATTGTCAGTATATATAGGTAAGCCTTATTATAGTTTTACCTATATGTAAAAATGTCTCAGGGGGGGTTACAACCACTTTAAGAAGCATAGCAACTGTCCTCAACATTAGATTTATCTATGTTATCTATTATGTAATTATCTAATTGTTATATAACTATACACATACCTTTCAAGGTAACATTCCTTAGCGCTTCCTGACCTTTGTAATCATGATGACACTTAAGCATTGTACATACTGTTCCAGTATCCTTTCAATCTAAGGCATTATAAAGAATTCAGATTTATTATCTGAGCAAAGTCTATTTAAGCTTATGAGTAAGCAGTACAGAAAATAGGCATTTGCCAGGAAATGTAATTTTGTGTTTGATTAAACTCACACAGTAGCCACCACCATGTGTTTTAATTAAAACATGACCAGGTAACAGCATCTGCTGTTACAATTCTGACCGTTAAAGAAAATGTCTGTATCACTTGCTGCTATGGCCAGACAAGAATGTAACAAAGTTTACACTGTTACATAGTTACATGGTTGGTAAGGTTGAATAAAGACACCAGTCCATTCAGTTCAGCCTGTGTGAGTTTTTTTTATATCACTACCACTTCCCATATCCTTGTATACTGCATCTGCTAATATGTCCATCTAAAAGTTTTTTGACTTAATCCTAGCTAAAACCACCAACTGAGGAAAGGAGTTTCACATCCTTACTGCTCTGACAGTAAAGAGACCGTTACGCAGTTTTATGGTAAACTTCTTCTCATCCAACTTCATTGATTGGCCGCATGTCTTCTTAAGCAAACAAACGAAAAAAAAAAACAATTACAGCCTCACTGTGCCCATCAAACGCAGCTACTGTGCCCATCAATTGCAGCCACTGTGACCATCAAAAGCAGCCATGGTGCCCATCAAATGCAGCCACTGTGCCAATCAAATACAGCCACTGTGCCATCAAATGCAGGCACTGTGCCATCAATTGTCGCCACTGTGCCATGCCATCAATTGTAGCCACTATGCCATCAATTGTCTCCACTTTGCTATGCCATCAAATGCAGCCACTGTGCCATGCCATCAAACGCAGCCACTGTGCCATCATTTATCACCACTGTGCCCATCAATTGTCACCACTGTGCCCATTAATTGTCACCACTGTGCCATGCCATCAAACGCAGCCACTGTGCCATGCCATCAAACGCAGCCACTGTGCCATCATTTATCGCCACTGTGCCCATCAATTGTCACCACTGTGCCATGCCACCAAACACAGCCACTGTGCCATCAAACGCAGCCACTGTGCCATGCCACCAAACGCAGCCACTGTGCCATCAATTGTTACCACTGTGCCATGAATTGTCGCCACTGTCACCACTGTCGCCAGTTGTCACCCCTGTGCCCATCAATTGCCGCCACTGTACCCATCAATTGTACTGTTCCCTGTAAAATGCTGCCAGATTGCCCCCTCCCCCCCGCCCGCCACTTACCTTTCTGGGATCAGCCATCCTTCTTCCACTGCCCCTCGATGTCTTCTCTCGCCCTTGATGACACTTCAGCCAATCAGGTTACCGGTAACCAGAACCGGTGAACCTGATTGGTTGAGACGCCTGTCAGTGTTAACCAGGGAACGCACCCCCCGCGCGTCCTCTGGTTAACTATTTGGAAGTCGATTACAGCCCTCAGGCTCTGATAGGCACTTCCGAAGCCAACCAGCTTCCGTTATTCAGATGGCCGGCGCTCACCAGGGGGCCGGCCAGGCCCGGATTTCCCACAAGGCCTCGGGAGGGCAGGGCGCCGAGGGGCGGCAGCGGCATAGAGTCCCCCGACGGCCGGAACATACAGTTAAGGGCGGTAAGTTGCTGTGTAGGGGAATCCGCTTGCTCGTTAAGTGATTGCGGTGATGTCGCCGAAATCACTTGTTAAATGTGTGCTGCTGTCCATCCTCCCCTCCCCCCCACATACCTCTCTCTGTCTTCGGGACTCTGTCCTCCCCCAAGCCACCGAGTCTCCTGTCCCTGCCGCTGATGTACACAGTGAGAGGGGTGATCTGTGCTCTTCCCATCTCAGCTGTGACAGCAGTTCTATCACAATGCTATGACTCCTGTTTTGGAGTCAATAAAGAGAACCTGTCACCCCCAATTGCTATCACACAGGGAATGGTTTTCTCCTGTGTGATAGCAATAAAGTTAAGTGAAAAAAATTTGATAAAAAATAAATAAAAATAATAATTAAATTAATAAAAAAAAAAAGTAATTAAAAAATAAAGAATAAGAAAAATAATAAGAAAATTATACAAAAATAAAAAAGTAAATAACAAGCTACAAATAAATAAAAAAAAGTGATAAAGTTAAAAGAAAGAAACAAAAATATTTGAACTAACTGTGCTGCCCCTGCCCTCCGGTTGCCATTCTCTGTTGATTTGGGGGGGGGGGGTTCGGGTGGCGGTGAGGGGTACATTGTGGAACCTGGCCTTGGGGCGGCAGTGAAAGCAAATCCGGCCCTGGGGTCGGCCATCTAAATAGTGGGCGGCAACGACAATACATAGATTCATGCAATGCCTGAATCTATGTATTGTTGATCAGTGGCGGTGCAGGAGAGAGAGGGGGCAGCACTCCTGCGCCCTCTATGGACGCACCGCCACTGGTTTAGATATTTGTATATTGCTATCATATCTCCTCTTAAAGCTGGGGTTCACCCTAAAAACTAATTTTTAACATGAGAGCCAGCATACTAAGGACATTTACTTTTGGCAGGTCAATTTTTTTTTCTCCGTACTTACCTTTATATTCTGATTTTGTCAAGTGCTTCCGCGTTCTGATGACTCCGGGACTGGGCGTTCCTATCCCTGCCTCAGGGTTCTGATGACTGCGGGACTGGACGTTCCTATCCTTCGGTTCGACAATTGACGGCTTGTGAAACAGGTCCCCTGACGCACAACGCGCGTCACCACATTTCCGGAAATAACCGAGCTGCGAGTCGGCACTATACGGCACCTGCGCCCGCCGTGTAGAGCTGACTGCGCAGGCGCCGTATAGTGCTGACTCGCAGCCCGGCTATTTCCGGAAATCTGGTGACGTGCGTTGTGCGACAGGGGACCTGTTTCACAAGCCGTCAATCATCGAACCGAAGGATAGGAACGCCCAGTCCCGCAGTCATCGGAACCCGGAAGCCCTGGACAAAATCAGAATATAAAGGTAAGTACGGAGAAAAAAAAAATCCTAGATTTCCTCAGAGTTTCTCCCTTAGCGAGTAATTTGCATTCATATTTTTAGTTCCCAAGTGCATTACTTTACATTTTTCAACAGAAAGACTTATTTGCCATGTAGTTGCCCACCCCTTTAATTTATCAAGGTCCTCTTGTAAAGTTTCTATATCCAACTGTGAAGTTATTACCCTGCTTAGCTTTGTATCATAAGCAATTACTGAGATTGAACTATTTATACTAACCTCTTTATCATTTATGAACAAATTAAACAAAAGTGGTCCCAAGACATAGCCTTGGGGTACCCCCACTTACAACTCCAGATCATTTAGAAGATACATAGTTGGTGAAGTTGAATAAACACACCAGTCCATCCTGTTCAACCTGTGCATGTGTTTACATCAATACCATTTCCCATATCCCTGTATATTGCATTTGATAAGATGCCTATCTAGTAGTTTTTTTTAATTATCGACACTCACAGCTGACACCAACTGTGGAAGAGAGTTCCACATCCTTACTGCTCTGACAGTAAAAAAAACCCTCACGTAGTATAATTTTAAACTTATTCTCACCCAACTTCATTGATTGGCCGAAAGGTCCTCTTAAGTAACCTCTGTGAGCGCGCCCACGAGTCCCGCTGACTCGATTGCCGCGGGCACACCTGCGATCGTCTCACGGAGACATAGAATGGAGAGATATTAGTGTAAACACAACATCTCACAGTTCTGCCTAGCTGACACTGTCACTGATCGTGTTCCCTGTCATCGGGAACACGATCAGTGACGTGTCACAGCAAGTCACGCCCCCTACAGTAAGAATTACGCCTTAGGGTACACTTAACCCCTACAGCGCCATCTAGTGGTTAACCCCTTTACTGCCAGTGTCATTTTCACAGTAACCAGTGCATTTTTATAGCAATGATCGCTGCAAAAATCACAATGGTCCCAAAAATGTGTCAAAAGTGTCCGATGTGTCTGCCATAATGTCGCAGTTACTAGTAAAAAAAAATATTATTAAAAATGCTATAAAACTATCCCCTATTTTGTAGACGCTATAACTTTTGCGCAAACCGATCAATAAACGTTTATTTTTTTATCAAAGTTATGTAGAAGAATAGGTATCAGCCTAAACTGAGGAAAAAAATGATTTTTTTATATCTTTTCAGGGGATATTTATTATCGCAAAAAGTAAAAAATATTTGCATTTTTTTTCCAAAATTATCGCTCTATTTTTGTTTATAGTGCAGAAATCAAAAACCGCAAAGGTGATCAAATACCACCAAAAGAAAGCACTATTTGTGGGAAAAAAGGACGTCAATTTTGTTTGGGAGCCACGTCGCACGACCACGCAATTGTCAGTTAAAGCGACGCAGTGCCGAATCGCAAAAAGTGGCCCGATCATTTAGCAACAAAATGGTCCAGGGCTTAAGTGGTTAAACCTCATTTGCCATGTAGTTGCCCACCCCCTTTTTTACTGATGTCTTATTATAAAGTTTCTATACCCTGCTGTGAAGTTATTGCCCTGCTTAGCTTTGTATAATCATCAAGGATTGGATTGTGCCAATCTACTCACCTTGGGTTTAGGTATTCTATTTACCCTATCAATAGTGCCCTTAATAGCACCTTCTGACCTTTGCACAGTGCCGGGTTCAGTTTTTTTCAATCCCTACTATAGAGCTGATAACCAACAAAGAATTCAGCCCAGTTCTCAATGAACCCAAATCCCTCCTTCTTGCAACAATTCCTCAGTCAATAGTTACATTCCCTAAGCTCCTGCTTCCTCTCTGGCAGGGCTTGAGGTACAGGCAGTATTTTTGAGAATACCGCCTTGGAAGCCATTTTTTTTAAATATAGCCCCTAAGTTCCTGAAATATTTTTTTAGGGCACTCCATCTTCCTCTAGCTTTGTCATTTGTACCAATGTGCACCATGACTGCTGGGTCCTCCCCAGCACCACCCAACAATTTGTCAATCCGATCTTTGATGTGCTGAACCCAAGCGCCTGGTAAACAACTGGGCACTCACAATCTTTGTGACAGATTGCTTTCTGTCGTTCTAATAATTGAGTCCCCTACCACCAGTGTATGTCTATCCTTTCCTGTAACCTTGTCTCCATCCACCCTGAGGGAGTTTTTCCCCTGGCAGCTAGGTGAGTCACTCTGCTATCGCACTCCTGAACTGATATGCCCAATATAATACAACTGGATGTATTTATTGGGATGTGTCAGCTCAAGACTGGCCTCTCTAATGCTTTTCCGTCTATCTTGTCTAACTGTAATCTATCTACCCTGTTCTGGAGCCTGTAGTCCCATATCTCCACCTACCACTATACTGGCCCCTGCTAGCACCTGATCTGTATGGTACAAACTTCCTTTCAGATTAGTGATATGCAATTTATCACCATTTTCTGGATGCGTTCCAGTAACTAGTTTTCTCTCCAAGTACCATATTTATTGGCGTATAACACGCACAGGAATATAACACGCACTCTAACTTTAAGAGGGAAGTTTCAGGGAAAACAACTTTCCACAGCCCCCTGAGTATAACACGCAGGCACGATTTACCCTCTATTTTTAGGGTAAAAAAGTGAGTGTTATACGCCAATAAATACAGTATATACACCATTGTCAAAGCCAACAGACCTCAATTTGTTTATGGGGAACTGTATGAAATGCTTTGGCGAAATCCTGATACACCTGATACACCACATCTACAGGCCTTCTTCTATTCCAATTACAGCTCATTTCTGATGCAAAGTTCTTAATTTCCAGTTAGAATGTTTAGAGATTAGGATTAACCATTTTAAAATATTGTTTAAATAAAAAATAAAAAAAATGGTGCAGGAAATATTTGCACAACAGCTATTACAAAACAAGCATAAGCAACAGTAGAATACAAGGGTTTAAAAATGAAAACATATTTAAATAGAATGCACTTGACCTTTAGTTCAGTGCAGTTCTAATTACCAATCTCATATAGCAGAGACACCAGCCCCTTTTGAAATGTGACTGCCAGTATCCTTGGTAGTAGGGTTCAATTACACCAGATGCAGTGGGATGCATTTTTGACTCTATGACTCCAACTGCATAGACTGTCAAAATCTTGGTCAACCCATAGGCATAGCTAACACTACTGCAGTGCAGTGAAAAAATGACAACATGCTACATTTTTCTGCACTGCAAATGCACAGAAATGTAAGCAAATGCATTTAAATGCATGCAAATACACTGTGCATTGCACATAGAAGATTTTATTGAAGTTTGTTTAATAAACTCTGCTGATTTTATACATTACTATCATTTTATAGAAACAAGTTCATTCTTGTGTGTGCCCTGAAAGTCCCCCTCCACATTTTACGCTCGATATTCACTATGTACAAATGGAGTGATGGCACACCAGAGCAATGAATGATCCTTTATCTTTAGTTGTTATTTGTATTAAAATTGTGATATAAAGATTATAAATTTATGGACATAACATTTTATTTGACCCTACCCCACAACAGTAATCAGCTTTCAGTTTGTCAGCATACAGTATACAAATTAATTTCACACATCTAATTCACTCTGGAGATTTAGCATATGCGCAGTGGACAGCCCGCTATGAAGCCGCAAAGAGTCAAAGCCAGATACCCACAGTAAACATGCCACTGCCAGGGACCCGTAGACCAGCAAATAAGTGGTTCAGGAAAGCACAGCGCTGGGCCCCTGGACAGGTAAGTGTCCTTTATTTAAAAGTCAGAAGCTAGATAATATTTACAAAAAAGATATTGCAAAACCGACAAAAAAGCAAAATTGGACTAAATTTATACCACTTGTCATGTTCTACAAGCAGTACCACCACCAAACATGACCCCTTCAAATAAATGGGGCTGTGTCACAACCGCTCTGCAACCGTGTAAAATGCCTCTGAAAACTATTCACCATGGTCACTTTTCAGAGGACCGGCAATGGACGCATGCATAAATGGAACCTAAATATGTAAATAATACTGAAGGAAAAGTCACCTAGTCTTTGGTTACATGTCTGATTCACTCACGGAGCAATTCCAATCTGAGGTAGCAGAGTCATTGGCTTTCAAATGTAACTCTCTCAATATCCTTAGTAGTTTCTATATAAAAAAAAAAGTTCCAGAGCTGCGAACACAATAGATTTTTCTTGAACAATGAGAAGGTGTTGCAGAGCCAACATCCACCCATTCAGGTGAAATGTAGTGGTACCAGGCTTCATATTTTTTGGACAAAATATAATTCATTAGGCCCCTTTACACGGGGCAGACCCATCAGTGGATCTGCTTACTCAAGAGAGAAGAGAGCAAAACATAAAGAGAGGTGAACAAGGATGTGATGAAGCCTGTACTCCTGAGCGCTAACACTTTTTGCCTTAGTCTGAAGCTGTGATCTCTAGCAGACCGGTCATACCATTTTTTCTGCTTCTCTTGAGCTGTCTGCAGATTATCCCGCAAAGTGGCAGTCAATTTCTGATAGCGGTCTCGTAACTCCAGGACATAAGCCACTACAGAGGTCCCCTCCTCAACCAAGGTTCCCTCCCAGTGCTCCTGAAACAAATCTAGGGGTCCCCGCAAACCATCCTACAGTAAAGCAGCTCGAAGGGAGAGAAGCCTGTAGTCTCCTGGGGTACCTCTTGGTAGGCAAAGAGTAAATGGGGAAGATGACATTCCCAGTCCTTATACATTAGGGTTGCTTGAGCAATGTTCCCATTCTTTTCTACCCTCTGGCACACTTCACAGGTCCTATAATGATCCCTCACTTCCCCGGAAGGTCACAGCCAGAAGAAGTTCTGAGTCAGGCAATGTAGCGTCTGCCTATGTCCCAGATGACCAGCTAGCAGGATATCGTGCCCAATCTGCAACAGATTGCATTGGTATTTCCTGGGCACTAACAGCTGTCGTCGATGTAACTGGGTTGCCCCCTGTAGCCAACATCCACCCATTCAGGTGAAATGTAGTGGCAGCAGGCTTTATATTTTTTGGACAAAATATAATTCATTAGGCCCTTTCACACGGGGCAGACCCGTCAGTGGATCTGATTACTCAAGAGAGAAGAGAGCAAAACATAAAGAGAAAGAGTATGGAAATAGGTGAAAGAGGTGAACAAGGGTGAGAAGCCTGTAGTCTCCTGGGTTACGTCTTGGTAGGCAAAGAGTAAATGGGGAAGATGACATTCCCAGTCCTTATACGTTAGGGTTGCTTGAGCAATGTTCCCTTTCTTTTCTACCCTCTGGCACACTTCACAGGTCCTATAATGATCCCTCACTTCCCCGGAAGGTCACAGCCAGAAGAAGTTCTGAGTCAGGCAATGTAGCGTCTGCCTATGTCCCAGGTGACCATCTAGCAGGATATCGTGCCCAATCTGCAACAGATTGCATCGGTATTTCCTGGGCACTACCAGCTGTCGTCGATGTAACTGGGTTGCCCCCTGTAGATCCTGTAGAGCTTCCCTTGATCCCATTCAAACTTAACATTCCCCTTTCTTCCGGGTCCATCCATGCTTTCTATATATGATTGATATAGGATACAAACGCCCTGGTTAACCTCTATCACCACTGCGCCAATGAAAAAATGTGAAATAAACTACAGCTGCTGCTTCGTAAATGAATATTTAAACAGAAAAAAATTAACCTAAATAGGTGTAAGAAAATTGCAGCGCTAATTAATATAATAATAAATAAATAAACAATAACATATAAACTCAATAACACCACGTGACAAGTGATATAAAGTCCATGAAAAATTGATGAACAAATTAGATGAGAAAATTCCTTATTCTGTGAACCTTCCACCTCACCACCGTGCTGTGATAACTCCCCTCTGAAAAACGCACTCACCATGACTAAGCATTTACTGCGAAACATGTCGGGAACGTGGGTACAGTTTTACTAGCTTCACTGAATAGAGACGCCGCTGCTGTTTAGACAACTTGCCGCTACTGGGAGCTGGGAATCTGGAGTGTGGTGAGCCTATACCAACTGAGCACACACCTCAGGTCCGCCGTGACCGCCTAGCACTGCAGAGCCTACTAAACACTGATGTTTGCTGTGATTTACTGTGTTTGAAGCTGACTTTTAATTTTTTACATGTGATTTTAATGAATGAAGTGTTGTTGTGATTTTGAATTAAACTGGTGGTACAATTTTACACTATTGGAGCACTTATTTTGTTTTCATGTACATTATTGAGGGATTATCACGGTGGTCCAGCTGAGATTCGTTTATCCATTTGTGTAGATTTAGCCTAACACAAGAGTGAAAGGCAAATCCGTCTGGTGAGTGCGTTTTTCAGAGGGGAGTTATCACAGCACGGTGGTGAGGTGGAAGGTTCACAGAATAAGAAATTTTCTCATCCAATTTGTTCATCAATTTTTCATGGACTTTATATCACTTGTCACGTGGTGTTATTGAGTTCATATGTTATTGTTTATTTATTATTATATTAATTAGCGCTGTTTTTTTCTTACACCAATTTAGGTTAAGTTTTTTCTGTTTAAACATCCATGCTTTCTGTCTATATGGGGAAAGGGTATCGTCCCCTTAAGATCTCATGTTCAAAGTCTTCTTGGTGCGTTGCAAGACGGGTTAGATAGGGCAAAGCCAACATCAGAGGTAATGGGTCTTACCTGAGCCCCATCGGAGTGAGTTGAAGCAGTTTCCCGTGTTTTCAGCTGGGTGGCAACTGGAAGTACTTCGTCCTCTGTGGCAGTTGTAAATGCATAGGTTAGGAGTCCCAGGTCATTTTATAGTAGTACCTTGGCAGGTATATCTCTCATCAGCCCAACTCCAGACACCCAATCTAGGTGCACCCGGGCAGTAGCTATGCAGTACACATGGCCTTCGGCTACCCGCACTGCGACAGAGAGTCCAGTCTTCTCTGGTTCGCTTATCAGTCATGGTTGAACCAGGGTAAGGGTGGCCCCTGTGTCCCATAAACCTTGGGCAACCTGGCCATTAATCCGTATGTGGTGATGTTGTCTGTTGTCCTCAGCTGCTGCCTGGACTGGGTTGGCCTCATACAGAATCCCAAAGTCCTCCTCTCCTGCATCATTGCCTTGGCGAGATGGGGAGTGGTGAGGGATGGAGTCCACCTCTTGATGTATGCAGCAAGCTGGAGATTTGGCCAGGTTACCAGTAAATAATAGTGGGGGGACCCCTAATGTGGCTCTGGGGCATCTGTCTCGCATGTGCCCTAATTGGTTGCATCCGTAACATCACAGCACCGTTCATTGGGGCTTCGCTGCTGGCGGGGGTTGAGTGGCTCCCCCTGGTTGCCATGCAGGTAGTAGAGTAGTTGCAGCTGATCGCTGTAGTGGTCTGGCTGGGGTCGGGCTGGGTGCTGCTTTGGATCCCTCTGGCTATCCTGGAACTCAAGTGCCAGGGCAGTTGCTCCCTGCAGCATTAATGGGCATCGGTCCCTCACCCAGTCACGGACCTTCTGGGGAATGCTATTAGACTGTTCCAGAAGAATAAGTTGAAGCACTTCCCCCACTTTAGTCGCCTGGCAGCCCTGGACCCAACTTCTCATGGCATGTTGTAAATGATAGCCCCACTCAGTGTAGGAGTCCTTGTCCTCTTTCTTCAGTGTACGGAACCTGATATGGAGGAGTTAAAGCATAGTGGGACAATATCTGTTCCTTGACTCGATCATAGATCATACAGACCTCATCAGGTACAGCCGGTATGCTTTGGCCCTAGCAGCCTGTCAGCTTACTAATCAGAATGGTCATCCAATCCCCTGGAGGTGACACTGTCTCTCAAAATCCAGTAAGAACCCAATGATGTCCCCATCCGTCTCAGAGAAAGTCTTTGTGTATGACAGCTTCTATTTGTCAGGCCCCCCAGGAACACTGGGAGTGGAGGATCCCTGCAGGCCACCGCTGCAGCTCTGCGACTCGCAGATGGGTGGCTTCTACTAGCACTGTCAAGATGTTCTCAGCCATTGGGGAGGGTCCCTACAAGGCTAACCGCCACTGCACCTCCTTCTGGAAGTCAGAGACATCCGACTCTTATGTCTGTCATCTGCCATGAGTTCTGAGATGAGTTACTTTAGGTTTGTTGCTGGCGACTCTGCCTCGGGCCTCCACCAGATCTTGAAGGGTCGTCCTTTTAAGTTTGTTGTAAAAGGTTCCATTCACCTTACAGTCGCCTCACTCCACAGCAAGGGCATATCCCTGTGGTGGTTTGGACTAGTTTACAGCAATTAAGCACAATTCCAATGCTGCCACCAATGTGACGAATCCCACCCGAACCAGCTTCCCTTGCCCGGTACTAGCACAATCTTGGGGGAACCCTTCTTTTAAGAGTTATATCAAAGATAGTATTCAAGTGTTTTGGTTTTAAAGCTAAACCAATCCACAATGCACACTGGTTGATGTTAAGGCTGGAACACTCTGGCCAAATATTGGCTAGTATTGACCAGTTCAATAGAAGCTGCAAATGTGTACATCAGTCTGTTTAACAGGGGCCAGCCTAATGTTTGGCTTGTTTCAAATGGGCATTCTGATAAACCAGCCCTGATCAGAGTGTTCTGGCGGGGGGGGGGGTTTCAATCCCCCTGTCAAAACACAAAGCGCAGCGGGACAATCACTGTACCTACAGCTCATAGTTAGTACTGTGAGCTCCTTGCAAGCTTCTCAGTATTTTTTCATTATACCCCTTTCCTACTGAGGAGTTTTTCAGGCGGATTAGCGCTAAAAATAGTGCCTAAAAAAGACCTGAGAAAACTCCTGCCCTGCAGTCTCAGTGTAAAAGCCTGAGTGCTTTCACACTGAAGCAATGCGCTGGCGGGACCGCTCCAAAAGTCCTGCTAGCAGCATCTTTGAAGCTGTGAGAGGAGCGGTGTGTTTACCGCTCCTCCACCACTGCTTCCCATTGAAAACAATGGGACACCGTGGCTATACGGCGGTATTAACCCTTTTTCGGACGCTTGCAGGGGTTAAAACCACACTGCTAGCGGCCGAATACCGCTGCAATTCCGCTGCAATTCAGACGGTATAGCGCAGTTAAAAATAGCGGCGCTATACTGCCACCGACACCTCCTGCCCCAGTGTGAAAGGGGCCTTAAGGGCACTGGGTTGAGCGACAAAAAAACTGCCTGTACCAGTCAGTCAGTACCAGTGTACCAGTCATTACTGTGTGAAACTGTGCTTGTTGATAGGCTTGATAACATTATTTTAGCTTTACAGTTTATAAGTCTTTGATAAAATAATAAAAGCCAACTGCTAGTTGCTTACGCTACTTTTGTGAGCTTTGCTTTTTGTGAAAATGTCATCCATTTACTCAACATTGTGACCTTTTATGATATAGTGTAGCTATTTCGTTTTATCTTTTTTTCATTATTTCTATGATATTTATAAAAAAAGTGTAGCAAGAAAGATAATTTAAAAAATATTTAGTATACCTTTGTGAAATGCTGGATTTCCAAAATGCAAGACACAAAATGAAGTTTGAATTAGGGTCATTCAAGCAGCTTAATGCTACATGTTACTTTAATATTTCAATCAGTAAAACTGGGGTTGTTATGTCACTGAAATACTGGTCTGAGACAACAATAGAAGTTGAAAGGCAAGGCACACAGAACCAGCTGAACACAAGCCTGTCCTCGAGACATAACTAGATTGTAATAACATGCTTCAGGAAATGCTGATATGGCCTATGGCAGATGTGCCCCATTCTATTCTTCGACACAGAAGACCATTGGAAATGATTTCCCATTTAATTCATTCTTCAGAAAGCATCCTCTCTTGGAAATGTTTTTTTTTTTTTTTTTTATACGATGACAAATTAGACATGAAATTGTCATAACTTGCCAGTTAGGACTGGGTCTGTTGATGCACCAATTTGTCCTTTACTCTCTCTGGCTAATAAAAAAAAAATATTTTCAAACATTTCTCAGTGATTTCATTGTGTTAATTATCTTTTTCAAACTTATTCCAATTTACTGTAATTTCAGTGGACAGTACAGGTCCTGACAATGGCATTGTTTTTGATGTTCTACCGTAAATGACAGATGACTTTAAAGTAAGCCTATAATTTATTTTAAGCTTTTAAAAGTTAAAGTTCTGTTTAAGAGCAAAGGCTGTCTGCTATAACATTTATTAGCCAAGAAAGCCTTCCTTTTCCTCATTTCTGATTTAGTTTAACTGCGTTCTGGGGCTTGATTTTCCATGGGTCAGCAATAAAGGTATATCTAAACTTGGGAACAAAAATATATTGCATCTTTCTAGTCCTTAAATATTTTTTGCAGTTTTTTTCTCCTTTATTTTCGCCTCCCATATTTCATTTATAGAGGAGCAGGGATTTTTTTCTCAAATAATAGGTGCTGGAACTTAACCACGGCCCCACAAAACCCTTCCCCTTCACACACCCTCCAAATCACATCAAATAGTGGGTGTGGTCAGTCAAATTTCACGAAAACAGTAAGAGGGTCTTAAAGGGGCATAAAATACCAGTATTGCATTACTTGTAAACACAGAAACTTCTGTGAAACTTCTGTGTTTACAAGTGATTGTGGTGAGCAGGCACCAAAGGGTCTGAGCCAGAGGTGGTGGAACTGAGGGGGTAATCCACAAAGATCCGGCGTAACTTATTTTTTTCCATTTAAGTTACACTGCCTTAAAATTTCTACCTAAGTGCCCGATCCACAAAGCACTTACCTAGAAATTTTGGGCTGTGTAACTTAAATTCCGCTGGCGCAAGGCGTTCCTATTTTCATGGGGGCGATTCCCATTTAAATTAGGCGCGCTCCCGCGCCGGCCGTACTGCGCATGCTCGTGACGTCATTTTCCCGACGTGCATATCGCGAAATTACGTTACGCCGAGCTTTGTGGATTGCGACGGGTCAATAAAGTTGCGTCGGGAAAAAAAAAAGATACGGCACGAAAAAAAAAATTCAAAATTAAAAAAAAATCGCGTCGCTGGACAGAAAGGTCTGTTTTTACAAGGTGTAAACAGTTTACACTTTGTAAAAGCAGCCCTAATTTTGCGTATGCAAACTAAAACTTACGGAGAAAAAACGAAGCTGAAAAGCTTTGTGGATCTCCGTAAGTGCTAATTTGCATACCCGAGGCGGCATTTCGACACAAAATGCCCCCAGCGGCGGATGCGGTACTGCATCCTAAGATCCGGCAGTGTAAGTCCCTTACACATGCCGGATCTTCTGCCTAACTATGGAAAACTGATTCTGTGGATCAGTTCCATAGTTAGGAACAGGGATACGACGGCGTAACAGCAGTTACGCCGTCGTATCCCTTTTGTGGATTTGGCCCTGAGTTCCACCAAGTTCCCCCTGAAAAAAAGCCCTGTAGAGGAGCAGCATGGCCACTACAGGATATGAGATAATATGGGGCTAAAGAACACTTCCAAATCTCTCCATCTACATGACATGACACAGGAAGTTATCAACCAGACTGTAGTCTGGGGAGAATGCATGTGTTTGGAACTTCTTGTTCAGGCCTGCCTGCATGAAGAGGCTGGAACACACTGGCATGAATAGTGTGTCTGGATATGGAAGCTGGCCCTGTCTAGAGGCAATATGGAGTCTCATAGAGGCTAGTTGATTCTACTGCAGAGGATTCTGATTAGGATGGAATCCGAGTTGGTGCTGGTTGACTCTCCTAAAGAAATATGTTTGCTGAGCACATGATCTACAAAGGCAATTTAAACACATGAGTGTTTTATTTATTTTTTTATAAATAACTTATCAAAAACTGTGTGTATTTTTATTACTTTTTGTCACTTTTTTGGTGAATAAGTAGGGATCTGCGGGCCCCGGTTGGGATGAAGTCATTGTCCCGATCAACATAGGGGCAAGGTGCTTTGGGGGGGGGACAGAGCTCCCACCCCCCCATGTTGAGGGCATGTGACCTGGTATGATTCAGGATGGGGGTGCCCCTTCACCCCCCCTTTCCTGACCTGCCAGGCTGCATGCCCAGATAAGGGACTGGTGTGGATTTTGGGGGGAACCCCACACCGTTCTTTTTTTACATTTTGGTGTGGGGTTCCCCTTAAAATCCACACCAGAGCCGAAGGGCCATGTATGAACTGGAGTAAGGGGCCCCACGTTTTTTTTTTTTTTACCAGCATTTTTTTTTACTTTTCACAACTGATGCTTGGGGCGAACCGTTTACCCAACTTTACCCAGTAGGCCTGACGAGACGTGGTATCGCCGTTCGTTAGACGCGTCATTTACGTGGGGTCAAGATTCATTTCCATCCAACACGCCCCCTACCAGCCTACTTTGAATTACGCGGGCTTACGCCGGCCAATTTACGCTACGCCGCCGCAACTTACGGAACAAGTGCTCTGTGAATACTGCACTTGCCTGTCTAAGTTGCGGCGGCGTAGCATAAATAGGATACGCTACGCCCGCACAAAGATGCGCCCAGGTACGTGAATCTGGCCCAGTGTGTTCAATGTTTAAGAGAACATAGAACATGATGTTCTTATCTATGTTTGGATATCCTTTTTTTTTTTTCTTGTGAATTAATACAATTATAATTTTTTATTCAAATTTGTATGTTGTCCTGTTGGTACCGTGCTAGCAAGAAAAGTTGTGATAGTTGCTTGTGCTGCTTCTTTGTCTCTTTTGTTCCCTCTGCAGATGGTGGTGGGACCTTAAAGCAAGAAAAGTTGTACTTTGTTTTGTAGTGCAATGTTAGTTAGGAAAGTCATGAAACAGTATTATGTCTGTGTACCTATGTGATGATAATGTTTTTTTCTATTGCATTATAAAATTACGTCTTTCCTCCTTTCCTTCCTTAACCGCCTGCCAACCAGCCGCCATTAAGCGATTTTGGAGTGCGGCTGTCCAGTCTTCGTTCTTTTCATTGTTGCTATTAATAGCATTGCCAGCACCTTGGTGGTTCAACAGCCCTTGATTGCCTGCGGGGCTCACCTGTAGCGGTGAGAAAATTTGTCTGTTTATCATTATACTGAGGCAGGTTTGCACGACTGCGCAAATCGCCATAGGTGTTCTGTACAAATAACAGGGAAGGGGTTAACATCGGGGGCAATCAAATGTGTCCCTAGAGGGGCTTTCTAACTGTGATGGATGTGCTTTGACTAAAGGAAAACATAGATCTGTGTTTCTGCTTTGCAGAAATACAAGATCTCCATTTCCTCCTCTGGCAGAATGGAGGTCTGCCTTGTTTACATAGGCAGACCACCGTTCTGCCTCTTCTCAGAACAATCCGCGGTTCCCGGCGGACATCCCATCTGCCATTCCAATACCAGCGGGAGCTGGCTGTCGGCAGTGCGCGCTTCCCAGATCCCATGCACAAAATCACATATAGGTACGTGATTTTGTGATTTCGTGCAAGAGAGGCACCCTGCTGCAGTATAACAAAGCATGGATCAGGTCAGAGTCAAGTGCTAGTACCTGGTCCCCTAGGACATTCCACGTAATACTATATATACATATATATATATATATATATAAACTGTATATACAAACTAATGTGAAATAATGCTTTATTGTGAGAAAGGTTTAGTGAAACCAGCAATGTGCTAATGTTTAGGGTATAAAAAATCTATAATATGAATAAATGGTTAACAACGTTATGCTTCTATGTGGAACTTGTTTACCTGCTTTGAGTAGAAAAATAAGTGTAATTTTTAGTCTGTCTATTTTGTAGGAAACACATGGAGTTGATTTACTAAAAACTAGAGAGTTCAAAATCTGGTGCAGCTGTGTATGGTATTCAATCAGCTTCTAGATGACGTGCGGTTCCCCCTAAATATCCATAACCAGACCCGTTATCCGAGCACGTTGACCTGGCCGGCCGCAGAAAAGAGGGGGGGACAGAGTGCGGCCCCCCCCTCTCCTGAACCGCATCAGTCCACATGCCCTCAACATGGGGAGGATGTCCCCATGTTGATGGGGACAAGGGTCTCATCCCCACAACGAAGGAAGTGTAAATTCTTGTAAAAAAAAAACACACACACCGTAGAATAAAGTCCTTTATTAATAAAAAGAAAAAAACTCCAGTGGTGATAATCCATTCGTTCCCGGCTTCCTGCTCCAACGTTGTCCCGATCCAGCAACGAGTGCGGGTGATCTCCAGCGATGAGAAGATCCAGCGACGGGTGATCTCCGCTCCAGCGATGAGAAGATCCATCCATCCGGAGCGCAGCATCGCCGACCTCCTCTCACCGCTGGACACAGCCCAGCGAATGACGCGCTGGAGCTGTGACATTACTTATATAGGGGAGGCAGGGCCACCCGTCACATGACCCCGCACCCTCTGACGTACCCTCTGCTACGTCACTGGGGAAGCCCAGAGTCTTCCCTCTTCCTGGATTATAACCGCTGGATTTTTTTTCTTTTTTTTTTTTATTAATAAAGGGCTTTATTCTACGGTGTGTGTGTGTTTTTTTTTTACAAGAATTTACACTTCCTTTGTGAAATAGTAGGGGTACAGTGTACTCCATTACCATTTCACACAGGGGGGGGTCAGGATCTGGGGGTCCCCTTTGTTAAAGGGGTCTTCCAGATTCTGATAAGCCTCCCGCCCGCATACCCCCACAACCACCGGGCAAGGGTTGTGGGGATGAGACCCTTGTCCCCATCAACATGGGGACATCCTCCCCATGTTGAGGGCATGTGGCCTGGTGCGGTTCAGGAGAGGGGGGGGCCGCACTCTGTCCCCCCCTCTTTTCTGCGGCCGGCCAGGTCAACGTGCTCGGATAACGGGTCTGGTTATGGATATTTAGGGGGAACCGCACGTCATTTTTTTTTTTAAATTGCCGGCGGGGTTCCCCTTAATATCCATACCAGACCTGAAGGGTCTGGTTATGGATATTTAGGGGGAACCGCACGTCATTTTTTTTTTAAATTGATGGTGGGATTCCCCTTAATATCCATACCAGACCTTTCGGGTTCGCTCAACTCTAATGAAGAGGTGTTATTCATTCTTAATGGTAAAACACAACTGCCAACAATCCGCATTGCAATGCAATATGCCACAACACATTGATGTATCTTGTGCTGCCACAAAATGGTGCATGTCTGCAATAAGATGGTGGGATGGGGCCCCTAGAGGCCTATGGAAAAGCAGCAATATTGCTGTGCTGTAGCCATTTTGCAACCTAAAAAAAAAGGGGCCAGATTCACGCAGGAGGGCGTATCTTTGTGCGGGCATAGCGTATCCTATATACGCTAAGATGCCGTAACTTAGACAGGCGGCCTAAGTTACGGCGGCGTAGCGTAAATGGGCTGGCGTAAGCCCGCCTAATTCAAAGTAGGCTGGTAGGGGGCGTGTTGTATGGAAATGAATCGTGACCCCACGTAAATGACACGCTTAACGAACGGCGCATGCACGCGCATGCTCAGTATCACGTCAAATTTTCTCCCAAAGTTACACCGGCTCAATGTTTAGTCGATGTGAACATGACCTACGCCCATCCCCATTCACAGACGACTTACGCAAACAACGTAAAATACGACGCTGTTCCGACGTTTCCAACGTCCATACCTTAACATGACTTACCCATGCTTTATGAGGGGTAAAGTTACGCCGGTCGTACGCCTTACGGAAACAGCATATTTTAATACGCCGGGCGCAAGTACATTCGTGAATCGGCGTATCTAGAAAATATACGGAAGCGACGGCGTATCTGGAGATACGCAGTCGTAAGTCCTTTGTGAATCTGGCCCAATCTTTGCACATTTATAAAGCAAAGTGATGAGCTTTGCAAATGTGCATTTTACTCTGTGGGCTCCACAGAAGAATAGCCAGGAGCACACCCCGGCTGAGTACAGAGTGTGGATAGTGAAATCAGTTCTGCATTATTATTTAGCCCCTTAGAAACTTTTGGTGAAGTAAAATTTTGTTTTATACAATCTTCAGCACACTTTTTGTGCTTGTGCATTTAGCATTAGATGAACCTTCACATTTTTACTATGGGGCTCATTGAAAGTCACAATTTTGGGATTAGCAAGTATAACTTAATCCATAATATGGTTGTACATTTGAAAATACAGTACATTTTGATCATAAAACATTGTTAGTATTATAAAATAAAGATAATAGAAATGTTAAAGCAAGGACCCAGAACCTTCCTAGCTATAGAATACTTAGAAATGAACATAAACCTTGGGGAAAAAATGAGTGTGGTTATATACTAACCTTTTGTACTTGACTCTTGTTTGTAACGCATAGAGGGTCTTCGCTCATTGACTCTTGACTCTTGAATGTACAAAAACATCTTAGCAATTATGATCATTCTTATAATGGCTAATTCTTCAGTGGAAAAAAATTGTTCCACACACACGTTATTCTTTTTTTGCTCTGTTACATGGAAAAAAAAAGGCAAAATAATGGCAACGATAAAAATATGAGCAAAGCTCTGAGACTCTTGAGAGAAAGTGAAAAGGAGCTTCATTTGTCAGCATTGCACTGAAATGTATTATTGTGACTGTAAATGGTGGAATGCTGCTAGATGAAAAAAAATAACAATGGCTCAGTTGATTCACTTCTATGAAAAGGTTAAGGGATGATTTAGCTGTCAGAAAACACTTATTGAAGACGGTGGCCTGTAAGGCATTTTTTTAGAAATGAAACACAGTGTCGCATCAAAATCAGTTTTATTATTATCATTTACAACTATCAAAATCAGGTTCATTATTATCATCTACAACAATGAAATCATTTGTCAGAAAGTGTACATGTCAAAAAACTGAAGAATACAACTAAAGAGAGCTGATGCTGTTTAGCAGTACTTTTCTCCTATACATTTATTTTTTGTGAAATCCCAAAATGAATAGAAATCCATTGAAGTAATATATATATATATATATATATGTATCTTAATAACTGTATATGTGTCAAAAGGCATGACTGCAAGTTTGATGTACTAGTTTAATAAATAAATACATAAATCACAGAAGATTTATAGAGAATGGGATGTTCCTATGACATTATTGTAAGCTGATAAGCTGTGTAACATCTATCTATGGGCCAGATCCACGTACAGCGGGCGCAACTTAATTTTTGGTATTTAAGTTACACCGCCGCAAAATTTCTACCTAAGTGCCCGATCCACAAAGCACTTACCTAGAAATGTTCAGCGGTGTAACTTAAATCCGTCCGGCGCAAGGCGTGCCCAATCTAATGGGGCGAGTCCCATTTAAATTAGGCACGCTCCCGCGCCGGACATACTGCGCATACTCCCAACGCGATTTTCCTGACGTGCTTTGCGCAAAGTTACCTTGCACCGAGTTGCGTCGGGAAAAAAAAGAGATGCGGCGGGAAAAAAAAAAATTTAAAAAAATTTGACAGCGTCGCGGGAAAGAAGGGTCTACTTTTACATGGTGTACTAACTTTACACTTTGTAAAAGCAGCCCTAATTTTGCATTTGCAAACTAAGGGCCAGATCCACGTACAGCGGGCGCAACTTAATTTTGGGGATTTAAGTTACACCGCCGCAAAATTTCTACCTAAGTGCCCGATCCACAAAGCACTTACCTAGAAATGTTCAGCGGTGTAACTTAAATCCGTCCGGCGCAAGGCGTGCCCAATCTAATGGGGCGAGTCCCATTTAAATTAGGCGCGCTCCCGCGCCGGACGTACTGCGCATGCTCCTGATGCGATTTTCCTGACGTGCTTTGCGCGAAGTTACCTTGCACCGAGTTGCGTCGGGAAAAAAAAGAGATGCGGCGGGAAAAAAAAGAGATGCGGCGGGAAAAAAAAAAATAAAAAAAAAATTTGACAGCGTCGCGGGAAAGAAGGGTCTACTTTTACATGGTGTACTAACTTTACACTTTGTAAAAGCAGCCCTAATTTTGCATTTGCAAACTAGCAACTTACGGAAACTTCACGAAGGAAAACGGCTGTGTGGATCTCCGTAAGTGCTAATTTGCATACCCGACGCGGAATTTCGATGAGAAATGCCCCCAGCGGCGGCCGAGGTACTGCATCCTAAGATCCGACAGTGTAAAACTATTACACCTGCCGGATCTTAGGAATATCTATGCGTAACTGATTCTGTGAATCAGCCGCATAGATAGAAACAGGGATACAACGGCGTATCAGTAGATACGCCTGCGTATCCCTTTTGTGGATCTGGCCCTATGTATCTATCCTATCTATCTATCTATCTATCTATCTATCTATCTATCTATCTATCTATCTATCTATCTATCTATCTATCTATCTATCTATCTATCTATGTTTTATGTAAAAATATATAAAGTCTTCATCAAAGAACCTATTACTGTAAAGCATAGATAAAGGCTACATTTGGCTATGGTTTGAACAAACAATATAACATTGTTTTATTGATAAAAAATAATGTGGGACTGGCAGAGCAGCAGTGGGGGCCATTGGTTAATGGCTAAGCAGCTCTATATGGGGTGTCACCAACCTAAAAAGACAACAAAAATAAAAAAAGAATAGAAAAAGGGTGTTCCTGGGTGGCCCACTGGTATTTAAATTACACATCAAAACAATCAAATGTATATAAAAAGGTTTACATATAGGATTTTGTTTCAAAAGTGAAAAACAAAGGTACATAGAATCAGTTATTTCATAAAAAAACGAATTACTGCCATATGTATCAATTCATTGCTGCATTTCACGGTTATTGACGCTTCTTCAAGACAGTAATACTCGTACATGACAGATATCCAACATGAAACATCTTAAATCTAAAATTAAGAAAAGGTACACATTGAATATAATGCAATGTTATACATTTACAATATACAGACAGTAACTTTGACCAAGACGACCATAGGTGAGGAGGAAGTGGGGGGTGGGCGGGGCCAAGCCACACTCTATGGGCCAGATTCAGATAGATTAGCAGATCTTTAGATCCGCGTAATCTATCTGTTTTTCGATCCGCCGGTCCAATTTAGCGAGGCTAGTGCATGATTCACCAAACACTTACCTCGAAAATTGCTAAGGGAGATCTATGCGGAACTGATTCTTATGAATCAGTCGCATAGATCTGACCGTGGGATCTCAGAGATACGACGGCGGATCAGGAGATCCGCCGTCGTATCCCCTTGATGAATCTGCACCTATGTGTCTTATGGATACACAGAGGTGGTTAGGGAGTGAGTTAGTGAGTGAGTGTGAGTGAGTGCCCCCATAGCAAAACCACTGCACAGAGCAGGCAAGTATAACATGTTTACTATTTAACCCCGTAAGGACCGCCACGCGACTATTTACGTCGGCAGAATGGCATGGCTGGGCATATGGACATACAGGTATGTCACCCTTTAAGAAGCCCAGCCGTGGGCCGGTCCTCCGTGACCACACCCGCGGGACCCGCGGACCTGATCGCCGCCGGTGTCCCGCGATCGGGTCACAGAGAGGAAGAACAGGGAGAGGTAAGTGTAAACAAACCTCTCCCCATGCTTCCTAGTGTGGCTGTTACTGTAATGCATACTGTTAGACAGGTTAATTGGTTGTTCTGCAGGCTGGTCGGTAAGGAGGCTTGGTTTTTCCCTGGGCATTCCCCAGGTTTTGTTGTTATCTGCTTTAGCCTTCCAATGCCATTTACTGCGATTGCCAGCTATAGATGGGGGCGGTGGACATGATTATGTTTCACCTGTGGTACTTATATTGGTCCAGAAGTGCACCAACACCTTTGCAGCCATTGTGCTATATGCTGGGTGTTTGGTGTGCTCCTGTACCTTTAAGGAGGGGTGGCTCCCCTTCAGTCCACCTTCCCCTATCTATCCATTAGAATGCATGTGCCTCCACTGTGGGAATGCTCATTGTTTAGTGTTGGGACCACAGATTACAGGGTGCCTTGGCGTGGCTCTGTGGCTCACGCATGGATTTGCAAATGCGTGCTGACAAAACCCCTGTTTTTAACGCATACTGTTAGACAGGTTAATTGGTTGTTTTGCAGGCTGGTCGGAAGGAGGCTTGGTTTTTCCCTGTGCATTCCCCAGGTTTTGTTGTTATCTAGTGTGGCTGTTCCCTGTGTTAGGGAATGACGATCAGTGACATCACACGCACAGCCATGCCCCCCCACAGTAAGAACACTTCCTTAGAGCACACTTAACCCCTACAGCGCCCCCTCCTGGTTAACCCCTTCACTACCAGTGTCATTTTTACAGTAATCAGTGCATTTTTATAGCACTTTTTTCTCCCAAAAATGTGTCAAAAGTGTCCGATGTGTCCGCCATAATGTCGCAGTCACGAAAAAAATCACTAATCGCCGCCATTACTAATAAAAAAAATTATTAATAAAAATGCCACAAACTATCCCCTATTTTGTAAACGCTAAAACTTTTGCGCAAACCAATCAATAAACGCTTATTGCATATTTTTTTTTTACAAAAATATGTAGAAGAATACATATCGACCTAAACTTAGGAACAAAAAAGTTTTTTTTATATATTTTTGGGGGATATTTATTATAGCAAACAGTAAAAAATATAGAGTTTTAAAGATTTTTGTTTATAGCGCAAAAAATAAAATGTGGTCAAATACCACCAAAACAAAGCTCTATTTGTGGGAAAAAAAGGACGTCAATTTTGTTTGGGAGCCACGTCGCACGACCGCGCAATTGACAGTTAAAGCGACGCAGTGCCGAATCGCAAAAAGGGGCCTGGTCCTTTACCTGCATAGGGCCAGATTCTCAGTGGAGATAGGACGGCGTATCTCCAGATACTCCGTCGTATCTCTGAGTCCGGCCGGTCGTATCTATGCGCCTGATTCTTAGAATCAGTTACGCATAGATATCTATTAGATCCAACAGGCATAAGTCTCTTACGCCGTTGGGTCGTAACTAGGGGTGCAACGGATCGAAAAACTCACGGATCGGATCGATCCTCGGATCAGGAGTCACGGATCGGATCATTTTTCGGATCAGCAAAAAAGAAAAAAAAAAAGACTAATCTTGTTACACCCAACAGAGTTTTAGATTCAGTTATTTTCAACACAAAATATAGTTTACATGTTAAATTTTAAAAGCCGCAGCAAACCTTACATGTTTGAAAATCAGAGGTGTTCTGTCACATTAGCAAACATGTAAGGTTTGCTGCGGCTTTTAAAATTTAACATGTAAACAGTATATACGTATGTGAGATTTTATATAAATATACACAGTCTTTTTTTTTTTTTGCAAATTTGTAAACTTAATTTTCTTTTAAAAAAATTGCCCAAAACCTTTTATGGCTTCATTTCAAGCTCTATAACTGCTCCTGGGCTACATCACTGACCTGTGCCATCCTTCCTATCCACCTGGTCTGTTTGCAGGAGAAGTTTAATCAGTGTGCAGGCAGATTGCATGGAGTGTGCGTCACAGTGTATTTTACAGTGGAAGCCAAGGCACCGGAATGAAGACACATGTCAGCAGAGATGATTCCCAGAGCGCCGCCAAGTAAGCCAGCCAATCCGGGCAGCTCATCACGCGGGCCAATCAGGTGCAGAGACCGGACATCCCATCCAACCAATCACAGCCGATCTGTGATTGGTTGGGGTGGAGCAAGAAGCTCCGGAGCTAGGCCGAAGCCGGGGACTTTCCTACGGCCGAGGCTCCGGAGCGCTCCGCGGATCGCCTAGTGTGCCGATCCGAACGGGGTGACCCGTTCGGATCACGGATCGGTGACGATCCGTTGCACCCCTAGTCGTAACTGCATATTTACGCTGGCCGCTAGGGGCGTGTACGCTGACATCCTTGCGGCATACTTTAGAGCAATGCACACTGGGAAATTCCACGGACGGCGCATGCGCCGTTCGGGAAAAACGTCAATCACGTCGGGTCAAGCCTGATTTACATAACACACGCCCACCTCTTCACAATTTGAATTAGGCGGGCTTACGCCGGCCTATTTACGCTATGCCGCCGCAACTTTTTTTTGAGAATACGACACTTGCCTGTAAAAGTTGCGGAGGCGTAACGTAAATAGGATACCTTACGCCCGCACAAAGTTGCGCCATTCTACGTGAATCTACCCCAGAATGGCCCGGGGCTTAAGTGGTTAAAAAAATAAATAAATACATAAGCCTTTAAAATCACTTTAAAGGTATAGCTGTATTAATAAAATCCAGGCCAAGGCAGGCAGCACCTGTATGTATAGTGGTGCTTCCTGACAGGGCCGGTGCTAGACTATTTTGCACCCTAGGCAAAACCAGCTACTTGCACCCCCCCCCCCCAAAAAATAAATAAATAAATAATTTAAACTTACACCATTTTACAGTAAAACCAGTAGGAAATATCTAAATATGAAACTGCTAAATTACTTTTAATTTGCGAAAATTCCATAAGCAAATGCCATAAGATGTCAAAGAGACAGCCCAATCCAGCAAAAAAAAAAAAGGAAAACAGCCAAATCCAGCAAATAGACAGCCCAATCCAAAGAGACAGCCAAATCCAGCAAAGAGACATCCCCATATAACAAAGAGACAGCAAAATCCAGCAAAGAGACAGCCCTATCTAGCAAAGAGTCATCCAAATCCAGTAGTGTGACAGGTGGGGAAGGGGCAGTGTGATAGGTGGGGAGAGTGTGACAGGTGGGGGGTGACAGATGAGGGGGGTGACAGGTGGGGGGCAGTGTGTATAGTGGGTAACAGGTTGGGGGGTGTGACAGCTGGGGGAGAGTGTGACAGGTGGGGGGCCAGTGTGACAGGAGGTGGGGGGCTAGTGTGGCAGGTGGGGGGCCAATATGACAGGCGGTGGAGAGTGTGACAGGTGGTGGGGGGCCAGAGTGACAGGTGGTGGGTGGAGCTGGAGTCAGTGTTGCCAACCCCCCGAAGTGAAATTTACTGGCAGGATGCCAAAATGTACAAATGGAACATTTGTTTTGTTGGCAAATTATATCATTTACTGACAGAGCCAAATTTTTTACTGACACTGCAAAAAAGTACATAAAATGGCAATTTTCAGTGCAACACAGTGCAAATATCAATATTTAAACTATAAATATGTAGCTAGTGCTACTAGCAATGTGTTAACGTTAAAACAAAAGTCAAAAATCATATTTCTCCATTTACTTGAAGGTGAGGTTACTATAACCCAGTCAGCACAGTTTCCCCATACATCAGAGTGTTCAGGATTCCCTCTTACAGTGCAAGGCGAACTCTGACGTAAAGGGGAATGCTGCAGATCATGATCTAAGGGAGAACTCTGATGTAAGAGGAGGCTCTGGTGACCAGGAACCACCTTATATCAGAGTCCACTGCATTCCCCTTTACATCAGAGTTCCTACTTATATTAGGGTCTGCAGCATTGTCCTTTACATTAGAGTTCCCCTTTAATACAGGGTCCATAGAGTTCCCCCTTGCACTGTAAGAAGGAATGAAGAAGACTCCAATGTAAACGGGAATGCAATGAACTCTAATGTGGGGGGGGGGTGGGACACTGGTGACCATAGTAAATACACTAAGGCAAGGGGCGAGGGGGCTACTGATATGAGGGGAACCCATATATCCATGCCCCCTTACATTATTGTATTCACTACCACCTTACACTGGCCTTGTGGCGCTGTCGCTGATCTCCTCTCAGGTTCCCCCGTGCAGGGCCTGGTCAGGCGGTCCACTCCTTCCGTATCACCCATCCCGGTGGCGCTCTCATTCTTGACTCCTCTCTAGGCTCCCCCTCAGAGACTGCAGACATGATACAAGACAAAAGATGGTCAGAGACTGCAGACATGATACAAGAGATAGTCAGAGACTGCAGACATGATACAAGAGATAGTCAGAGACTGCAGACATGATACAAGAGATATTTAGAGATTGCAGACATGATACAAGTATCGGTTCTAGGCTGTGGACATGGTACAGGTATAATAGATTAATTAATTTCCTGACACAACTTCTCAGGGTGAAACCCATTCTGCCGCTTGTCCAAATTATATGGTGAAATGTGCAATCCAGACAAAAAGATTTACATCTCACCTTTCCAGCTTCTCAGCTCAACAGAGGGGGCTATGGCCCACACAGCTTCCTTTTATTAAAAGCATAGAATCACAAATACATGCATTTGATTGGTTAGCTTACACATTTCCCAGCCCATTCTTGGGCATGCACACACACCCTTGTGAATCCACGTGTCATAAAGAGTCCATTGTCAGCTCTGCAAATTTCCTTCCAAGCTGGTCTGAGTGAGAAGGAGGGGGAGGGGAGGCTTAAAGTCCACTTTAGAATGCAGTAGAAAGGAGGGGGGTTTTGAAGTGAAGCCATTTAGGAATGCAGTAGGGGGAAGGGAAGAAGGTCTGAACATGTTTGAAACATAATGGAGAAGTCTTTTTGTCCTTCATATCGTCAATGCTGAGTTCATAACTTTCTTCAAAACACAATATCTGACAAATCTTTTTAAGGAAAATATACACTTCATTTCAGTGGTTCTAATCATAACACAAAATAAAATTTTCATTTTAGCACGTCCATCACACAGGAGGAGGTTAAAGGCTGCAAACAGGATACCAGAGGTGGTTAGCGGCTGCAGACCAGATACAGGTGGTAGTTAGCGGCTGCGGATAGGATACAGGAGGTGGTTAGCGACTGTGGACAGGATACAGGATGTGGTTAGTGGCTTCGGATAGGATACAGGATGTGGTTAAAGGCCGTGGACAGGATACAGGTGGTGGTTAAAGGCTGTGGACAGGATACGGGAGGTGATTAGCGGCTGCGGACAGGATACAGGAGGTGGTTAAAGGATTCAGACCTGATTCAGGAGGTGGTTATTGGCTGTGGACAGGGTACAGGAGGTGATTGAAGGCTGCAGACAGGATACAGGAGGTAGTTAAAGGCTGCGGACAGGATACAGGAGGTGGTTAAAGGCTGCGGACAGGATATGGGAGGTGATTAGAGATTGTGGACATCGTTGATACTTTCTGGGGCTGCACTGGTCCAAAGATCAAAGCAAATTTGGATCCCATGTAGTAGGGTTGCCAAATGCCTGTGCGTTGCATAAAAGCTTCTGCCCTGGGGGATATTGAAGGTAGAGTTGATCACCATTACGTGAGCATAGATGCAAGGAAATAGGGTATGGTAATTTGATCTAGTGTGAACGTGAAGCAGATATTCTGGAAAGCTGTGCATCTGCATCTAGTGTGAACGTGAAGCAGATATTCTGGAAAGCTGTGCATCTGCTTGTAGTCGGTGAAAAGCAGGAGTTTAATGCCACTTTTGCATCTTGGATTAAACTTGGTAAAATTCCTCCTCTACTATGAAGATCCTGATTTCAGCCTCAGATAAGTGATGGAAATTATCCCCTAGCTCCTTTTTGATATGTTTTGTTCCTGTGAGGACTGCTTTCTCCACAGTTGCTGTGATGGATGGGGAAAGGAGAGAGTCTACAGCTTGAGCATTTTTTACATATATCATCCCCTGTATCAAGTGCAATAAGAGACTGTAGGCTGCTGTCTCCCTGCTCCATGTCCACTCTGTCCACCATGCTATTATCAGGGGCTGCCTCTGAGAGACTGGGCTGGCGGGAGAGCAGGTGAGAGGTTGTAGTGGGAGGGCTGCAGGCAGGCTTTGTAAACTGATTTTTCCCATAGGTCAGCGAGAGCTGCTGTGTCCAGCAGCTACTTTCCGTGTGGTGCTTCAACTGAAAAATATTTTAAGATTTTAACAGCTGCACGAATTTCAGGCTGATATCAAGCTTACAGTAAACCTTACAGCTTCTCATAATTCTGAAAATCCATGTTTCCGCTAAGTACTGAGATTGTCATCTTAGTTACCAAAGAAATCAATATCTATTCAAAGGATTCTTTACATTTCCATCCTCCATCCACACGCTCCTCTTGACAGTTATGACCTAGCAATGTTTTTTACACATTTATAACTGGTGCTGCTCTTCATGCTCTTGGTATTGCAGTGAGAGAATAGTACTCTTTGACCTCAAAGGAATAAGGACAGGACAATCACATTCAAATACGTTATATAAGACTAGCCAAATATCTATTATCAAACCAAAACGTGTTCCTGCGCAAATTCATTGCTAAAATATTTAAAGTGGAGGTTCACCCAAAAACTAAATTTTTAACATTAGATTGAGGCTCATTTTGTGAAGCAGAATCGGGTGTTTTTTTTTAATCGAAGCAGTAATTACTGTTTTGCCGATAGATCTTCTCCACTGCTTCCGGGTATGGGCTGCGGGACTGGGCGTTCCTATTTTATTGACAGGCTTCCGACAGGCTTCCGATGGTTGCATACAGCGCGCCACGGTTTTCCGAAAGTAGCCGAACGTCGGTGCGCAGGCGCCGTATAGAGCCAGGCTGAATGACCAATAATGAAGTGAAATTACAATTATAAATAGTCCAAATTTACGAAAAAGTCCCCAAATCCTACAATCCTACAAGGAGATTATATACAGCCATGGCTAAAAGTTTTGAGAATGACAAAAATATAAATTTTCACAAAGTCTGCTGCTTGAGTGATTTTAGATATTTTCTTTTTACCATATACTATGGTATACTGAAGTATAATTACAAGTATTTCATAAGTGGCAAAGGCTTTAATGACAATTACATAAAGTTTATGCAGAGTCAATATTTGCAGTGTTCACCCTTATTTTTCAAGACTTCTGTCAATCGCCCTGACATTCAGTCAATCAACTTCTGAGCCACATCCTGACTGATGGCAGCCCATTCTTGCATAATCAATGCTTGGAGTTTGTCGGAATTTTTTTATTTTTTTTTTGTTCACCTGCCTCCTGAGGATTGACTGCAAGTTCTCAATGGGATTAGTGTCTGATGAGTTTCCTGGCCAAGGACCCAAAATCTTGATGTTTTGTTCCCCAAGCCACTTAGTTATCACTTTGGCCTTATGGCAAGGTGTTCCATCATGCTGAAAAAAATGCTTTGTTCATCACCAAACTGTTCTTGGATGGTTGGGAGAAGTTGCTCTTGGAGGATGTTTTTGTATCATTCTTTATTCATGGCTGTGTTCTTAGGCAAAATTGTGACTGAGCCCACTCCCTTGTCTGAGAAGCAACCCCACACATGAATGGTCTCAGGATGCTTTACTGTCTGAGGATAGCATGACACAGGACTGATGGTAGCGCTTACCTTTTTTCCTCCGGACAAGGTTTTTTCCGGGTGGAGATTCATCAGAGAAAATTACTTTACCCCAGACCTCAGCAGTCCAATTCCTGTACCTTTTGCAGAATATCCCTGATGTCCCTGATGTTTTTCCTGGAAAGAAGTGGCTTATTTGCTGCCCTTCTTGACACCAGGCCATCCATGTACTCATGATATAAACAAGGCCAGGGATAAATTCAAGGAAAGATTCAAGCTTACTTAACGACCAGCCCGCTGACAACTGAATCAACCTATCTAACAGTATGCGTTAAAAAGGGGTTTAGTCTGCACGTATTTGCAAATGCGTAAGCCACAGAGCCTCGCCATGGAACCCTGGTATCTGTGGTCCTATCACTAGCTTATGAGTGACTCCACAATGGAAGCACATGCATTCTAATGGGTAGGTGGAGGTCAGGTGGGCTGAAGAGAGACCACCCTTTCTTAAAGGCACAGGGGCACTCTGAACACCCAGCAAATCGTACAAAGGCTGCAAAGGTGTCAGTGCATTGTCTGACCAATATAACAGTAATATTACAACAAAAAAAAGATGTCCACTACCCTCACCTATAACTGGCTATTGCAGAAAGTAGCATTGGAAGGCAACATATGATATAAACAAGGCCAAGGATAAATCCAAAGAAAGCTTACTCACCAACCAGCCCTTTGACAACCGAGTCAACCTATCTAACAGTATGCGTTAAAACATAGGTTTAGTCTGCACGCATTTGCAAATACATGGGTAAGCCACAGAGCCTCACCACGGCCCCCTGAGGCAGTAGACTTTATGACAATTAATATTTGTGTCATTCTCAAAACTTTTGACCATGGCTGTAGAGCCTTGCACCCCCGTAGCATCATAAACTCTGGCCATTGAAATCCAACTTTAGAATCCTGAATGGATGTGCTCTGTAAAGAGGAGTTAAAAAAGAGAGGGGGATGTCATAACCCTTATGCACACAATGAGAATATCAGACAAACGATTTTTTTTGGATTCTAGTCTCATATAAAAAAACGATAGGTTACCAATGTTACGAAGATTATTCTACAGCAGAATACAACTTTGGAAATGATGTAATGTATTGTACTGTACTATAATGTATTCTTTCATTTCTGAGTATGCGTGGTCTTGGTCTTCTGATTTTTTTGGGATAAATACGAAACTGATTCAACAAAAAACAATAGTTTTGTTATAGTACCAGAAAATTTATTGTGTTTGTCCCTTCGTATAATTTTGAACAAACTGTTGATCGGCTCTCGAAAGCTGTATACTAACAATCAGATTATCGCACGATTGCATTGAAAAACTGTATTTTCATTCGATTTTTTCATCGTATGCACTAGGCAATATTGTAGAAATAACCACAACAGCTTATTTTGCTAAGCATTAATGTATGTAGAGACAGGCAGCAGCATGACACAGTAAATGCATCGGCTTAGTAAAAGTTAGAAACGCAGGCTCCAGCTGTTATCAGTTGTACGCAGGTGATATACTGTATATATTGCTTTTATTCATCAAATACTTGCTTTGACATTCTTGGATTTACCTCTCATCCAATACTTTAATTTGTCAGAATTCCACTTATCTTGGTATTTCTCTCTATGATTTATCACAGAAGGGCAACATTTTAAAAAGTATAAGATGACTACTCAAATTGAGTGGGTGCAAGAATTGGATTATTTGTTATACATTACCACAGATCAGAGGTCAGGAAATATATGAAAATAAATAATTTCACCTTTCAGACTGCTAGAATATTGTAGGAGTGTCTCATATGCCTTTGCTAGATAGTGTGAGGTGGGCGTTGCTACGTGTTTATTGTTAAGTGGCTGTATTCCATTGTTATATTGTTTCTGTCTGCCTTGGGAGCAACCTATTAGGGGATGTGGATTAGCTGATAGAGGGGAGAGGGGATTTCTCCTGCAGCCCTTCCTAAAGACTGTCTACTGTTGGAAAGCTTGAATGTACCTTTGTGTCATGTTACTGGAGAAGCTAATGTTTACCCCGCCCTGTGTTATTATGCAAAGAAGGGGGGGATTGTCCCCTGAGTGTATATCTCTTTGTACTGTACATGTGTTTGAATAAACAGTCTTATGTTTTGCGCCAACCTACACTGATGTCTCGACAAGTGAAATGGTGAGCTAAGGGATTGCGCTGGTACCGGGCAAGGGAAGATTATACAGTGGACATACTCTTCCTTTTAAGCTCCTTCCATTGTCAGCACAATTTTACCACACCCACAAGTAGGCACAGTGCACCATGAATGTGCCTTAATTTTCTCAGACCATTTTTTTTAGGATGGGTGTTGTAAAAAAAAAAATGATCTACCCAGGTGACAGATGTGCTAGGTATGCAACTGCAATTAATGGGCTTTCATAAAGGTATATACACAGACCAAAAAAAGACTCATGGTTGATCTTGTTACTGCACATTGATCTTTCCCTTACTTTCCTTTACTATGCCCACAAAGTTTAATAGTTCATAAATTACTGACTCTTACTGGGGATCTCAAGGAAGTACCAGGATTCATGTAGTTTATAATCTTTCCAGAATGTTTTGGAATTTCCTTGGGGACTCCTGGTTGCACATACCTAATACAGCTACCAAAGGAACCCTCAATTGGCATCCGTAAAATATTTTTTTTACCTCAACAACTAGAATATTTTATTTTTTGGGGGAGCAGAGAATCTAGAAATCAGTTGACCAAGACTGGTATCCTCTTCACTTCATTTCATTGAATGTAATTCCATGTTACTTTTATAAACAAGATATCTAAATATATTCAGTTTTTTGAGATCCATATGCAGAGCCACATGTTTCAAACCAGGAGGCTTACCAACTCACATACATCAAACAATTTCAGAAGCATATCATTTTTCATGATTTAGGTGAAAGACCTTTTTAAATATAAAACAACCAAAAGCTCTTTACTTAGGCTAATTAGCTGGCAGTAGTGTTTGAAAAAGCTTGCTAATATTAATATCAATACCAGGTATTTATTTGCAAACCTGTTCTATTCAGTGAATGTTTTGTTATATGATAATGCTTTTCAGTACTAGGTGTTTGATGTGAGATGTGCAGGTTAGAAAATGATAAACATGCTAATTATAAATATTTCAAACCAGACATTTTAATTTACTCATTTAAAAAAATAAACTTCCTTCAAACGTTGCCTTGGGACAATCTAAAATGCACTCAGCTGGTATTCAAGAATGATTCTACTTATTGAAAAACACAAATGATAGAGTTATGAAACTGAATTATAGATTTTTCCAGATTTTCTGCTCCCAGCCAAACGTCAAACTCACATAGGCTATAAATAGTCAAGAGACACAACAGATATAAAAATGGTGTATTTGTAATCATTTAAATGTTATATCTGAGTGTTTTGGTACGCAAACATAACTGACTACTAGAGAAGAGCTCTTGCTTTCTCCAAACGTAACTCTATACAAACCTCAATGTCATTGAGTGAATATGGGCACATGTTTATATAAGGGCCCTGGTGTCACCAGCATTCTGCCCTTTTATATACATGTGCCAGTGTTGTCAACCGTCAATATTTTACAAAGCAGGCACTTTTCTCCTGCCTGTAAATGCCAGTGACAGGAAAAGTTTGCCAGTAAAAAATGCAATTGTGATGCTCGGCCCAAAACTGCGCATGAGCTTTTTCAATCTGGACCCACCCAACACCATCCAAGTGCCTGCTACAGTGTGTTTGGGCGGCGCCAGTGGGGGGGAGGTCCGGCGGAGGCTGTGCCTGAGTGTGTCATGGTGCAAAGGAGCAGAGTGGAGCGACCAGAGCCTTGTGTGGGGGTCTGTGGTAGCAATGCAAGCCAGGATTTTTATGTGATAGACCAACACAAAGTGACACATAATTGTGAAGGAAGATGATGATAAATGTTTTTCATTTTTTTACAGATAAATATGTGAAAAGCAGTGGCGGCTGGTGCTCAAAATTTTCTGGGGGGTGCAAACAGACTGAAAAATACTGAAAAAAAACTGTCAATTACAGCCTCTGTTCCATCAAACGCAGCCACTGTGCCATCAAACACAGCCACTATGCCCATTAATTGCAGCCACTGTGCCCATCAAATGCTGCCACTGTGCCCATCAAATGCTGCCACTGTGCCCATCAAATGCTGCCACTGTGCCCATCAAATGCTGCCGATGTGCCATCAAATGCTGCCACTGTGCCCATTATAATGCTGCCACTGTGCCATCAAATGCAGCCGCTGTGCCCATCAAATGCTGCCACTGTGCCATCAAATGCAGCCACTGTGCCCATCAAATTCTGCCACTCTGCCCATCGAATGCTGCCACTGTGTCCATCAAATGCTGCCACTGTGCCATCGAATGCTGCCACTGTGACCCGCTCGCCATCTGCCCGGCACATACCCTGTCTCGGTGGGGCAGCAGGTGACGTCAACGAGCGGTGTCCAGGTAACAGACCTGAGCACCTGATTGGCGGAGAGGCTGTTCAGTGTTAGAAAAGCGAATATTAATTTGCTGTTCTAACACACCTGGGTTAACTGTGAGCGACAAGCATGGTGCTCGCAGGTCACTATTTTGGCTCTAATGAGGTGCTTCAAAAACACCCCCCGCCGCTGTAATTCAGGCGCCCTCGCCCAAAAGGGGGCTGGCAGCAGCGGCCATGGATAGATTCATGCTATGCATAAATCTATCTATTGGTCATAGAGGGGTGACTGGAGAGAGGGAGCGGCGCCCATGCACCCTAATGGACTCACCGCCACTGGTGAAAAGCATTGCAGACATTTGTATTCAGGCCTCCTGAGTCAATACTTTGTAGAACCCCCTTTCGTTGTAATTACAGCTGCAAGTCTTTTTGGGGATGTCTCTACCAGTTTTGCACATCTAGAAAGTGAAATTTTTGCCCATTCTTCTTTGCAAAATAACTTAAGCTCTGGCAGATTGGACGGAAAGCTTCTGTGAACAGCAATTTTCAAGTCTTGCCACAGATTATCAATTGGATTTAAGTTTGGACTTTGACTTGGCCATTCTAAGACATGAATATCCTTTGATCTAAACTATTCCATTGTAGCTCTGGCTGTATGTTTAGGGTAGTTGTCCTGCTGGAAGGTGAACCTCCGCCCCAGTCTCAGGTCTTCAAGTCATTTGCAGACTGAAGAACAGCATCCCCACAACATGATGCTGCCACCACCATGTTTTGCGGTGGGGATGGTGTGTTCAATGCAATATGCAATATTAGTTTTCCACCACACATATCGTTTTGCTTTTAGGCTAAAATATAAATTTTGGTCTCATCTGACCAGAGCACATTCTCCCACCTGAGCTTTGGATCTCTGCAGCTCCTCCAGAGTTACCATGGGCCTCTTGGCTGCTTCATTGATTAATGCTTTCCTTTCCTGGCCTGTCAGTTTAGGTGGACGGCCATGTCTGAGGTTTGCAGTTGTGCCATACTGTTTCCATTTTCAGATGATAAATTGAACAGTGCTTCGTTTGTTCACTAAGGTTCTCTAACAAAGCTCTGAGTGCTTCACAGAACAGCTGCATTTATACTGAGATACAATTACACACAGGTGGACTCTATTTACTAATTACTAGATTTTAGTTAGGTGTGTATGAGTAAAGGGGGCTGATAACAAATGCACGCCACACTTTTCAGATATTTATTTGTAAAAAATGTTGAAAACCATTTATCATTTTCCTTCCACTTCACAATTATGTGCCATTTTGTGTTGGTCTATCACAATCCCAATAAAATACATATACGTTTTTGGTTGTAACTTGACAACATATGGAACATTTCAAGGGGTATGAATACTTTTTCAAGGCACTGTAATAAATAAAAGAAGAAACATGTTTTTTCCCCCCCTTAATATCTACTTTAAATCATGTTGCTAATTGCATATTTTTACTATTCTATCTTTCGACACCACAGACATCCCTACCAGCTCCTATGCTTAAAGTGGAAAGATTTGGGTACCTATCTAATTTCAAAATTAATTTTGAAAAATTGATACTCTTACCCAGTCATGTCCCTCAAGCGATGGCAAAGACGCTGTGAGGTGCGTACCCATTTATATGGAAAAATTACTCTTTGTTCTATTTGGGGGTACATATCACCGCAGACCAAAAACTGTTATACAACCTGAATTATGGTTCCGTAATGACAGGGATAATAGGGGACTTGAAGAAATGGACAGGATAATATTTAACATGGTTTGGAAGAGTGCGTGCCATCAAAATGTGCATACTACCTAGAATAATTTATGTATTGCATACGGTTCCGATTAAACAAATATGGAAGGCTTTCGTAGCATTCGTGTGGAATGACAAATGACCAAGGCTGGCCTATGATATCTTGCATAGAAGCAAGGCAGAGGGAGGAATGGGGTTACCACCAGATGTATCATTGTATTATAAGGCAATGTCGCTAGTTCAAATTTTGAACTGGTGTCACGACTCCTCGGGTAAAAATTTGGGTCCCATTAGAAAAAACATCCCCCTGGATCCCCCCTGGATCTTGAGTATGTCAAGAGGACTCTCAAAGTGGACATCTCCCCTGACTTGGAACTCCTTGTTAATATGGGACAAATTAAAAAAAACAGGAGAATATTCCCCCCAGATATCCCCTCTGGCCCCACTGGAGGGATTCCCTTGGTTCCCACCGGGGGAGGAAGTGGGATCTCTGGCAGCATGGGGGCGGGATGGAGATACCACGTGTAGAAAATTTGCCCCACATGGGACCCTAGCAACCTACACGGAACTGGCTGCAGCCTTAGGGAATATACCCACAGCAGGATGGAGATACTATCAAATGACAGGCCTTTTCAATAAATTAAAACCCTTAAATTCAGTTACGGTGTTTGAGGGTCAGTGTGTACATTTGACAGATGGTAGACATCTGCTGTCTCAGACAATACAGTCTTTACATACTTTATTAGGGATTGGGAAAGAGAATTAAATCAGGTACTGACAGCCGCACAAATAAGAAAAAATATTAAATCAACTTATTCCACATCCATAGGCTTGCATGGTCAGGAAATGGCATACAAATTTATAACAAGGTGGTATAGGACACCAGTAAGATTAGCACAGATGTATCCAGCGGTGGATGCCCGGTGTTGGAGAGGCTGCGAGCAGAAGGGGACATTTCTCTATTTATGGTGGAATTGCCAGAGGATTGAATTATTTTGGGTAGCAATTGCCCCATGGATCGAGAGATTAACCCCTGGACCTATGGAATTTACACCTCTATGCTTCATATTCCATGGGACGCCGGTTCCATTAAATCCTATAGGAAGAACATTACATCGCCTTAATTGAATGCAGTCAAACTATTAATCCCTAGATTTTGGAAACAGATCTCCTGCCCATCACTGGCAGGTTGTAAAAAGGAGGTCAACTTGATAATGGAAGCCGAAAGGTGGATTTACGTAGTGAAGGGCCAACAACGGGAATTTGAGAAGATATGGGCGGGTTGGATACAATGTGCTTCTGAGATGGGTTTATGGGGGAGTGACATGGAGTGGGAGAGCATAAGTGTATTATATCTATAAGGGCCTGATTATAAGTATCCGTTGTTATAGCCATAGAGGAATACAGAGTGGAACTATGAATATTGACCCTTTTTTTTTCTCTCTCTCTTATCTTCCTCTGCTACCTCACAAATTCCCCGCTGTCCTGACCTTGTGGAGTGTGATGTATGCTCCTAACGTAGCAGAGAGGGAGTGGGCCGTTGTAGTGGTGAGGGGAGGGATGGAGAGGTGGTTCAAGGATAAGGAGTAAGGAGACCATAAGAGGGGGGAAATGGTAATTTAGAGTGGGGCTAGGACAAAGAAGGTACCTGGCCATCACTTGTTCTGGGAGTAGGTAGAGTTTTTTTTTCACTTAATAAGAGCTGGGGGAGAATATGGCCACAAGGGCCTCATATATATTACTATACTATACTTAGATAAACATATAAATATGCTATCACGCCATATAAATAATTATATATATATATTTTATGGACACCATGGCCACTAGCGGCCTCATATATGATGTTTTGGTGGAGGGGGAACTATTAAATTTGCAGGTGGGTTTTCCCTAAATTTTTCTTTTTGTTTTTAGCACAGTCACTGAAGGGGTCACTGTAGAAGTAGGAGAGCATAGGATTTGGATTAGAAAAAGCAGTCACTGGAATGCAAAGTAATAGGGTAGACGAAATATCGCCACAATGAAGAATGGCGTTGAGGGGGGAGGGAGCGGAAGGGAGGGTGGGAGTTCTCCCTTTTTCCTTTTTTTTTAACATCTTTTGAGTTATGGGGGGGGAGGAATCTGTTAAAGTTGGGTAAATAGCTACAAGACAGTTTTACATCTATGTAGCTTTTTTGTGTAATTGTTCTTTGTATTTTGTTATTGAAATATGGAATACAAGATGAATTGATATGTTGAATTCTAAATCAAATAAAAAATGTATTAGAAAAAAATGTTTTATTATTAAAAAAAAAAATTACATATTGTAGCCTAAATACTGAAATTTGCACTTAAACTGTCATTTTGTAACGTTTGGAAATGCCAGTGCAAACTTGGTTGTGCCAGTAAATTTTGGGTGTTGTGTTAGTAAATTTCCATCTGGTAGGTTGGCAGCACTGACATGTGCTGTGGGCCAGGGAATGACCCAGAATTCAGCTTAGCGGATTAGAAAAAAATGAGAAGCGGAGGTTGGAATAGTGACTAGTACAGAGGATGCCCAAGCTCGTCTCTACTGACTACTAGAGATGTCCTGCCGGTTCGCCAGGCGGTCATTTCGCGGCAAACTTTCGTTGTTCGTGGTCCGCCAAACCGTCGGACATCTGGCGATGTTCGCGGTTGTCCGCAATGTTACATGGGTAGGAACTTTGACCTATGACACATCCATCAGCTGGTGCAGGACAGGCAATTGAGACATTTCAGCACATGGACATACCCCCTACCTTATAAATAGACCTGATCTGGCGGCCATCTTACATTCTGCTGTTTTTGTCAGTGTAGGGAGAGGGTGCTGTGTTTGGAGCAGGGACAGGCTGTTTTATTTCAAATAGCTATCTAAAGGTCCACAAAAGTCCTTTTAAGGACTGGTATAGGTGTGCTACTTGCTTTAGTATATAGGTGTCTAATACATTCATATACTTTTTGTCAGTGTAGGGAGAGGCTGCTGTTTGGAGCAGGGACAGGCTGTATTCATTCAAATAGCTATCTAAAAGGTCCACAAAAGTCATTTTAAGGACTGGTATAGGTGTGCTACTTGCTCTAGTATATAGGTGTCTAATACATTCATATACTTTTTGTCAGTGTAGGGTGAGGTTGACGTTTCCAGCAGGGACAGCATTTAGCCACACAAATCGCTACTTAACAGGTCCACAAAAGTCCTTTCAAGCACTGGTATAGGTGTGCTACTTGGTCTGCACTGCAGTACATGATAGTGTGTAATACATTTATATACTTTTTGTCAGTGTAGGGCAAGGTTAGCGTTTCCAGCAGGGACAGCATTTAGCGGCAAAAATCGCTACCTAACAGGTCCACAAAAGTCCTTTCAAGCACTGGTAAAGGTGTGCTACATGGTCTGCACAGCAGTACATGATAGTGTGTAATACATTCATATACTTTTTGTCAGTGTAGGGCGAGGTTGGCGTTTCCAGCAGGGACAGCATTTAGCGACAGAAATCGCTACCTAACAGGTCCACAAAAGTCCTTTCAAGCACTGGTATAGGTGTGCTACTTGGTCTGCACTGCAGTACATGATAGTGTGTAATACATTCATATACTTTTTGTCAGTGTAGGGCGAGATTGGCGTTTCCAGCAGAAAACATTTCGGATGCGCAGCCATTCTTGGCATTGGATCAGGAAGAGGAGGTAGCAACAGCCGGCAATCAGATCAGCCCAAGGAGGTTGGTGCCCGCTGTTGCTGCCTACTCCGAGATCTCTACTGTTAGTGATGGGGAAGGTGACGTCGATGATGACGTGTCTACAGACGTCACGTGGGTGCCAAAAGAGAGGAAGAGGAGGGGAGTTCAGAGGGAGAGATGGACCAACATAGAGGGAGGAGAAGCAGGCCGAACGTACATTGTACAGGAGGGACAAACCAGACTCCTAATGTATTAGGAACGAGCCATCAACCATGTACGGTCACATCTGCCGCTGCCAGGGCGCTGGCCCATGGCTCCGCAGTATTGGCTTTTTTTAACGTGTCCGCTGCAGACAATAGTGTTGCCATCTGCAGCCTTTGCAGTCAATGCATAAGTCGCGGTAAGCCCAACACTCACCTAGGGACGACCGCCTTAAGAAGGTACCTGGCCTCCCATCACAAGCCCAGTGGGAGCAACGCCATCAGAACCAACAAAGCCACACTCCAGGCTCTCACCGTCCAGCCTCTTCTCCTTCTCCTTCACCTCTATGCTCACAATTGTCCTCCACTCCACCTTCCATCATGCCTTCCTCAAGTTTTTCTGCAAAAAGGCAGGCTTCCGTGGCCCAAATGTTTGATCGCAAAAAAAAGATGACGCCGGATAACCCTCCTGCCCAACGGTTGACCGCTGGCTTGTCGGAAATGATAGCCCGCCAACTAGTCGGAGGCCTTTCGAAAGTTTGTGGCCATTGAAACACCACAATGGAAGGTCCCAGGAAGGTTTTTTTTCCACAGAAGGGCATCCCAGAGCTATATGGCCATGTTCAGCGGCAAGTGAATGTATCTCTGGCACACAGTGTCGGTGCCAAGATACATCTGACAACAGACACGTGGTCTAGCAAACACGGGCAGGGAAGGTATATAACTTTCACTGCCCACTGGGTGAACCTTCTGATGGCCGTCAAGCATGTAACCTGTGGCACCCATGTAGATTTGTTTTTTTACGCCACGGATTACATGCAGGCCTGCCTCTTCTTCTCCTCCTCCTCCTACTCCATCCTCCCTCTCCTCCTCGGCTGACTCCTCCTTTTCCGATGCTACTGTCTCTTCTGCTGCGCCGCCCAAGATCCCCAGAACCTATTCGACATGCCAGATGAGACATTGCCATGCTGTGCTGCGTCTGTTGTGCCTGGAAGACAAGAGCCACACTGGTCCTGCACTCCTTTCAGCTTTGTGTTCACAGGCAGATCAGTAGCTAACACGGTTCAATTTGACAGTTGGTAAAGTGGTGTGCGACCATGGTGCCAATCTGCTGAGCGCGCTGAAACAGGGCAAAATTACACACGTGCCATGCATGGCACACGTCCTGAACTTGGTCATGCAGCGATTCGTTGCCAAATACCCTGGCCTCCAGGACGTCTTGCGGCAGGCCAGGAAAATCTTGGCCTATTTCAGAAGATATTACACGGCCATGGCTCGCCTTGCTGACATTCAGCGGCGACACAACCTGCCCGTCAGACGTCTTATTTGTGACTGCCTGACACGATGGAACTCAACATTGTATATGCTTGATAGGCCGCTCCAGCAGAAACGTGCAGTTAACGACTACCTGTACGAACTCTGCGGCAGGACATGTTCTGGGGAGCTTGGTTTTTTTGCACCGCGCCAGTGGCTGCTCATGCGCGACTCATGCAGACTTCTGCGGCCATTTGATGAGACCACCAAACTGGTCAGTCACAGCCAGGGTGCCATCAGTGACATTGTACCTTATGCCTTCTTTCTGGAGCATGCATTGCATTGTGTCATTGATCAAGCCGTCGAGGAGCAGGAGCAGGAAGATGAGGAATTTGCAATGCTGGATGAATTCCCAGGGGGAGGCTACTCCACCTGAGACAAGTCAACAACAGGAGTCTGAAGAGGAGTCAGAGGAGGATAGTGTCGGAGCGGAGGAGGAGGAGCAAGAAGAGCATGCTTTAAACCTTTCTGGGATCACTAGTGTTGTCCGTGGATGGGGGGAGGAGAACGAGGACGACATTATCCTGGATGATGAGCAGGAGCCAGGCCAGTACAGCGCTTCCAGTTTAGTGCAAATGGGGGCTTTCATGCTCCGGTGTTTTAAGAGGGACCCTGGTATAAAAAGCATAAAGGGCAAGGACCAGTACTGGGTGGCAATGTACTTAGACCCCCGGTACAAACAAAACATGGCGGAAATGTTACCACCATCACAGAGGGCTATCAGAATGCAGCACTTCCAGGCCTTGCTTCGATAAATGCTGCATTCTGCTATTGCGTCCACTGGCAGAGGAATTTCCACTCACAGAGAAACAGTTTCGGGTACCAATCCAACAGCGCCTGCAAGAAGAGGGTGGTTTGAATAAGTCTTAGTCACTAAAGATATGAGATCATTCTTTCAGCCGACCCATCGACAGCTGTCCTCCAGGTCCAGCATCAGGGAACGCCTAGACCGACAGGTGTCCGACTACATCGGGTTAGCGGCCGATGTGGACGCACTGAGAAGTGATGAACCCCTGGTCTACTGGGGGGACAGGCTTGACCTCTGGCCAGAGCTTGCACAATTTGCAATGGAACTGTTGGCTTGCCCCTCATCCAGTGTCCTGTCCGAAAGGACGTTCAGCGCAGCAGGGGGGGTCGTGACCGCTAAGCGCACTCGCCTAGCTCACAACAGTGTTGACTACCTCACTTTTATAAAAATGAATGAAGCATGGATCTCGGAGGAATTCAACACATGTGACCAGTAGACCATGTTTCATTCAAATTCTGGTGAACGCCTGTGGGCTAATTTTTTGAGCCTGTACTGGCCGACGCTTTATTCTGTATCCGGTGAATGCCTAATGTACCACCAGCTACAGAATAAAAAGTTGTTTGCTGTCCGGTGAACGCCTGTGGCCGTGGGCTTATTTTTGGGGCCTGTAATGGCCGACACTTACTTATGTATCTGTTGAATGCCTAATGTACCACCAGAAACAGAATACAAAGTTGTTTGCTGTCCGGGGAAAGCCTGTGGCCGTGCTCTAATTTTTGCAAATTTTTTGGGCCTGTAATGGCCGACACTTACTCCTGTATCCGTTGAATGCCTAATGTACCACCAGCCACAGAATACAAAGTTGTTTGCTGTCTGGTGAACGCCTGTGGCCGTGCTCTAATTTTTGGGGCCTGTAATGGCCGACACTTACTTCTGTATCTGGTGAATGCCTAATGTACCACCAGCCACAGAATACAAGGTTGTTTGCTGTCCGGTGAACACCGGTGTCCGTGCGCTAATTTTTGGGGCCTGTAATGGCCGACACTTAATTCTGTATCCGGTGAATGCCTAATGTACCACCAGCCACAGAATACAAGGTTGTTTGCTGTCAGTTGAATGCCTGTGGGCTAATTTTTAGGGCCTGTAATGGCCGACACTTACTTCTGTATCCGGTGAATGCCTAATGTATCACCAGCCACAGAATACAAGGTTGTTTGCTGTCAGGTAAACGCCTGTGGGCTAATTTTCGGGCCTGTAATGGCCGACACTTACTTCTGTATCCGGTGAATGGCTTAATGTACCACCAGCCACAGAATACAAAGTTGTTTGCTGTCCGGTGAACGCCTGTGGCCGTGGGCTAATTTTTGGGGCCTGTAATGGCCGACACTTACTTATGTATCTGTTGAATGCCTAATGTACCACCAGCCACAGAATACAAAGTTGTTTGCTGTCCGGTGAACGCCTGTGGCCGTGCGCTAATTTTTGTGGCCTGTAATGGCCGACACTTACTTCTGTATCCGGTGAAGGCCAATGTACCACCAGCCACAGAATACAAGGTTGTTTGCTGTCAGGTGAACGCCTGTCATCAAATTTTTGGGGCTTGTAATGGCCGGCACCCTCTTATGTATCCAGTTTTTCACTTAATACTTCTGGTGGGTCAGTGTCCATGTTGTGGGACTATTTGTGCACAGCTAGTAAGTATTTTGTGGCTGCAAAAAATGACCTGAAGGTTTTTAATATTCGCCTGCCATTAAAGTCAATGGGGCCCGCCGTCGGATGTTTGTCCATCACTACTGACTACCATGAATACATACCATGAATACATCTAAACAGGTTTAGGTGGGATAAAGGTACTCTTTTATGTTATGAATTACCATTACAATGTAAAACCCCACTTCTATAATGTTTAGCTCTAACCATCAGTGGCGATGCGTCCATAAAGGTGCACTGCACGGGCGCCGTCTTCTCTCTCCCGCCACCCCCCTCTATCACCAATTAATAGATAGAACCCGCACGGCTTTATTCCCCCAGCTCAGTGTGAACCTGGGCTAAACATAAGATCCAGCATTGATTAAAGCGAATGATGCTGGACTCAAAGTGTATGAAAGTGACCTAAACATAAGGCCCAGCATGGCTAAATGCTAACGATGCAGTGGAATATATTGCAACTCAAAATAAAAATTATATTACAAGAAATACAAGAAAAATAGTTCAAGTACAATATTGCAATACTGTACAAATAAAAGTTCAATTTGACAAATCCCAAGCACATAACCTTGGTGTTGGGAATTGTCCCATTGGACTTTTATTTGTAGTGCAATATTTTTCTTAACTGTATTTCTTGTAATATATTTTTTTATTTTGAATTGCAATATATTCCACTGCATCATTAGCAATTATCCATGTTGGACCTTATGTTTAGGTCACTTTCATACACTTTGTAAACGTCAATTTCATATTTTTCACTTGCTTTTTTTAAACTTTATTATTATACTGCACAGTATTTTATTAATTTTGTATTTGCATATACAAAATAGAAAAAAACAATATTCCGTTCCTTCCCTAGTGTTAATATACTTTACCATATTTATCCATACCATTTTGTGCACCCCCTCCCCCAACCTATCCCCTCACCCACCCCCTAACCCCATTTCTATCCTCTGCTATTTACTTTTATTTTCACTATATCTCTTTGTTAGTTTGAACTTTTTCCACTCTTCTTATCTCTTGGCAAAATCCTATCTTGTATCTTCCTGACAGCTTCTTAAGTATTCCATCTTCCATATCTCTTCTGTCTAACCATTGACCTATCTTTGGGCTTTCTACTTTTTCCAATTTTTCGGTATTAACTTTTTGCGGCATTCATCATGTGTATTGTCATTGAATTTTTTTATTCCTTTAATGACATATTTACTCCATGAAATAAACATGTCCAAGGTTCCACAGGTAGTTCTATCATAGTGATCTATTTAATGTAGCTTAGCACTTCCTTCCAGTAGATCCCTATCTTAGGGCATTGCCACCATATGTGGGCCATTGTTCCCACTTGCCCACACCCCCGCCAACACTCCGTTGTTTGATCTACTTGGTACTTCCCTAAGATATTGGGGGTTCTATACCATCTAGTTATACATTTGTAGTTCATTTCCATCATCTTATTATTAATTTTTGAGCCATGTACAAGTTTCAGAATTGTACTTACTTCCTAATTCCTTCCTTGTTTCCCCAATTCCCTGTCCCAATTTTTTATAAATGTTGGTATTTCCAGCCTCTCCACTTCCATGAAATTTTTATATATTCAGGATATACTCCCACTGGTTATTTCCATATTACATAGACGTTCCATTGATGTTAAGTCGTCTTCTTCCCTTATCGGATGAGGGAGTGCGGCTATGAAGTGTCTAAGCTGGGAATACCTCCACTCATTTATATCCATCAAGTCCTTTTTCATTTTTAATCCCTGTATAGTGCATAATTTTCCACCTTGCACAATATCTCGTATTTGTGCATTTTCTATTTTAATCCAGTTACCTCCTATTGATTTTTTCCCCTTTGCAAAATAATTATTTTACTTTAGTGCTATCAGTGGTGAATTATGTTTCCAATTACGTTTTTTGTGCACCTTATCCCATGTTTTCAAAACTATCTGTGTCAATGTGTGGGTATTATCCCCCAGTATCCTATGTTGTGGAGGTGTCCATACATACCTACCTAATATCGTATTAGCCAATGTGTGTTCTATATAAACCCATTTCACTTGATTTTTAGACTCATTACTTTAATTAAATTATTGAGTTAAGGTTTTCCTAGCCTATGGTAATATCAGACGTGCTTTTGGCTTCCCTGGACATCACTCTTCTGTCTATGCTCCTGAAGTATTTTTAAAAAGCCATTTTTTTTCACTGCTTACTAGAAGCTTGGGTAACAAACATATTGGATGGTATCTCGCACAAAGGAAGCAACACATAGAGAACAGGATACTTTTTAATACAAGTACATGGTACAACATACACATCTCAAGAAGAAGAAATATTGGGGTAACCTATTCTTTTACATCAGGCAACAATTCTTACACCAATCTTGTAGTATATTGCCAGCATGAAGTTGTATCATAACTGGGTCACAGCACAATGTCCAACACTTATCTGTGAGTCATCAATATAATAAAGACAAACTTATTATTGTCTGACCCCAAAAAACAAGAATCAGATGGTGACTTGAAGCTGTGAATGATTAGTGAATGACACAACGCAAGGTTAACAAGCTCAATTCTCAAAAAAGCTATTGTAACTTGAAACTGTAGAAACTTGAAATTTGTACAGTAAACTGAAATTCATTCATATCTTGCTAACAGTTAAACACTCTGGCTCCTAGTTGATTTCTTCCAATCTGTATATGAACAGTGTTTTTGAAAATGTGTGACATAGCACCATCTAGTGGTGCACTGATTAAACTACACTTTAACTGAAAAAAATAACCTTTCTCCTTCTAAAACCACTAGTTGCCTGTATTGCCAAAAAGCTTATGGGCCAGATCCACAAACGAATTACGCCGGCGTATCTATGGATACTCCGCGTAATTTTAAAAATGCCCCGTCGTATGTTTGTTTTGTATCCACAAAACAAGATACAAAACAAGATACGACTGAATCTGGGCTCGATCCGACAGGCGTACGTCTTAGTACGCCGTCAGATCGTAGGTGCATATTTACGCTGGCCGCTAGGCGGAGTTTCTGTCGAATTCCGCGTCGAGTATGCAAATTAGCTAGATACGGCGATCCACGAACGTACGTCCGGCCGGCGCATTTTTTTACGTAGTTTCCGTAAGGCTTTTTTCGGCGTATAGTTACCCCTGCTATTTGAGGCGTATCCTATGTTTTGAAAATGTTATGTCGTTTGCGTAAGTCGTTCGCGAATAGGGCTTTGCGTAGAATGACGTCACCGTCGTAAGCATTGGCTTGTTCCGGTTTAATTTCGAGCATGCGCACTGGGATACCCCCACGGACGGCGCATGCGCAGTTGAAAAAAAATGTCATTTACGTCGGGTCAAGATGTATTTACATAAAACACGCCCCCATCACATCCATTTGAATTGCGCGCCCTTACGTCGCCAAAGTTACACTACGCCGCCGTAACTTACGACGCAAATTTTTTTGAGGATACAAAAAAAAAAGCTGTAAGTTACGGCGGCGTAGTGTATCAGAGATACGCTACGCCCGACGGAGGAATGAGCCACGCCACGTGGATCTGCCCCTATGTCTTTAATGTAAATTTTCCTATACGTTTTTATGTTGCACTAAAAATTAAGATATAAAGGGCCAGATTCTCAGTCAGCGGCGTATTTCTGCGGAGGCGTAACGTAAATCGGCCGGCGTAAGCCCGCCTAATTCAAATTTGGATCAGGGGGGCGTGTTTTATGTAAAACTACTGTGACCCGACGTGATTGACGTTTTTGCGGAACGGCACATGCGCCGTCCGTGGAATTTCCCAGTGTGCATTGTTCCAAAGTACGCCGCAAGGACGTCATTGGTTTCGACGTGAACCTAAATGACGTCCAGCCCCATTCACGGACGACTTATGCAAACGATGTAACTTTTTCAAATTTCGACGCGTAAACGATGGCCATACTTAACATTGGTACGCCGCACTTATGCCTCATATAGCAGGGGCAACTATACGCCGGGAAAAGCCTAACGTAAAAGTCGTAACTTTACTGCGTCGGCCGCGCGTATGTTCAGGAATTACGCCTGTCGGATCTAATGGATATCTATGCGTAACTGATTCTAAGAACCAAATGACATCATTCCCACTAAGCTACTGAAGGAATGTGCCGACATCCTGGCGCCTCCGATCACGCAGCTTATAAATCAGTCATTTAAGGAAGGCATAGTGCCTTCCCTGTTGAAAGAGGGCACAATCTTGCCGATCTTGAAAAAACCTAATTTGGATCCTATGGACCCAACTCACCGCCGTCCCATAACAGGTCTAAATGCGCTGTCCAAGATAATGGAGAAAGTGGTGGTAAATCAGCTGCAACAGCATCTGGACACCCACAACCTACTCGATCCATTTCAATCCGGGTTCCGTCCCGGACACGGGACAGAAACGGCCTTACTGAAAATATGGGACGATGCACTCGAGGCCGCAGACGAAGGAGAATCCTGTCTCCTGGTTCTGCTGGACCTAAGCGCAGCTTTTGACACAGTAGACCATAAATTGCTACTGAGACGACTAACAGAAGTCGCCGGAGTCTCAGAAGATACCTTACCATGGTTCTCCTCTTTTCTTGGAAACCGATCACAAACAGTGAAACTGGGATCCTTCACGTCAGAAAAACGCACGGTGCCATGTGGGGTCCCCCAAGGATCCCCCCTATCACCAGTGCTGTTTAATATCTATCTTCGTCCTCTCTTTGATATTATCAGTAGCCAAGAACTACTCTATCACTCTTATGCAGACGACACGCAGTTGTATTTTCGTATCTGCCATAAAAAGGATCATCATCTCAGATTAGAGAAATGTCTCTCTTCAATAGAAAACTGGATGACTAAGAGTTATCTCAAACTCAATAGTGCTAAAACAGAACTCTTTATCTTCGATGCCAGTCGGAAGAAACCACCGACAACAAACTGGACACCATCTCCCATCCTGGGACAAATCATTGCCCCTAGCTCCAAAGTCAAAAGTCTGGGAGTCACGTTTGACACCTTCATGACAATGGACGCACAAATAGGGTCAGTAGTCAGCGGGGCGCACCATTTGATGCGCCTTCTACGCAGACTAATTCCATTTATCCCCAAAGAAGACGTAGCAGTCGTGGTGGGAACTATCGTGAATTCCAGACTGGACTATGCAAATGCCCTTTACCTCGGGCTACCCAAGTACCAAATCGCTCGTCTTCAAGTCGTACAGAATACGGCCGCTAGACTGGTGACTGGGAAAAAATCTTGGGAATCAATCTCACCTTCACTGAGATCCCTTCACTGGCTGCCAGTGAAAGACAGAATTGCATTCAAAGCACTCTGCCTGACACATAAGTGCATCCAAGGGAAGGCTCCTAGATATCTATGCGACAAGATCAAACCGCACAATTGCAATCGCATGCTGCGATCCACCGACCAAAATCTGGTCAAGGTTCCTAAAACCAAATGCAAGTCCAAAGGAGAAAGAAGGTTTGCTTTCCAGGGCCCCAGGCTTTGGAATGCTTTACTAACCAGCATTCGGTTGGAGCAAGACCACCTGTCTTTCAGACGGCAGATCAAAACCCTGCTTTTCTGAAAGGCATGAGACACAAACAACAAGCGCCCAGAGGCGATTCAGTTCGCATGTGCCGCGCTATATAAGTTTTTCATTCATTCATTCATTCATTCATAGATACGACGGGTCGGATTAGGACTTACGACGGCGTACATGGCGCTGCGCCGTCGTAAGTCCTTTCAGAATCTGGCCCAAAGTGCCTATCACCTAAAGAGTGACGTGAATGGTATTTAATAAAGTCATAATATCACATTATCAGTACGTGATAAAAAGTGACAATTTCCAATTAGAAGAAAAAGGAAGGAGAAAGTGCTGTGTCCAAAGCCTCAACCAGGTGATCAAACTTGAGGCTTACCAGACAGAATTGACCACCAACTACAGATAGGTCAATTAGCACATATGTTGTGACAATCTTTAAATCCTTAATGGTGATAGATCGCCATGGGCACTATCGCTGAGACCTTGATAGCTATTAACTCCACATGTTGTATAGAGATAAACAGAGAATCTCACATAGCTTAATTCTGTAATGCGTAGTGACAAAAATGCCAGGAATGGATAGTGGGAAGAAAAGAATGCCCACACATTGGTGGTTAGTGGGAGGGGTAATGTGTGTCAGTAGAACTTGGTTGAGGGTATTTGTGCTCAGCAGGGGGTAAGACGAACAGTTATCCCGAGCAGGTAGTTTTGGGATAACAATAGTGCAAAAAACGGGGCTAAGGACAGTCCAAACACGAAGTTATAAATGGAACCATTTATAACTTCCTTTTTGGGCTGTCCTTAGCCCCGTTTTTTTGGTTTATGTGTTTGAGTTATTGGGACCACACCTCCTCATGTTATGGTGATTTGGCAGTAGGGTGGCTTGTGGTGATATTGTTTGGTTGTAGCCTCATCATTTTTTGAGATTATATTAAGTGAGGTCCTTGAAGCTTTTTTATGCTTTTAGTGGATAACAAAAGTGCCCAGCAGGGGGTGTAGGGAACAATAGGGTTTAGTGGAGGTGACAACAGTGCCCAGAGGGAGTTGGAGGACCAATAGTGCTCAGTTGGGGATGGGGGCAGCATGGCTGTGAAGGGGTGGGGGGTAAGTACTGAAATGCGGTTGCACAAATTAAACCTGCATGGGATTTGTGACAGCAAAACATCCTTGTTCTCTAAAAAGGACATTACAGCAAGACTACAGTTTTCCAGTGTACACTGATAATTCAGAGATATAGTTGTTTGGCCACAGCAACATTATGTTTGACAAAAAACAAAGAGAGCAGCTTGCAGTTTTCAAGTCAACTATGTATTTTCATGATAGCGTCCACACTGCGGAAGAATGCACCATTATGTCGCACTACAACACAGCATTTTTAGTCGATGAGCGAGCCTTTTCTTTTTACTGAGTGAGTTGTCAAATGTCTTTTTAATAAAAAAGAGTGCTATCTATACTACACTTAGTTGGTGCCCCCTGTTGTCTTTTTTATATTTTTAGCAAAGTCTTTAGCCTCTTTGAGTCTAATGAGGACCTCTAAGGCCAAAGATAGCTGACATCCTTCCATATGTATTGGGTTGTGAGGCATAGTGGGTGCAAAGATGGTGAAAGTTATTATACGCCAGACACTTCTCGGATGTAAAAGAGGTTTTATTTGTCTCTTTATATTTTTGGGGGGGAACAGGGTTAGGGCCAGGTCACCCTTAAGTAGTTGCAGATTCAATTAGCAGACTCTGAGACTTAATAGGAGGACAGATGTGCAGGGAAAGGCCCCAGCAAGGCGACACATCTGCACATGCAGTAATGCTGTCTCCTATGGCAACAGTCTTTAACAGTTCCTAACTCAAACGTAACAGTTCCTTCAGCTTTACTACAACTGCTTCTTGGAGTTCTTCAACACTGAGCTCCCGGTCTCTCACTAGACCCTCTGATTCGCTGACTTTGAATACCTTGAGCTGATCCTCCAAGCGTCACCCACATTTCCCTGCTGGGTCCCTAGCTTGGCACTCCAGATACTTCTCAAGCTTCACCCCTGCTCACCGGCTCCCTGGCTTGACACACAAAGCTGCTCTGCAAGCGTCACCTCTTCTGGTTGGGTCCCCGACTTGATCACCACCTGAAGTTTCCCAATCCAGCTCCCCTTCTACCTCCAACCACGTCAAGTTATCGGGCTTGCAGAACCTTCACTTTTGGTTGGACTGCAAGCTGCCCATTTGGCACAGAACACAGAGACTGACTCCACCCAAAAATATAGGTGCTCCCAGCAGACCAAAGGATTCAAGAAAACCTCTGCCCATTGGCTGGGATACCCCATATACCCATAATCTGACCTTGGGTTGCCCTTCTCATATCTAGTACCACCAAGTACCTGGTCACCTAGTGGTAGAAGAGAAAAGTGCAACAAAGCCAAACTTGACTCTTCATGTCTCTCTATGTTGAATCTTCATGTCTCTCTATGTCGAATCTTCATGTCTCTCTATGTCGAGACTTCATGTCTCTCTATGTCGAATCTTTTCTTTCTATGTCGAATCTTTGCTCTCTATGTCGAATCTTTTTTCTCTATGTCGACTCTTCTTCATGTCTCTATAATGTCAAATCTTTTCTCTTCATGTAGAATAATATTGGACTAATATAGCTAGATTCAGAGAGAGTTAGGCCGGTGTATCAGTAGATACGCCGACCTAACTTGGAATCTGCGCCGTCCTAAGTTTAAGTGTATTCTCAAACTTAGATACACTTAAACCTAGCTAAGATACGACGGCTTGCGCCGTCGTATCTTAGGGTGCAATTTTTTCTTTGGCCGCTAGGTGGCGCTTCCGTTGAGTTCGGCGTAGAATATTTAAATGCCAAGATAGGCCGATTCACGAACGTACGTGCGCCCGTCGCAGTAAAAATACGCCGTTTACGTAAGGCATTTTCCGGCGTAAAGTTATTCCATCAAATAGCTGGCCTAGTCAATGTTAAGTATGGCCGTCGTTCCCACGTCGAAATTTGAAAATTTTACGTCGTTTGCGTAAGTCGTCCGTGAATAGGGCTGGACGTAATTTACGTTCACGTCTAAACCAATACGTCCTTGCGGCGTACTTTGGAGCAATGCACACTGGGATATGTACACGGACGGCGCATGCGCACCCCTACCTGAATCTAGCTAATAGAGTTAAGATTAGGCACATTCGACCGCAACAAAAACGAAAATAAAGCATTTGTTTATGTCAGAAAATTAGATGCATAAGTTATGCCCTTAGAAAGGCTGATGGTGCTACTTGGATTTTGGGCCACTCTGTAATGCTAGTTTGTAAAAAAAGGCTCACACATGTGGCATCCCCATGCTCAGGATGAGTAGCAAAATGTGTTTTGTGGAAACATTTTAAGTATGCTTATTATGTGTATTATGCCCTGTATAGGGATTAGCTTCGAGTTCGAGTCGAACTCATGTTCGACTCGAACATTGCCTGTTCGCCTGTTCGGCGAACAACGAACAATTAGGGGTGTTCGCGGCAAATTCGAAAAGCTGCGTTAAAGTCTATAGGAGAAATCTAAAGTGTTAATTTTGAAGGCTAATATGCAAGTTATTATCCTAAAAAGTGTTTGGGGACCTGGGTCCTGTCCCAGGGGACATGTATCAATGCAAAAAAAAGTTTTAAAAACGGACGTTTTTTCAGGAGCAGTGAATTTAATAATGCTAAAAGTGAAACAATAAAAGTGTAATATTACATTTCGTACCTAGGGGGGGTGTAAAGTCAGCATGTGAAAAAGCGCATGTTTCCCGTACATAGAACTGTCCCTGTACAAAGTGTCATTTCTGAAAGAAAAAAAGGCATTTAAAACCGGCTTTGCGTCTCTAATGAATTGTCGGCTCTGGCAATTCAGAGATGATTCATTCCTAAAAATAAAAAAATAAAGCGTGGGTCCCCCCCCCGAATTCCATTAACAGGCCCTTCAGGTCTGATATGCATATTAAGGGGAACCCCGCCGTCAATTTAAAAAAAATGACGTGGGGTTCCCCCCAAATATCCATACCAGACCCTTCAGGTCTGGTGTGGATTTTAAGGGGAACTCCACCCCAAATTAAAAAAAAAATGGCGTGGAGTTCCCCCAAAAATCCACACCAGACCCTTATCCGAGCACGTTAACCTGGCCGGCCGCAGAAAAAAGGGGGGGGGGGACAGAGTGCGCCCCCCCCTCTCCTGAACCGCACCAGGCCACATGCCCTCAACATGGGGAGGATGTCCCCATGTTGATGGGGACAAGGGCCTCATCCCCACAACCCTTGCCCGGTGGTTGTGGGGGTCTGCAGGCGGGGGGCTTATCAGAATCTGGAAGACCCCTTTAACAAAGGGGACCCCAGATCCTGCCCCCCCTATGTGAATTGGTAATGGGGTACACTGTACCTCTACCATTTCACGAAAGAAGTGTAAATAGTTAAAAAAAACACACAGACACCGTAGAAAAAATTCCTTTATTAATAATAAAAAAAATCCAGCGGTGGTAATCCACTCTCGATGCGGCTCCCTGCTCCAACGTTGTCTTCTATCCAGCAACGGATGATCTCTCCAGCGACGAGTGATCAGCGGTCCCGTCCAGCGATGAGAAGATACATCCGTCCAGAGCGCAGCAGGCGAGCTCTACTCTCCGCTGGACACACTTACCTGGAAATTTGCAGCGGTGTAACTTAAATCTATCCGGTGCAAGGCGGGCCAATTCAAATGGGGCGAGTCCCATTTAAATTAGGCGCGCTCCCGCGCCGGACGTACTGCGCATGCTCCCGACGCTATTTTCACGACGTGCTTTGCGTTACGTTATGTTGCGCCGAGTTTTGTGAATCGCGACGGGTAAAAAAGAGATGCGGCGGGAAAAAAAATAATTTAAAAAAAAATTTGACAGCGACGCGGGAAAGACAGGTATACTTTTACATGGTATACTAACTTTACACTTTGTAAAAACAGCCCTATCTTTGCGACGGCAAACAAACTAGACTTAACGAAGGGAAAAAGCTTTGTGGATCTCCGTAAGTGCTAATTTGCATACCCAACGCTGGATTTCGATGAGAAATGCCCCCAGCGGCGGCCGCGGTACTGCATCCTAAGATCCGACAGTGTAAGTCCATTACACATGTCGGATCTTAGGGATATCTATGCGTAACTGATTCTATGAATCAGCCGCATAGATAGAAACAGGGATACGACGGCGTATCAGCAGATACGCCTGCGTATCCCTTTTGTGGATCTGGCCCTATGTTTTTTTTTACAATGTTTTTGGTATTTTTTTACTCATATAGTAAAAAAAACAAAAAAACAAAAAACAAGTAGTGATTAAATATCACCTAAAGAAAGCTCTATCTGTTTCAAACAAAGTGTAACAATTGTATGTGGGCACAGTGTTGCATGTCTGAGAAATTGCCAGTGCTGAAAACTTGGGGGATGCCACATGTGTGAGACTTTTTCAATGTTTAGACTGATTATGTACCAGACATTGTATCTTGAGTATCACAAAAATTAATGAACATTGCATTAAAAACTACATTACTGTACTGTAATGCTTGCTTTTGTATGAGCGGTCAGGGAATATTGCTTAACCACTTCCATACCGGGCACATATACCCCCCTCCTGACCAGGTGAAATTTCAGCTTCCGGCACTGCGTCGCTTTAACTGACAATTGCGCGGTCGTGCGACGTGGCTCCCAAACAAAATTGGCGTCCTTTTTTCCCCACAAATAGAGCTTTCTTTTGGTGGTATTTGATCACCTCTGCGGTTTTTTTTTTGCGCTATAAAACAAAAAAAGCAACAATTTTGAAAAAAAATTCAATATTTTTTACTTGTTGCTATAATAAATAGCCAAATTTTTTTTTCCAAATTTTTTTTTCTCAGTTTAGGTCGATACGTATTCTTCTACATATTTTTGGTAAAAAAAAAAAAATCGCAATAAGCGCTTACAAAATATGGGACAGAATTATTATTATTATTATTTTTTTTATTTTTATTTTTTTTCTAGTAATGGCGGCGATCAGCGATTTTTTTATTGGGACTGCGACGTTATGGCGGACACATCGGACACTTTTGACACATTTTTGGCGCCATTCACATTTATACTGCGATCAGTGCTATAAATATGCACTAATTACTGTATAAATGTGACTGGCATTGAAGGGGTTAACACTAGGGGGTGAGGAAGGGGTTAAATGTGTAGCCTAGTGTTCTAACTGTGGGGGAAGGGGGGTGACTGGGGGAGGTGACCGATCTGTGTCCCTATGTACAAGAGACACAGATCGGTCTCCTCTGTCCCCTGACAGGACGTGGAGCTCTGTGTTTACACACAGAGCTCCACATCCCTGCTCTGTCACTGCTGATCGTGGGTGCCTGGCGGACATCGCGACCGCCAGGCACGCGCATCAGCATCTCGGGGACGCGCCGGGCGCGCGCGCGCCGCCGCCGGCGCGCTCGCACGCCCCCCAGTGGCCGGAGGAATCCAGGACGTCAATTGATGTCCTGTTGAGTTTCCATAGCCACTGTGAAGCCGTCATTTTACATGCGGCCGGTATTCAAGTGGTTAAAGTAGCATCACCTGTAGCCGTTCCCATTCCATTCCTAAGAAAGCCTAGCTTACTGATATGTGGCTGCCCCTGTTCACTGGACAGGAATTACATGAGGCTGAACAAAGGGTGAACAAAATAGTTGATTGTCTGTAGTTTCAGGAGCGCAGTTGTCCACAGGGGATGATTGAGACTGGTGACTTGCAGCATAGCTCCCAACTGTCCCTGATTTCAAGGGACTGTCCCTGATTTGAAGAAATGTCCCTCTGTCCCTCATTCCCCCTCATGTGTCCCTCATTTTGGTCTGATCTATATCGTTGTATATAAAATGCACTTTTTATCTTTCTAAATTGCTGCATTTGTAAATTTTAAAAGCTATAAAGGAATAGTAGTGGTAAAAAAAAGCACTTGTGGATTTAATTAACCTTTTTTTGGTTAATTCTCCTTTGAGGGGGTGTGGCAGGAGGCGTGTCCTATGCCTACATACATTTGCTAGTGGGTGTCCCTCATTCCCATCTCAAAATATTGGGAGGTATGCTTGCAGGAATGTAGTTAGTGGAACGTACAGATAAGTCAGTTTAGGCTGCAGTCAGATACTTAGTAGTGAATAAACAGGGAAAGGACTGTTTCAGGTGGCAGGCAGAGGCAACACCTCCACAGCTTTAAGTTCTGCACCCAACCTATTCTTGGCAGCTCTTAACTCTGCGGCTCCGTACTCACGACCAAACATGTCTGCTGAAACTGGTCCGCGGACCAGTTTCAGCCGACATGTTTGGCCGTGTGTAGGCCCGAGCGAACCATTTTCGGGCGGATCGGACAGGTTTCCAGCGGACAACTGTTTCCTGGACTTGCTTTAAAACAGTCCGCTGGAAACCTGTCCGCCCGGACATGTACGGTCGTCTGTACAGACCTACCGTACATGTCCTGCCGCCCGCCATCCCTCGCATGCGTCGAATGACTTCGACGCATGCGTGGAAGCCTTTTAAAGGCAGGCCGCCCACGTCGCCGCGTCATTGTCGCGGCGACACCGCGTCATCGACGCGGCGACACCGCGGACACGCCCCGCGTATTGTTTACGCGCGGACCTCTGTTCGATGGTGTGTACGGCCATCGAACAGAAGTCCCCGGGCAGTCCCCGGGCAGACATGTCCGATGGAAACGGTCTGCAGACCGTTTTCATCGGACATGTCTGGCCGTGAGTACAAGGCCTTACTCAAGCTTACACCTATGCACACATTCCATATTTAGCAGCTTTGCACCCACCCCTTCCCAATGCACCTATCTCCCCCTCCATAACTCTCGCCTCTGCAGCCAGCTCCCTCACCCTCCTCCATAGCTCACACCTCTGCATACAATTCCCACTCCACAGCTAGAAAGGAATTTAAAAAAGTGTAGCGTTACCCCCACAGGGGATGAATAGGGTTATCTCCCACCCTGCACAGCCAGGCACATGAATTTTCCACTTACTTTGCAGACAAGAAACAGTCCTTGCAGCTTTGTTTTTTTGTTGTTGTTTTTTTTTACGGGGATTACACTTGAATGTGGTAAGGGTTCTTATGGTATGCCCATTTGATCAGCAAAGAAACTCAACAACACACAGTTTATACACACGTCTCTTCTTCTACCTCCAGCACAGACTTGCTTGTAGAACTACATCTCCCAGGACCAGCTAGCACTAAAGTTTGATCCAACACAATCTCAGTTTGATTCATGTAAATGTCCTTTGCGGGCAGGGACCGCAGGCCCCTTTAGTGGTGTAGCAAAAAAAAGAGAGGTCTTTGGTGCTAGCTGTCCTATTCCTGTGTCTACTGCTGCCAGCTGCAGCTGCCCCTTTCACTAGCCCTCTTGGCTACTTCTCCACAGTCCTCCCAGACTGACTCTGCATCCATCCCAGACTACTTGAACGCAGTCCCTTCAGGCATGCCTCTCTGTCCTATGACTGTAACACTCACCAGCCCTCTTGGCTGTCTTCCTCCCTGGAGATTTGCACAGGAATGTCCTCCTGCTATCCTTTCCTTGCTCCCGTGCCTCCTGGTCAGGATCCCTCCATGTGTCATGAGAAGGAGTGCCTTCTGCACCAGAGCCCAGGCCTGAGTTTACCCCCCCACCGCCCCCAGACTGGGGAGCTACTCTCAAAGGCCTTCGACAGCCTAACACTCCATCTCCATCTTCCACCTGAAATCCACTGCCCTGGCTGGGTTGACCCTGAGTATTTGAGGGGGTCTGCCCCCTGCCAACCCAACTTTTGGGGATTGGTTAGGGCCCTCTGAATACTCCAGTCAGCTCCTCCTAGACCCCTCCCAACTGCTTCTGGAACCTTCTCAAAGTTTCCAGCAAGCAGGGAGGAGTTACCAGAGATGCTGCTGCTGAGTCATCCAGCCTGCCTAAATCACTCAAAACCCTGACCCAGAAAAACACACAGGCTTGGCTGCCAGCTACACTAACAAAAATCCTAACTTTAGCACTCTAGTTACACTAGGGGGTGCTACAAAAATGTATTTTTAATGAGTACCGATTAAAGGTTATTCATAACCCCTTATTGATCTGTTGGTTTATATATTCTGTTCTCTAATGCCTCGTTTCCACTGAGCGGATCGGTTCGGTACGGTTCGGTGCGGTACGCTAATTTGGGTGTTTCCATTATGAAAGCGTGCCATAAAACCGAACCGTACCGCACCATTCAGGGTCCTGCTTCTCATGTGGGTCCATAGAAAATGGAACGGTACGGTTAGGGCGGAGCTACCGGCGTCACACAGTACTTTCCACTGATTGGTGGTCAGAAAACATCAATGCTGACGTCAAAGCAAAGCGCCAAACAATCACCACGTCGCGTTTTTAGTCTACAGGGAGTGCACAATTATTAGGCAAATGAATATTTTGACCACATCATCCTCTTTATGCATGTTGTCTTACTCCAAGCTGTATAGGCTCGAAAGCTTACTACCAATTAAGCATATTAGGTGATGTGCATCTCTGTAATGAGAAGGGGTGTGGTCTAATGACATCAACACCCTATATCAGGTGTGCATAATTATTAGGCAACTTCCTTTCCTTTGGCAAAATGGGTCAAAAGAAGGACTTGACAGACTCTGAAAAGTCCAAAATAGTGAGATATCTTGCAGAGGGATGCAGCACTCTTAAAATTGCAAAGCTTCTGTAGCGTGATCATCGAACAATCAAGCTTTTTATTCAAAATAGTCAACAGGGTCGCAAGAAGCGTGTGGAAAAACCAAGGCGCAAAATAACTGCCCATGAACTGAGAAAAGTCAAGCGTGCAGCTGCCAAGATGCCACTTGCCACCAGTTTGGCCATATTTCAGAGCTGCAACATCACTGGAGTGCCCAAAAGCACAAGGTGTGCAATACTCAGAGACATGGCCAAGGTAAGAAAGGCTGAAAGACGACGACCACTGAACAAGACACACAAGCTGAAACGTCAAGACTGGGCCAAGAAATATCTCAAGAATGATTTTTCTAAGGTTTTATGGACTGATGAAATGAGAGTGAGTCTTGATGGGCCAGATGGATGGGCCCGTGGCTGGATTGGTAAAGGGCAGAGAGCTCCAGTCCGACTCAGACGCCAGCAAGGTGGAGGTGGAGTACTGGTTTGGGCTGGTATCATCAAAGATGAGCTTGTGGGGCCTTTTCGGGTTGAGGATGGAGTCAAGCTCAACTCCCAGTCCTACTGCCAGTTTCTGGAAGACACCCTCTTCGAGCAGTGGTACAGGAAGAAGTCTGCATCCTTCAAGAAAAACATGATTTTCATGCAGGACAATGCTCCATCACACGTGTCAAAGTACTCCACAGCGTGGCTGGCAAGAAAGGGTATAAAAGAAGAAAAACTAATGACATGGCCTCCTTGTTCACCTGATCTGAACCCCATTGAGAACCTGTGGTCCATCATCAAATGTGAGATTTACAAGGAGGGAAAACAGTACACCTCTCTGAACAGTGTCTGGGAGGCTGTGGTTGCTGCTGCACGCAATGTTGATGGTGAACAGATCAAAACACTGACAGAATCCATGGATGGCAGGCTTTTGAGTGTCCTTGCAAAGAAAGGTGGCTATATTGGTCACTGATTTGTTTTTGAATGTCAGAAATGTATATTTGTGAATGTTGAGATGTTATATTGGTTTCACTGGTAAAAATAAATAATTGAAATGGGTATATATTTTTTTTTGTTAAGTTGCCTAATAATTATGCACAGTAATAGTCACCTGCACACACAGATATCCCCCTAAAATAGCTAAAACTAAAAACAAACTAAAAACTACTTCCAAAAATATTCAGCTTTGATATTAATGAGTTTTTTGGGTTCATTGAGAACATGGTTGTTGTTCAATAATAAAATGAATCCTCAAAAATACAACTTGCCTAATAATTCTGCACTCCCTGTATATAAAGGAGAAGGATGCCAGCAAACAACAGCAGGGTCTGGTTATCTGAGGAACTATCTACGTTCTTAGCAATTATCGGTGATGGCGTTATTCAGAGTGAGCTTGATGGATCAGTGAGAAATGAAAAGGTCTATAAAGATATTTCTCAGCGGATGGCAGCCGAGGGATTTGAACGGAAGTCGGGCCAGTGTAGGACAAAGCTTAAAAAGCTTAAAGCACAATATAAAAAAATTAAGGACGCCAACAGCCGTAGTGGAAACTGTCCAACTGCTTGGAGGTGGTACGACGCCATGGACGCCATTTACGGTCATCGGCCAGCAAACCAAGGCAGGGAGGGAGGTCTGGACTCTGCAACTGTAATTCTCGAATCCATGGTAGAGCCCTTTGGTAAGTTTTTTTTTTTAAACTTTGCATAGGATATCGCTCTGCTTACCATTTAAAATATAATATCTAACCATATGTTTATTTTCAGAAACAGTTGATGGACTCTCCACTGATACATCAAACTTATCAGAAGATGGACCTTCAATGTCTTTCAGCAGCAACAGCAGCAGTATTTCCTCAAGCCAACCACAGAGTAGCCAACCACAGAGTAGCCAACTACAGAGTACTCCCAATGCACCCCGGCACAATGGTAAGACATGATGATAATAAAGTAATTTTTAACTGTGCATTTTCTTAAACTAAAACAGCAGTGGGGCAGATGTGCAGGAGGTACAGTGTTGGAATAGATGAGAAGGGGGGGACCAGCTGTGGGGGAGATGTGCAGGAGGTACAGTGTTGGAATAGATGAGGGAGGGGGGACCAGCTCTGGGGGAGATGTGCAGGAGGTACAGTGTTGGAATAGATGAGAAGGGGGAGATGTGCAGGAGGTACAGTGGTGGAAGAGATGAGAAGGGGGGGATCAGCAGGAGGTACAGTTGGGGAAGAGATGAGAAGGGGGGGATCAGCAGGAGGTACAGTGGTGGAAGAGATAAGAAGGGGGAGATCAGCTGTGGGGGAGATGTGCAGGAGGTACAGTGGTGGAAGAGATGAGAAGGGGGGGATCAGCAGGAGGTACAGTGGTGGAAGAGATGAGAAGGGGGTTCAGCAGTGGGCAGATGAGCAGTGCTGTGTATTGGTGTAGCAGATGAGCAGGGGGAACAGAGGTGTGGCAGTGAAACAGTGAAACAGTCTAGTGGGGCAGATGAGAAAGGAGCTTACAGTATTGGTTTGACAGATGTTACCAAAAGCAATATTTATGTCTTTTGTATATTACAGGTGAAAGGAGAAGGTTCCAGTTGGATCTGCGCACAGTCATGGAGGATATGCGGGCAGCAGAAGAAAGGCAGCTGGAAAGAATGGATAACCTTTCTGAGAGGCGGTTTCAAGCACTACGTCAGGATGCACAGGAAGCTATGCGCCAGGAGGCAGAAATTGCCCCGCAGCAGATGGAGCAGTTGGCTACCTTCAACCAGGCCTTCCTCGGTGTCCTTGGTCAGCTTGTTCAAGTGATTGAAGCCAATCGTCAACCCAGGTCACCACCCAGACAGTAGTGCCTTTCATGCAGCACAGGACCTGTACCCATGTTTACGTTTAAAAATATTTAATTAGAGTGGGTTTTAAAGGTTAGATTTTTTTTTTTTTTAAATAGGCTCCTTTGAGCCATCAGCGATCACACAAGATTGGACACATTTGCTCCTTGCTGCACATGGCTTTCTTTGTGCTGCTGCTCTGATTCCCTTCTGCCTCCTTTGCGTTATCACCCCCCTTGGACGGTGGAGCCTGGATTTCAACAAAGGGCACCCCCGATCGCTTAATTTCTTCTCACTTTTGCATGTGTAGATGTAATTGTGAATATACTTGGCATTTTTGGTTTACCTTTTCCTTTAATTTCCTTTTTAGATGTTTTTTTTCTTGGTCTGAATTTCTCACTTCCTGTTCCTTCTCAGTAAACCTGACAACATCATCTGAGCTGTGTTTAGTCAGTCAGCACAGCTTATTGAACAGCTTACTGAGGAGGAACAGGAAGTGAGAAATTCATACAAAGAAAACAAAAAACAAATTTTTTATTGGAAGTGAAATTGAAGAAAAAGAAAAAACCAACAATGCACTAGCTTAGGGATATGCAATTAGTGGATATCCAACTGTTTCAGAACTACAATTCCCATGTGGCATAGCAAGACTCTGACAGTCACAAGCATGACACCCAGAGGCAAAAGAATGATGGGACTTGTAGTTCTGCAAAACAGCTGGATTTCCGCTAATTGCGTATCCCTGCACTAGCTTAATAAAAAACAACGTGCAATATGTGTGGAATAGTACAGCGCTGGTCTCAATAATAAATCTTAATGATGTGATGACAAAAAGATCAGTGGTGTGTAGCTGCTGCAGCAAAATATGTCAGATAAACATAAAAACGATATAATAAATGTGAAAAGCTGCGCTGCTGGTAGATATAAGTGTCTATATCGATATCAACATGTATATATGGCACCCACCAAATACCATATTATGCATACATAGATACAAACAATATTAAAGTGCTCAACGTGCAATTAATGCAAACTAAAAACAAGTGCACAGAAGAAATGATAGTCCATATAGCCGCAATCATCTGTGTTTTCTATAGATAGTTCTAAAATCTTCACAGAAGCACCCGTATTTGTGTTGAAAAAATCCAAGATAATGGTGTCAAGATAGCTGAATAAAAGCACCTCCACCTCAGGTAAATAATCTGCTTACCAGACAAACAGATTAAAATCGCATGTATCTCTCTATCAGATTAGTCTCCACTGCTCCGCTGCTAGATTCCTCCACACAGACAAACAGATCGAAATCGCATGTGTCTCTCTATCTGATTGGTGTCCACCACTCCGCTGCTGGATTCCTCCACGCTAAAAGCTGGGTTTAATGGTGTTTGGCCAGATCACACCACATGCATTCAAACCCGAGAGTGGAAACAAGAATGGCAAACATAGAGTAGCATTGCAAGACATTCGTTTTATTAAAATGTTAAAAGTTGCACTCACATTTCCAAAGTGATAAAAGTAGCGTGTGTTATATAATTTTTAAGCCGGCCGGCTTGAATTTTCCGCTCGTCCTTCCGGATAGTCGCGGGTGTACAGTGATGACGTCAGCACGCCGCTCCTCCCTACGCCGTTTCGTCAAATGATGACTTCCTCCAGGGGCACCTGGAGGAAGTCATCATTTGACGAAACGGCGTAGGGAGGAGCGGCGTGCTGACGTCATCACTGTACACCCGCGACTATCCGGAAGGACGAGCGGAACATTCAAGCCGGCCGGCTTAAAAATTATATAACACACGCTACTTTTATCACTTTGGAAATGTGAGTGCAACTTTTAACATTTTAATAAAACGAATGTCTTGCAATGCTACTCTATGTTTGCCATTCTTGTTTCCACTCTCGGGTTTGAATGCATGTGGTGTGATCTGGCCAAACACCATTAAACCCAGCTTTTAGCGTGGAGGAATCCAGCAGCGGAGTGGTGGACACCAATCAGATAGAGAGACACATGCGATTTCGATCTGTTTGTCTGTGTGGAGGAATCTAGCAGCGGAGCAGTGGAGACTAATCTGATAGAGAGATACATGCGATTTTAATCTGTTTGTCTGGTAAGCAGATTATTTACCTGAGGTGGAGGTGCTTTTATTCAGCTATCTTGACACCATTATCTTGGATTTTTTCAACACAAATACGGGTGCTTCTGTGAAGATTTTAGAAATATCTATAGAAAACACAGATGATTGCGGCTATATGGACTATCATTTCTTCTGTGCACTTGTTTTTAGTTTGCATTAATTGCACGTTGAGCACTTTAATATTGTTTGTATCTATGTATGCATAATATGGTATTTGGTGGGTGCCATATATACATGTTGATATCGATATAGACACTTATATCTACCAGCAGCGCAGCTTTTCACATTTATTAATAAAAAACAAACCTTTACAAGCTCTTTATTGTAAACAATGTTTCTACTTTATCAAAATTTTGCCTTTACAAAATATGTAGGAAGATGATTTTTTTGTGGAATAAAAAACAAGAACGACTTCTCTGAGTATGTCTGATTTTATTTAGCATATAGCAAAAAGTAATTAAAGATTTTAATTATTCACGGTAACAACGTTAACGTTAAGGTGCCTCATCAGAGCCTGACGTATTTCACTGCACTCTTCTTCCATATCCTGTGCTGCTATTACTGGTACTGGCTCTTCTGGAGATGTATTCCAATCCTGGTCAAAGTCTTCTCCATGACTTTCACAAAGATTGTGAAAAACACAGCACGTTAGGACCATGGATTTGGTAAGTTGAATGTCACTGTCATTCCTCTTCATAAGACACCTCCATCTACCCTTAAGTCTTCCAAACGCATTTTCCACTACAACACGTGCCCTGGATGTTTTCTTGTTGTAGATTTGCTGCTCTGTTATTAGGCGGCCATTGTCAGGAAATGGTTTCAGGAGCCAATTTTGTAAAGGATAGGCAGAGTCCCCAAGCACATAATAGCCAACATTCACCCCACAAATGTTCTTAGTGCTAACAGGGTACAGGCCTCCCTGGCCAACCCAATCCCAAAATGTTGACAATCGGAGAACCCGAGCATCATGCAAACTCCCAGGCTTTCCTACATTCACATTCCAGAATAGCCCCTTGCCATCCACTACTCCCTGGAGGATGATGGAATGCCAGCCTTTTCGGTTGAAGTAGTCAGTGTGGTATTCTTGTGGTGCTATTATTGGTATGTGTGAGCCATCAATAGCACCAACACACTGTGGAAGGCCCCACCTGTTCTCAAAGTACTCAGCAATGTCTTTAAGCTTTTCCCTGTTAGGAAAATGAACAATTTCAGGAGCTAGCAATGTGCACACAGACTTACAGAAGTCCTGCACACACCGGCACACTGATGATTTGCTGACACCAAAAAGATGACCTATACTTCTGTATTCACTGTTGGTAGCCAGCTTCCACAGTGCAATGGCAATTCTTTTCCTCACAGGCAAACAGGCTCTGAAGTTGGTGCTTTTCTTTTCCATCACTGGACGTAGCTTGGCACAAAGGAATGAGAAGGTTTCCTCTGACATCCTTAAATTCTGCACCCACTGTCTGTGTGTGAATCCTGGGATGGTCACATTCCACCACTCATTGGCACGAGGGAAAGCCCAAATCACTGGTCGGCGGCGCTGCTTTGCCAAAAGGAGAAGCATCTGTAAAAAATGCAGTGTGTCAGTGTGTATAGGTCAGTGTGTGTGGGTCAGTGTGTGTTTCAGTGTGTGTGTAGGTCAGTGTGTGTGTGTGTATAGGTCATTGTGTGTGTGTTTCAGTGTGTCAGTGTGTATAGGTCAGTGTGTGTGGGTCAGTGTGTGTTTCAGTGTGTCAGTGTGTGTATAGGTCAGTGTGTGTGTGTTTCAGTGTGTCAGTGTGTATAGGTCAGTGTGTGTGGGTCAGTGTGTGTGTCAGTGTGTCAGTGTGTGTATAGGTCAGTGTGTGTGGGTCAGTGTGTGTTTCAGTGTGTGTGTGTGTAGGTCAGTGTGTGTGTGTGTGTGTCAGTGTGTGTATAGGTCAGTGTGTGTGTCAGTGTGTGTGTAGGTCAGTGTGTGTGTCAGTGTGTGTATAGGTCAGTGTGTGTTTCAGTGTGTCAGTGTATGTGTGTGTGTGTGTGTGTGTTTCAGGTAAGTCAGTCAGTTGTGCTTACCCTATAGCGCTGCCGTCTTTGTCTTAGCAGCACACATGTATACTTCTCCTCCCGGTTACACATCCAAGCTAAAAGTTTTCTTCTCTTTTCGGCTGTGTTTCTCATTGCCGCTCGCAATCTTCTCTCATACAGTGCGGTATGTATTTTGCCTATAAAGAACCAAAAGGCTAGCAGAGAAAAGACGAGCTGCTGAATGACCTCCATTGTTGTTGTTGTTGTTTGGCTGACGCTGAGTGACGCTGCATCACGTTTCTCGTCGCACTAGTGTGACATCATGAGAGGCATTTTTTCTAAAACCTGTATGGCCCTGGCGGTCCGACTTGCAGTGGAAACGCTCACCAGAATAGACCGGACCATTCAAACCCGTTCCATTCTAAACGACCCGAACCGTTCCGCTCAGTGGAAACGAGGCATTAGATTGCTTCCAGGCTTGACAAGGGAGTCAATCACATTGCCTGGTTACCAAGTACTCTTACCTTTGCAATGTCACTCTCACCTTGCCTGGTTACCATACACGTTCCAGCCTGCTACCCATAAGGATTGTGTTTCAGCGGTGCCCAAGCTCAGTTTGAATGCGATGAGCTTTTGGCTGCCGCTGACACTTCCCTTAGTGCCAGCACACGTTCTCTTGTCAGCTTTTGCCAGTGATCCATCCAGGCTGTCTCAGCTCTGCCTCAGGCCATAGAAAGTTATGGATTGAAACATGGAGTTCTCGTACTGAACCCCCCCTGACTCCCTTTCAGTTTTAAGTGGCAGTTTGACAGTTTTATGAAGGAATTCTGACATGCTGATAAAATGCTCTAGGTTTTAGCTGTTCTTCAATTACCTTTTCCACAGAATACCACTACATCTATTAATTCTTTGGTTGAATTCATGATTTTCCTTGAGTGTTTTAGTGTATATCACCTTTGTATGTTATGTATTGCCTAAATTAAGATTTGAGATTTGTCTGTTCAAATATGTTGAAAAATTCAATAATTTCCATGAGATGTACTTACTTTTTCTTATGGCCGTTTGAAGCAGTTGCAAAGAAGTTTAGAGATGTCATATAAATCAGGCAATTTTAGTGTGTTTGTTTTATTTATGCTAGTTCTGCTAAACTTTTATTATAATGCATAGCACACTAATATGTTTTGTTATGTTAACTGCTTTCATTTAGTTTTTTGCATTTACCATACCATATAATTTTTTTTGTAAAATCTTTATTTGGGGATGGCATAGCAATACATCACAACAGTTGTTGTAAAAGAAAAGACATCTCACATCAAACAAGAAGCCATCAATATACAGTTTTTCAACGTAACATATAAGGAAAGACAAGGTAGTCTTTAGGGGAAGAAAAAGTGGAAACAACTAATCCCATTGGGGGCCCACTACTTATGGGTGCATCACAGGGGGGACGTAGGGCCAGGCAGCGGATCGAAAGCAGAGACCTCCCCCTATATAATACTCACAAGACATAGGCCCAAGGCACATGGGCAGCACATCTCAAACATCATATTAGGTAGTGAAAAGAAAAAAGGGGGGGGGCACCTCGGTACCCGTGGGAGGGGCAGGGCGACCAGGGGCCAATCTAGCCAGTCAGACGGACAGCAAGTGAGGCTAAACATTTCGTGCAAGTTAACGGGATAGGCCGGCCGGGTGTGCCCGAGGGGAAGGGGGGCCACCTAGGACCTCCATCTTACCTTCCCTCCCGCATCAGCCCCCACCGACCCCGTATCAATCGACAGGCCCGTCCCGGGGTGACAAAACAAGTGCCAAGCCCTCAAAGGGGCCAGGCTGCCCCCCAGACGCAGGCCGCCGAGTCCGCTCAACCAGCCAGGGCCCCCAGCACCCACCCCCTCCCCCAGAACACCAACCACCCGGGTCCCCAGTATCAGCACAGTGTCTGTAGGTCCCAGTGGGAGAAGCGGAGGAGGTTAGAGAGAGAAAGACAAGAGGAGAAAAAAAAAAAAAAGGGGAGTGGGGAAGGTAGGAGAAGAGAAAGGGAGATAGAGAGGAACTAGGAAAAGAAGGAACGTACCTGAGGTCAGACATCCAGCTCCTCCCCCGCGCCACTGGTCACCACCATCTCGCAGTGAGAGCAACCTTAAAGGAAAAGACACCCAAAGGATCCGAGGCGGCTCCACCAAGGGCAGAGTTACGGGCTATTGGGCCCGAGGTCTTTGCTTAAGGGAGGGGTCTGCTAACTCTAACAGCGCCACATCCAAACTGGAGGGGACAAGTCCCGGGTCCAGGAAGTACGTCGTCCAGGCCGACCAGGTGCTAGAGTAACGCTCTCGGGTATTCCTGCAAGTGGCGATCCAGTCCTCCACCTCCCGTATCTCACCCACCTTGCGAATCCATTCCTCCCTGCTGGGAACCTGCGGGCGCTTCCAATATATTGGAAGCAGCCGTTTCGCTGCGTTCAAAAGATGGGGCAGCAGGCTACGTTTATACCGGCTCGCCGGCATGGGAGGAATGTGCAACAGAAAGTGGATCGGGGAGAACGGGATGTCCAGGTCCAGAATTTCCTTAATCTGGGACTGTACGTCCAACCAGAAAGGTCTGATCACTGGGCAATCCCACCAGATGTGCAGGAGTGTACCCCTATGGCCGCATCCTCTCCAGCATCGGTCAGACGCGGAAGGGTAGATCCTAGCCAAGTCCGCAGGTACCCGGTACCAGCGGGACAGCAGTTTATAGTTTGTTTCCTGTGTCTTAGAGTCAATGGAGCTAGAACGGGTGAATTGGTACAATTGTGCCAGCTGGTTAGGGGTGAAAGTCGTTTCTAAGTCTCGCTCCCATATCCGGACAAAAGTGGGCTTCTGTAGGGGGGACGCAAAGCTAAGCAAGTGGTAGAGTTCAGATATCATGTGTGGGATCGGCTCCTCTTCAATAAAGAGGCGCTCGAAGGCGTTAAGCGTAGAGGTGTCCCTGATTGGGTCCCCCTGGGTCGCAAAAAAGTGGTGAAGCTGTCGGTAGCGCCAAAAGTCCATGGGAAAGGACCCGTGCCGTCCTCTAAGTGTCTCTAGGGGCAAAAGCTTACCGTCTTGCAGGAGCTTACCGCAGCTAGCGTTACTATCATCCACCCATGGCCCGAAAAAACCCGCCTGCTCCCCCGGTGGAAACCACAGAAAGCCGCCTAACGGGGCCAAAGGGGACACAGGAGGGGCCAGCGCCAACCGAGCGTTGAGCCGGTCCCATGTCCTCAAGGTCTGAACCGTCAGCGGGGAGGCAGAGTCCGACAGTCCTCTATCCCCCCGGGACAGCCACGGGGCATAAGATAGGTTCCTACCCGCCATACACTTTTCCAGGGAGACCCAGATCTTAGAGGCTGTGTGAAAGCGCCAGTTAAGTATCCTCTGGAGGACAATTGCCCTGTGGTATCTCTGGATGTCAGGGAGACCTAAGCCCCCCACCTCCCTCGGGCGTGTGAGCACCCGGAGCGCGATTCTCGGCTTCCGGTTGTTCCAAATAAATTTAGATATCAGGCTAGACACCTGAGTGAAAAAACCCCGGGGAAGGGACATAGGCAACATCTGCATGTAGAACAGGATGCGTGGTAAGATATTCATCTTCACTACAGCCAACCTCCCCAGCCATGTAAAGGCCGTCTTAGTCCAGGAGGCCAAGTCATTTTTCACTGTAGCTAACAAGGGGGGGAAGTTGACTGCATAAAGGGTGTCATATCTATCCGTCAACCGGACACCTAGGTATTTCAGGGAGGACTTGGCCCAAGAAAACGGGAAGGCTGTCCGTAAGCGGTCTGCCAGTGAGGGTGATATCTGGATAGGGAGTATTTCAGACTTCGAATAATTGATTTTAAAATTTGAAAGGGACCCGAAGTGGGTGAGTTCCCTCATCAGATTTGGCAACGAAATCAGGGACTCCGTCAAGTGAAACAGCACGTCATCAGCATAAGCTGACCATACCATATAATAATCAAATAATCGTACTGTTCTGCGACTGAAGAGATATTTTATGATGCTGCTTTCCAAAAGCATATGCTAATTGCTTTTATAAATCATCCTATTTAGATATTAATATTACCATTTACCTCCTACCTGGCATATGATTATAGATTGCAGTGGATATTGATATTTGAACTGTGCCAGCCTTTTTAGTATTATTTTCAGTTTTGTAAACTGCCAGCAGGTGGCACCTCATTCATTCATTATGATGACAGTAGTGGAACACATTTACTTGATTACATTTTTTCATCTAGTTTGTAAGTAGGAAATCAGATGAAACTGGTAACAAAGCTGACACTTATTACCAAACATTGTAATACATTTTTTTTAAACGAATGTAAAAAGTCTAATAAAATGCTAAAACATTTAACAGGGCTGCTTCTTTCTTAAATGCTTGGGCTACGTTTACATTTACATCCCTATATGGTCACATGTAAAAAAAAAGACAGTCCTATAAATATAATCATCTATACTTACCTTTCTGAAGGTCTGTCTTAAAACATTGGCTCTTCATTGATCCACGGCCACTGGCAACACATATTTGGCTGTAAAATTGCTAAAACATATTTTTTACAAGATAGATGGTGCATTTGTCCTTTTTGATTGGGTCGAATACCTGCTGCACATTTTGGTTCCTCCTGCTGAATATAGAATATATAGAATTTGGGGGAGCAGGTATTTACAGACCCACAAATGTGAAATATGCAGCAGCCAGGGAGCAGTGAAGCGGCTGCATTTCAAGAAACCAGAAAAGTAAGTACAAATGATGTTCTTTGTAATTCATTTGCAAGAATTGTATGTATATAAATACTGGAAACAATTGATGATGACAGTGTGATTTAATATCTGCTCTGGTGATGATCAATGCATATCTAAATCTTAAGCAATCTTGATGTGGCAAAATATGCTACATATCATGAATTTCACCAAAATCAGGTTTTGTGACATTATATAGTTCCATTACAAAACTTTTTATTACCTATGGCAGGGATCAGCAACCTTTTCCATACAAAGTGTGATTTTTGCAAGCATTAGACAACTGGGGTTCTGATCAGGGCTGTCTTACTGAGCGGGCATGACTGGGCACAGACCGGAGGCCCCACGTTCACCTGGGCCCCTAAGCTGGACAAATTGCCCCCTCCGAGAATGCGGGTGAGAGATGGGGTTGCCACCTGTACATGAATGACCCGGGTTTTGAGCTGTGCACGGTATGTGTCCTCCAGCCAGTGTGGGAAGTACCTGCAGCCATCCATCATCCACCCCACCGTGGCTGGATGCACTCTCATACTTTTCCGAGTGCCGCGGCCACCAGCAGCACTAACTCTCCACCCCCTTCTTTGGTGTCAGTGATGACTGCTTGCTCCCCCCATCACCCGTCCCCTCCCGTGGCACCCCATGCCTTCAGTGGTGAGCGCTCCCGAGTCCCCCATCGTTGGATCCCCCCTTTAATGTGCTGATCCTCCTCATCCTCCTCATCTTCTCTGCCAGACCCCCTCCTCTCTGTCAGACCCCCCTCCTCTCTGCCAGACCCCCTCCTCTCTGTAAGACCCCCCTCCTCTCTGTCAGACCTCCTCCTCTCTGTCAGATCCCCCTTCTCTCTGCCAGACCCCCCTTCTCTCTTCCAGACCCCCCTCCTCTCTGTCAGACCCCCCTCCTCTCTGCCAGACCCCCCTTCTCTCTGCCAGACTTCCCTCCTCTCTGTCAGACCCCCCTCCTCTCTGTCAGACCCCCCTCCTCTCTGTCAGACCCCCCTTCTCTCTGTCAGACCCCCTTCCTCTCTGTCAGACACCCTGCTCTCTGTCAGACCCCCCTTCTCTCTGCCAGACCCCCCTCCTCTCTGACATACCCCCTCCTCTCTGCCAGACACCCCTCCTCTCTGCCAGACCCCCTTCCTCTCTGCCAGACCCCCTTCTCTCTGCCAGACCCCCCTGCTCTCTGTCAGACCCCCCTCCTCTCTGCCAGACCCCCTCCTCTCTGTAAGACCCCCCTCCTCTCTGTCAGACCTCCTCCTCTCTGTCAGATCCCCCTTCTCTCTGCCAGACCCCCTTCTCTCTTCCAGACCCCCCTCCTCTCTGTCAGACCCCCCTCCTCTCTGCCATACCCCCCTTCTCTCTGCCAGACTTCCCTCCTCTCTGTCAGACCCCCCTCCACTCTGTCAGACCCCCCTCCTCTCTGACAGACCCCCCTTCTCTCTGTCAGACCCCCCTCCTCTCTGTCAGACACCCTGCTCTCTGTCAGACCCCCCTTCTCTCTGCCAGACCCCCCTCCTCTCTGACATACCCCCTCCTCTCTGCCAGACACCCCTCCTCTCTCCCATCCATCATCCACCCCACCGTGGCTGGATGCACTCTCATACTTTTCCGAGTGCCGCGGCCACCAGCAGCACTAACTCTCCACCCCCTTCTTTGGTGTCAGTGATGACTGCTTGCTCCCCCCATCACCCGTCCCCTCCCGTGGCACCCCATGCCTTCAGTGGTGAGCGCTCCCGAGTCCCCCATCGTTGGATCCCCCCCTTTAGTGTGCTGATCCTCCTCATCCTCCTCATCTTCTCTGCCAGACCCCCTCCTCTCTGTCAGACCCCCCTCCTCTCTGTCAGACCCCCTCCTCTCTATAAGACCCCCCTCCTCTCTGTCAGACCTCCTCCTCTCTGTCAGATCCCCCTTCTCTCTGCCAGACCCCCCTTCTCTCTTCCAGACCCCCCTCCTCTCTGTCAGACCCCCCTCCTCTCTGCCAGACCCCCCTTCTCTCTGCCAGACTTCCCTCCTCTCTGTCAGACCCCCCTCCTCTCTGTCAGACCCCCCTCCTCTCTGTCAGACCCCCCTCCTCTCTGTCAGACCCCCCTTCTCTCTGTCAGACCCCCTTCCTCTCTGTCAGACACCCTGCTCTCTGTCAGACCCCCCTTCTCTCTGCCAGACCCCCCTCCTCTCTGACATACCCCCTTCTCTCTGCCAGACACCCCTCCTCTCTGCCAGACCCCCTTCCTCTCTGCCAGACCCCCTTCTCTCTGCCAGACCCCCCTGCTCTCTGTCAGACCCCCCTCCTCTCTGCCAGACCCCCTCCTCTCTGTAAGACCCCCCTCCTCTCTGTCAGACCTCCTCCTCTCTGTCAGATCCCCCTTCTCTCTGCCAGACCCCCTTCTCTCTTCCAGACCCCCCTCCTCTCTGTCAGACCCCCCTCCTCTCTGCCATACCCCCCTTCTCTCTGCCAGACTTCCCTCCTCTCTGTCAGACCCCCCTCCTCTCTGTCAGACCCCCCTCCTCTCTGTCAGACCCCCCTTCTCTCTGTCAGACCCCCCTCCTCTCTGTCAGACACCCTGCTCTCTGTCAGACCCCCCTTCTCTCTGCCAGACCCCCCTCCTCTCTGACATACCCCCTCCTCTCTGCCAGACACCCCTCCTCTCTGCCAGACCCCCTTCCTCTCTGCCAGACCCCCTTCTCTCTGCCAGACCCCCCTGCTCTCTGCCAGACCCCCCTTCTCTCTGCCAGACACCCCTCCTCTCTGTCAGACCCCCTTCTCTCTGTCAGACCCCCCTCCTCTCTGCCAGACCCCCTCCTCTCTGTAAGACCCCCTTCCTCTCTGCCAGACCTCCTCTCTGTCAGATCCCCCTTCTCTCTGCCAGACCCCCCTTCTCTTTGCCAGATCCCCTCCTCTCTGTCAGATCCCCGTTCTCTCTGGCAGACCCCCCTTCTCTCTTCCAGACCCCCCTCCTCTCTGTCAGACCCCCCTCCTCTCTGCCAGATCCCCCTTCTCTCTGCCAGACTTCCCTCCTCTCTGTCAGACCCCCCTCCTCTTTGTCAGACCCCCTCCTCTCTGTCAGACCCCCCTTCTCTCTGTCAGACCCCCCTCCTCTCTGTCAGACCCCCTGCTCTCTGTCAGACCCCCCTTCTCTCTGCCAGACCCCCCTCCTCTCTGACAGACCCCCTCCTCTCTGCCAGACCCCCTCCTCTCTGCCAGACCCCCTTCCTCTCTGCCAGACCCCCTTTTCTCTGCCAGACCCCCCTGCACTCTGCCAGACCCTCCTTCTCTCTGCCAGACACCCCTCCTCTCTGTCAGACCCCCCTTCTCTCTGTCAGACCCCCCTCCTCTCTGTCAGACCACCATCTCTCTGCCAGACCCCCCTTCTCTCTGTCAGACCCCCCTCCTCTCTGTCAGACCCCCCTCCTCTCTGTCAAACCCCCCTCCTCTCTGCCAGACACCCCTCCTCTCTGCCAGATCCCCTTCTCTCTGCCAGACCCCCCTATCTTCTCTGTCAAACCCCCATCTTCTCTGTCAGATCCCCCTCCTCTCTGCCAAACCCCCATCTTCTCTGTCAGACCCCCATCTTCTCTGTCAGCTCTCCATGTGGCAACATGTGGCAAGTGACAATCCGCAATGTGTGGCAGGTGATGTGGCAAGTGACAATCTGCAACGTGTGGCAGGTGACAATCCGTAGCGTGTGGCAGGTGACTTGGCAAGTGACAATCTGCATCTGGTGACAGGCGACGTGGCAAGTTACACACTGAATGTGTTGACAAGGAACCAGTGGCAAGTGACACGCTAAATCTGGTGACGGGATGGGTGGCAAATGACACGCTGAATCTGGTTACGGGATTGATGGTAAGTGACACGCTGAATCTGGTGACCGGGGACGGGTGGCAAGTGACACGCTGAATTTGATGACAGGTGACGGTGGCAAGTGACACGCTGAATTTGATTACAGGTGACGGTGGCAAGTTCTCACTCGCCCGCGGGGGCACGTAGCGCGGCGCAACCCTGATCTCTGTAAAGAGCCGTGTCCATGGCTCTTTAACCATTTAATCGGCTGTGTTTAATCACAGCCGGTCACATGTAAACACGGAGATCCCGGTAATCGGCTCTCCTCGCCTCACACTGACAGAGTGAGTGGCGAGAAGAGCTGATCAGCGGCATCTCCACACATGGGGACATCTAGGAATGTAATCGGGGCACTGATCATCGGTGCCCTGATTATTGCATAGCAATATAGTGCCACCAATCAGTGCCCACCATTGCCCACCAGTGGCAGCAATCAGTGCCCACCACTGCCCACAAGTGCCACCAGTGCCCATTAGCGATGCCAGTCAGTGCTGGCTATCAGTGCCGCCTAACAGTTCTGCCCATCAATGCCCATCACTGCTGTCGATCAATGCCTATCAGTGTCGCCCATCAGTGCCACTCATCAATACCCATCAGTGCCCACCAGTGCCGTCTATCAGTGCCCACCAATGCCGCCTATAAGTGCCCACCAGTGCTGTCTATTAGTGCCCATTAGTGCCACCTAACAGTGCCCATCAGTGTCACATATCAGTGCCACCTATCAGTGCCCATATGTGCGGCATATTAGTGCTTTCTCACCAGTGCCACCTAATCAGTGCCTATAAGTGCCACCTCATCAGTGCCCATAAGTACCACCTCATCAATGCGCACCAGTTCAGCCTATCAGTGCCCATCAGTGCCGCCTCATCAGCGCACATCAGTGAAGGCCAAAAATGACTTAGTTACAAAATTTACTGACAGAAACTAAGTAAAAACTATTTTTTAACATTTTTGGTCTTTTTTTGTAAAACAAATGACAATTCTAGCAGTGATTAAATACCACCAAAAGAAAGCTCCATTTGTGTGAAGAAAATTATTAAAAAAATGTGTTTTGGTACAGTGTTGTCATTCAAAGTGCGACAGCGCTGAAAAATGGCCTGGGCAAAAAGGGGGTATAAGTGCCCTGTAGGCAAGTGGTTAAAGAGGTTGTAAACCTCATTGTAACATTTGTATATATAGGTAAGCCTAGAATAAAGCTTGCCTATAGGTACTCTAAATATCTCCTAAACGTTAGGAGACATTCACTGTTTATTGCGCCAATGATGTCATTGGCGCATGCACTCTGAAGGAACTGCCGCCTCTGCCGGTTCTTCAGGCGGGTGTGCCGTGACCTCACACGGCTCTAGCCAGTCACACAGCCGGAGTCCAGAGCCCTGGAAGGAAGACAGACAAAAATGGATGCGGACCGACATGAGAGACGGGAGACGGCACAGGCTTTGTTTGCAGGTAAGTATCGCATAATGTGCTAGTATGTGATGCATACTAGCACATTATGCCTTTACTTTGCAGAGAAGAAGAAAGGAAGTAAAACCCATATGAGTTTACTTCCTCTTTAATCTCATTAATTATTATTTTATACGTGTACATATCTCACGCATCCACATTTAGACTGATAAGCCCCAATTTATGAGCTTCATATTTTCGATCAGCTCCAGTGCACGGACTTCAGACCTCTGAGGTATCTTCAGACCTCAAATAAGTCACAATGCATGCAGTTTTAGACCTCAGATCAGCCACCATTCCTGCACCTTTCAAACCTAAGATCAGCCCTAAGCCTGGTAATTATTATTATAGCCCAGGCTGGATAAGTGTACTAATATGAGTATTGTAAGTATAGTAATATAAGTGTAGTAATATGAGTATTATAAGTATACAGTAGTAATATAAGTGTAGTAAGCCACTAACAACTATCTGCCTCCTCTCTCCTCTCACTACTGTGTATTGGCTTCCAGACTTGCACAGACACCCAGCTGCTTTCTGGCTGCCTAATAATGCCCAGTAGAATACTTGGACAATCTTCAGGAGGCGCAGTACTTATCCAGAACCACCACTAGAGGGTGCTTCTTTGCTGACAGAAGAAACAGGAGAAAAAGTGCACTTGAAATTGCACTGAAAGTTCACTTGGAAGTGCAGTCGCTGTATATCTGAGGGGTAGATCAGAAATAAGGGGAAGCTCTGCTGATTTTATTATCCACTCATGTGCAACCTACAATGCTGTGTTTTATTTTCCTTGCATGTCCCCCTCGGATCTACAGTGACTGCACTTCCAAGTGCACTTTCAGTGCAATTTCAAGTGCACTTTGCACTTGTAGTTTGCACTTGTAGTGCAAAGTGGATTTGCCTTTTGTAAATGTGTTTTATAGTTAATTAGCTATAAAGAGACATGTATGTTAACAGAATTCTGATAACAACAACTTTCATTTATCTTGGCTAATTATTTACAAATGAAAACACATTTTAGCACATAACAGACTAGTTGAATTTCAGATCAGAAACATTCTGAAATACGCTTCCTTTTTTGTCTTTAATTTATCTGTATGAATCACAGGCTGCCCAGGGTCAGTGGTACTTTAAGTGTGAATAGCATGAGCAGAATATTTGTACTATTGGCATTCCAAGCATGGGGAACTTAACACCACTCTTAAAGGCATGACATTGTAAGTATGCAGAAGTACACAAGAGCTAAATGCTTAACTAATTGGCCTCTTAGTTCTTGTATAGATGCTGTATTAATGCACGAATGCACAATTTTGAAATACAACATAAACCAGAAAAGTCAAACATATTATATAAATAAAAATGTATTTGAACCGTGATTAACAGTGGTACATGATGTCATTAAATTGCACAAATTTGCACTTTACTATTAATAATATCAGTAGTAATTCATCTCAAGGATCTTATGATTCTTTTTCACAAATTTTGTTAATGTGAAACTAACTGTGCAAGTAGCAATGAAAATTTTGCAGACTATGTCAAAACTATAAAAGCAACGAAAATAATGTAGGATATTTTATTTCAGGAAGCATATTCTAAATGATATAATGGTATAATGTTTATAAGTGCTATTTTAGTCTGTAACATAAAGTAATATGGTGACATTTTACCATTAATTCATTTACTCCTTTTTAATGAAGTGCTGTACATTTTACATATATACTGTATGGTATAGATATAAAAATGTAATATATTATAATTGTTGGTGACTTGACAATACAGTTTAAAGTATATTATCCAGTCTCTTCTGCACAGCTTATGCTTCTCACTAAAAAGTATGTTGGACATTGGCTACTATTTTTTATTATAGTTGTACAGTAAAACCTTGCTTTGAGAGTAACTTGGTTTGAGAGCGTTTTTCAAGACAAGCTAAATTTTTAAATACATTTTGACTTGATATACAAGCAATGTCTTGATATACAAGTAGCGTCATGTCACAACTGAGTATAAAGGAGAAGAGAGGCGCCTCTAAGTGTACCAATATGGTTACATTTAATGAAGGTACAACATTTAGCAACATATTTACACTTAGAGGCGCCTCTCCTCTCTTTAATACTCTGTGGCTCCTGGTGGATTTTGCTTCTAATCCCCTTGTGGAGGCTTACCTAACCTATCACATTGCTATAATCTTTTTATATGGACTATAAACTGAAGGACCTATGAATAAATTGGTTGTGGAATGAATCATTTGAGTTTCCATTATTTCTTATGGGAAAATTTGCTTTGATATGCAAGTGTTTTGTATTACAAGCATGTTTCTGGAACTAATTATGCTCCCAATCCAAGGTTTTACTGTAGTTTGTTTTGTCCACTGCTGGCTTATTTTCCTTAATTTATGTGGTTTCTTCTATATTGCTTATACTTTTTAGCCTTTGCTTTGCTAGGGTTTTATCATATTCAAAGTTTTAGGAAGCAACTACTTATTGTTTGGCACTCAAAGGCTTGTGTTTGAATGACTGCAACAGAATATAGTGTTTGTGCAGGGGGGCTGATACCACAGAACTGTGTGTTCTGGAGTGCCTCTAGTGAAAAGCAAGCTGAACTTCCATGATCTTAACATCACTGTAAATGTTTAGGCTGAGTGGTGCCTATGCACTAGTTTTCTGTTACCTTGCTCTTCATATCGTTTGGTGTGTGCTACGTATATTACTGGACCTGTTTATGTCAGTCTGCTTTATACCTTGCCTCTTCTTTTTGTATTGAAACTTAAAGGTCTTGTAACCTGAAACTTCCCTCTTAAAGTTAGGGTGCGTGTTATACGCCTGTGCGTTTTATACGCCGATAAATATGGTAATTGTAACAATTGTGGAACTTCCTGAGACCTCAATAGGACAATAATGAAATACATAATAGGGGTTATTTACTAAAACTGGAGAGTGCAAAATCTGGTGCATGTCTGCAAAGAAACCAATCAGCTGCCAGGTTATTTTTTTGCCAAAGCTTAAAGTGTTTGTAAAGGCTAAAGGTTTTTTACCTTCATACTATGCATGAAGGTAAAAACCCTTCTCTATGTACCAGCCCCTATACCCCTATATTGACTCCTGCTGCTGTCAATCACAGCCAATGAGGAGAGAAATGGGGCAGGTCTGAGCTGCAGCTCTGTGTGTGAATGAACATCAGAGCCATGGCTCAGGTGCCCTCATTGTAAGCTGCTTGATCTTGAGGCACTTGACAGGAGGGAGTGGCCAGGAGCGCTGACGGGGTACCCCGAGAAGAGGAAGATCGGGGCTGCTCTGTGTAAAAACACTGCAAAGTCGCATGACAAGTTTTACTTCATGATTTCCAATGAGCACCATTCATATCTGTGAGACTTCAAGTTGCACCGACTTTAAAGTAGTCCCTGTACTACTTTGGTCCGACTTTGATGTGAGTTGAGGTCCGTAGACCTCAAGTTTACAAAGGCATTTCATGAAAACGTAGAAAAATAGCGGCAACATCCTGTGACTTTCAAATCGCGGCAGTGTAAAAGGGGCCTAAGTATAACATGTTTGTTATTTAAAAAAAAATACTTTAATATCACTTTATTTGAACAAGCTGAAGTTAGAAGCTGATTGGCTACCATGCACAGATGCACCATATTCTAAATGCACTAGTTTTAGAAAAGCTCCTCCAATATTTACTCTGCGTTAAAGCTATGTAAGAAGCATGCACCATGTAGGTATTATATTAGAAAATTACTTCTTCTTGGGTCCCTCTTCGGTGCTCCTGGCCCCTCCCTTATGTTGAGTGCCCCACACAGCAAGCAGCTTGCTATGGGGGCACAGAGCCGAGCCGCAGCTCCCTGTGTCCATTCAGACATGGAGCCGTGGCCCGACTCTGCCCCTTTCTCTCCTCATTGGCTAACTAACTTTGATTGACTGCAGCAGGAGCCAATGGTGCCGCACTGCTGTCTCAACCAGTGGAGAGGTGAGTCCTGGACAGCCGAATCTGGACTTACATAGACCTCAGGTAAGTATTGGGGGGGGAGGGGGCGAGGGGACTGCTGCACAAAGAAGTTTTTTTTATCTCAATGCATAGAATGCATTGAGATAAAAAACCTTCTGCCTTACAAACCACTTTAAATCATTTAAACAAACAAACAAAAACAAAAATATAACCAGCTGCAAACCCTTGTTATAGAATGTATGATGATTATGCATCTTCTTATGGAAATTCTATATATGAAGATTATATATTTAGTTTTATAAACAATGGTATATACATATCAGGATAAATTTAGCTTGAAGAGTCCTAAGCAGGCCATTTGGTAACTATTTTAGGAATGGTAAAGGTGAAATCCTTTATGTAACACCACTGCATGTATATAGGTTAGTGTTAATAAAAGGGGAAGGTTGCATGTTATATGGATTACAGGGCAAGGTATATGTCCTTCAACTGTGCTTCTAGATTTCTCATATTTCATAAACGTGACATAAATATCCTTTGCTTGCTGGTTTTGTCTTAAAATACACTGTACAACTACATGAAGAGACTGGTTAGCATATGGCAAGTCCATTACTGGGGTATCCAGGCAGGAAGGCTGCAGTACAGAAGTCACTAAAGAGATGTCTCTGAACAAGTGAAGCCTCGTACACACAACCGAGGAACTCGACGGGCGAAACAAATAGTTTTCCTCGTCGAGTTCCTTGTTAGGCTGGCGAGGAACTCGACAAGGTAAGTTTCTCCATTCCCTTTGAGGAAATAGAGAACTTGCTCTCTTTTTGGCTTGTCGAGTTTCTCAACAGTTTCCTCGACGAAAATGTACACACGACCGGTTTCCTCGGCAAAAAAATATCTCCCAGCAAGTTTCTTGCTGGTTTTTGCCGAGAAACTTGGTCGTGTGTACGAGGCCTGACTGAGACACTTTTTTGCAGTTTGTAGAGGTTTTCGTAACGAAATTGCTTCACATGACTCTTGTGTATTTGAATTATGCTGGCCACACACGGCTCAAGTAAATTGGGTAAAGTTTGAGCTATAGGTGGCCCTGGCTGTCAGCACCATCCAGCTTGAGAAACGTTGCTTTAAATACTGGGGCGGGGGGGGCAGGTGGAGAATTGTAAGCAGAACAGTGGCTGCATCCTATCATAATTAGTCTCTGTTCAAGTATTCTGACATTTGTGGGTGCTGCGGCTGTCAGGATATAATAGACAGCAGGAGAGATTCCTTCATCTCTTTTATTTAGCATGGCTAGAGGAATCTATTAGATTTCTCTTGTTCAGCCCATAGAGGAGACTCTGATGTAATGGAGGGATTCTGATCTGAAGGGGAGGGGCGGATTCTGATGTGAGGGAAGACTTTTATGTGCAGGGTGGACTATGGTGTGATAAAGGGACTCAGGGAGTGAAGGGATGATGCAAATATGAAGGGGGTTTTCTGATGTAATGGAGAAACTCTGATGTGATGGGGGATTCTGAAGCCATAGGGAGGCTCTAATGGGAAAGTTGGAGCTCTGATGTAATGAGGGACTCTGATGTGAAGGGGGAACTTTGATGTAATGAAAGTAATCTAATGTGAAGAGGGGCACTAGTGTGATGGGGGAACTCTAATGAAAAGGTTGGACTTTGAAGTGATGAGGGGACTCTGATAAGAAGGGATTCTAATATGAAGGGGGGGCTATGGCGTGGTGTGGCTGCACCGATGTAATGGGGGACAAAAAAAACTCACAATTTAGGGTGCACTTCCTCCAGTGCACTTAGACATTACACTTGACACAATCAGGTTGTGTGGGCCCCTAGATTATCACTTGGATATTGGCTCTAAGACGATAGAGTCATTTCCTGCTCGTGTGCAATGATGTCACAAAGCCCCGTCCTAATACGTTTTGTCACTCGTCACTTGACTTCCTCAAGGAGTACCTCCTTGATGCCCTGATTGTGTCAAGTGTAATGCCTAGGTGCACTAGAAGAAGTGCATCCTAAAATGTGAGTTGTGTTTTTAAAGTTTTTTTAAAGCACTGGCTTTTAAACAGTGTTATGAGCACCTTATAAATCAGGATTACTGCACACTAGAACAAGTGTCCCTGGAATAGGATCACCGCTGCCAGCCATTGGAATATACACCCTTATAAAGGGGAAGGCTTCCAGTGACCAGTGGAAGTACTGTATATGAGGTGAGTGCATAGTTTGAATGTCGAAGGGTCACTTAAGGTGATTTGTGAAAAAACACCTGATTCACAGAACAGTTTTTTATCCAGTGAACTTTTGGTCACAGTTTTATTTTTTTATTTTTTATTTATTTTTTGCATTGGAATGTTATCATTAGGTGGTGTTTTTTTCATCCACTTACTGTATATTATCTTTCTCCACTTGCTTCATTTAGCTTTGATTATGGTCCATATTATGTATTAAGGTTCCATTCTTTGTCATAAGGAACTATTGTTGCAAATCAAAACTTTTTTAAAGTTTTTCGATAGAGTGGTGGGTAAATTAGAACACATGTACATTTTTATTGCTGCCCCCCAATGCATACCAGGCCTTCACACCAAAATAAAAACTGTGTGGGGTACCCCCAGAATCCATATCAGACCCTTATTCCAGCATGCAGCCCGGCAGGTCAGGAAAGGGGGGTGAGTGAGTGCCCCCCCTCCTGAACCATACCAGGCCACATGCCCTCAACATGGGTGGGTGCTTTGGGGTGTCCCCACCTTGTCCCCATGTTGATGTGGACAAGGGCCTCATCCCTACAACCCCGGACGGTGGTTGTGGGGGTCTGCGGGCAGGGGGCTTATCGGAATTTGGAAACCCTCTTTAACAAGGGGGCCCCCAGATCATGGTCCCTCATGTGAATGAATTGTACCCCTATCCATTCATCAAAAAAGTGTAAAAGTGAATAAAGACAGAAGCCAGTTTTTGACAATTAAAAAATGTCCCCCTATGTAGATTCATTATCAATCCGCACCGCCAACCAAAAAAAGAATAAACAAAAAGGTCTACTGCCCAGCATGCATCGGTCGATAATGTCACAAAGGGCGGGGACACCAGGTGACATAAGTGGCCCCACCCCTTCCCTATATAAGAACTGTCACATGGCAGAGCAGGCAGAGTGCGAGAGCGTTCGTTAAAGCGGGGGTTCACCCTAAAACATCAATAGACCGTTACATCCAGCATACTGCTGACATCTACAGTATGCTGGATTTTTTTTTTTATCCAATGTACTTACGGTCTCATGGTTGATTTCACCGGGCTTCCGGTTTCTCGCTCCCCCAGGGAGTAGGCGTTCCTAAGATGAGGCATAGATGATTGACGTGCGGGCATCGCCTTCCGAAAATATCCGAGGGGGACTCGGCACTTTACGGCGCCTGCGCAGTCAGCTCTACACGGCCGGTACAGGTGCCGTATAGCGCCGTAAAGAGCCGAGTCCCTGTCGGATATTTTCAGGAAGGCGATGACGCGCTTTACCCGCACGTCAATCGTCTCCTGGGAGGATCAACACTCACTCCCAGGAGACATTGCGCAGAGCTCCCCGTCGGGGAAAAGGAGCGACACGCCCACTCCCCGCAAGGAAGAAGACCCGAAAGTGAGGCTGAAGACAGGTAAGTGTACACATTTAAAAAAAAATGACAACGCTACAAGCCTTTATTAAGGCTGGAGATAGGTTAGCTAAAAAGTTAATTTTGAGGGTGAACCTCCGCTTTAAGAGTGGACCTTTTTGGGCATCGTGATTGACGATGGATCTACATCAGGGGACACTGTTTTTTTTATTTTTTAATAAAGTAATTGTCAAAAACTGCCTCCTGTCTTTATTCACTTTTACACTTTTTTGGTGAATGGTTAGTGGTACAATGTACCCCATACTCATTCACATGGGGGATGAGATCCGGGGGGCCCTTGTTAAATGGGGCATACACATTCCGATAAGCCCCCTTCTGCAGACCCCCACAACCACCAGCCAGGGTTGTGTGGATAAGGACCTTGTCCCCATCAACATGGGGACAAGGTGCTTTGGGTGGGGGGTCTGAGCCCCCCACCCAAAAGCACCCGACTACCCATGTTGAGGGCATGTGGCCTTGTATGGTTCATGGGGGGGGCACTTGCTCATCCCCCCTTTTCCTGACCTTCCAGACTGCATGCTCGGATAAGGGTCTGGTATGGATTCTGGGGGGGACCCCACACCATTTTGTTTTAAATCAATTCTAGACCCAAAGGGCCTGGTATGCATTGGGGGGGGGGGGGCACACTTTTTTTTCATCATTTTTAATTGTTGAATTGTCATGTTTTTTTTATTCAGCTGTTAGCCGGGATTTCCAGCCCACTTCTTAACAACCATCTCAATGCGGTAAATGACTGCAATAAATAATGAGGTAATTACTGCTAAATCGAACAAATACCAAATTCAGTATTTAACGCAAAATTCTTAGTGAATTGCACTTTCACAACTGATTTGCTGCAAGCGGAATTTAAGCACATTTTTAACTAGTTATTTATCTCTTAGTGAATTGACCCCATAGTCCTGTTTACCATTATCATTGAAAGTAAAGAAAATCACAAATTGGGTTGTCCCCAGAAAAATAATAGCAGGGAAATCTTCCAATTGGCACACTAGCTCTGGTGACCTGGGGGCCCCCAAGGAATTCCCTTAATTTGCAGGAATTTCCTCTCACTTCCTGTTTGGCTATGAGACAGGAAGTGAAGGGAAATCTCAACATTCGGACAAATAGGACAAAAATAAACCTTATGCCGCATACACACGATCATTTTTCAGCTTGTAAAAAACTACGTCTTTCAGCCTCTAGAAAAAATGCAGTTTTTTTCAACTTCATCATTATCTTGCCTACACACGATAGTGAAAAAAAATGCTCTAGCAAAGCGCGGTGATGTACAACACGTACGATGGCACTATAAAGGGGAAGTTCAATGCGGATGACGCCACACTTGGGGCTGCTTTTGCTGATTTTGTGTTAGTAAAAGACGATTCGTGCTTTTCTGTCTGTTACAGCTTGATGAATTTGCTATCCCCATAACGAACGGCAGTTTTACCAGAACGATCGCTCCCGTCTCATAACTTGCTTCTAAGCATGCGCAGGTTTTTCACGTCGTTTAAGCTCACACACGATCATTTTTTACAACCCGAAAAACGACATAGTTTTTAAACGTTGTTAAAAAAAATGCATGTTCGAATTATTTTTTTGTCGTTTTTCAAAACTCGAAAAATGATGTGAAGCCCACACACGATCATTTTAAATGACATTTTTAAAAAACTTCGTTTTTTACAACCCCGAAAAATTATCGTGTGTACGCGGCACTCTATCCAAAACGAAAAAAAAAAAACTTTTGTCCTTAGTTCTACTTTAAATGCTCTCATTGTAGGATTTTCTTTGGAAAATTACTTATATAAATATAAATGAAAAAAAAACTGTACCTTAAAATCATGTACTTTATTCATGGCACACAGGCATCATATTAGTGAATGTACCGGTAGTCAAAATTACTGTAAAGTCATGGTGTCCTTTGTTTTAATAATCTCCCATTTTAAAGATATTAGATACTTTGAAATATTTACAGCGTCTAAAAACCTTGTCCTTTATTTATATATGACATTTGAAATGATATTATATATGTTCATTGTAGTGATGATTGTATTGTTTTGCGATACAGCACAAAATTAAGAAAAACACTGTAGAGGTGGAACTGCATGGAACTCGTTCTGCCCTTCCATTTATTCAACTCCTTTCATAAACTCCAGGAATTCTGTAAAACACACAGATGCATTAACATTATTAAAAGGTTTAAAAGCATTCATAAATCACTTAACTTTTAACAACCTTGCGGGGTACAGCTTTACATTAAAGCCATAGGTCATAGGAGAGAGGGCGGGGGGATGTTTTCCCTTTGAGTGATGAAAGTTTGCAGAGAGCAGGGACCTTACACAGACTGACATTGGGAATAATAAGATATTTATATAAAATATGTTTACTTGGTAAAATAAATGTAAAAATATATATTTTAGTGAGGGAGGATTTTTCATAGTTAAAAAACATTTTTGCTGTGCCGCATTCTTTTATTGTAGCACCACAGAGGAATAACCTTCACTGCATCTAATATGTATGTGTCAAACAAATCATTTTAGTTTATTCTGTGATTTGAAAATTTTCTTGATTGTTGACATTCGACATCAAGTGTGCCACAACAAAATAGATTGCTCCATCAAGCAAAAAAACTAAAAAACTTAACAATGTTTCAAAACTGAATTTAAAGGATGGTAATACATTATATATGATTTGCAATCTGTTACTTCTATTTGTACATATGTAATTTTCCAGTGGCAAGTTTAACAGAATGACAAGCATTTTTAAGAGTTCTGTAGATTTTTCTTTTGGTATTCAGAACATAAAAACAACAACAACATATCATGGCCACAGCATTGACAGTTGCTAAGCAACTGAGACCTCCCCTCGCGATTTAGGGAAATTATATATAATTATGATTACATAAGGCGAATATGCAAAAGATGAATGTGTTTGGCTTTTGTACAATTTTATATACTTTTGGGTTACAATTTCGAAAAAAGAAAGTTTCTTAGCATTTCCGTCTTAAGTTTGTGTTACTTAAAGTGATTGTAAGGCTTCATTTTTTTCTTTTAAGTAACATACTTACCTCTACTGTGAAGTTAGTTTTGCACAGAGTGGCCCCAATCCTCGACTTCTTGGGTCGCCCAGCAGTGCTGGAAGCTCCTCCCTGCATCGTATAACCCCCTAGGAGAAACGCTCTCCCGGGGGGGGGGGGGGGTATCCTTGCGGGCGTGTTCCTGAGTAGAGCATTCAGCATCCATAGAAGCCGAATGTAGGACTTGGCCCCGCCCCCAGCGCTCGTGTCATTGGATTTGATTGACAGCAGCGGGAGCCAATGGCTGTGCTGCTATCAATCTATGCAATCAAGAGCCGAGAACCCCGGGCAGAGAGGAAGAGTGCATCTCCGGCGGGGGTACAAGACTCAGGTGAGTAAAAGGGGGGGCTGGGGGGTCCGTCAGTAACAGAAGTTTTTTCACCTTAATACATAGGATGCATTAGGGTGAAAAAAAACATGAGGGTTCACAGCCCCACTTTTAATCTGATATTATCCTTGTTAGACCCCCCCCCCCCGATCTATTTCAATATTTTTGTATTATAATATACTTACTTGTTTTGCTTGTTTATATATACATACGTGTGTATGTATGCATAAACATACATATATATATATATATATATATATATATATATATATATATATATATATATAAATAAAATCTAAATATATATATATATATATAAAATACTGAATCTTTGGTATAGATAATGACTAACGGCAGCCTTTATTTCAGTTTTCTCCATCCCTTCCCCCCTCCTTTATTTGTCTTTACTTTAGCTGTATAGGTGTACCACTGATCATCTTGGTGACCTCCCAGTCCTACAGTTTGTACCCCATTGGGGTAGGCTGGCCTAGGTCGCCGAGTACCATATTCTTTTTCTGTTAAATGTTTGCCTGTACATGGTGATTATACTACTTAAGTTGTATATTGAATGCAACTACCTCAAGTGTTGTAAATTGATAAACCCAATAAAAATTTATTGATAAAAAAAGAAAAAGTTAATTTGCACAGCCCTAATATATATATATATATATATATATATATATATATATATATATATATATATATGCATACACTCTTCCTTGCAGCACTCTGCCATTCAGAGAGGAGATCTGTGTAATCTACCTGCCAGCACATGTTCTCCTTGCCGGCAAATACGGAGTGGGAGAGCTTACGCATTTCTCTTATAAGCAGAGCCACTCAGTGGGAGATCTTTCCCATCTCCTCACCAGCACACAGCGATAATGCTAATGAAGCACATCTGGCACACCCTGTGTGCACATCTATGTGTGTAGTGTAGGCACTTTTCAGCAATGCATAAACATTTTTTTCAGTATCTTCTTGCTCCTACACATGCCTTCAGCATGTATGGCCCAAACCCTATTCAATTCACTGGGAAAATCTGTTAGCAGGACAAGATGCATTCAGGCTTTTAAATGAAGTGAGTTAAAGTGCATTTATTTCTTATATAAGTTATTGTTCTTATATTCTTGTATAAGTAAAGCCAAAACCTTATTCTGTTTTGGAATGAGTAGTGAAGGTAGTGAACCTCCAGTGAGATTTTTCTTCATTTCCCATCCCGGAGACACAACAAAAAGTATGAGCAGATATCCCCAAGGTGGAGAGAGTCCTACTATATGCTACTGAAGCCCCTAATCTGCATTAATTTCAGCACACTATAAGATTCCACTTTTAATTACAGTCCTAACTATCCAATTCACATTTGTAAGCCCTGATGAAGGAGTGTTCAAGCCAACAAAAAAGCACTGGATGTATAACTCAACCATCACCCTAATATGAAGTATTTTAAAATCTTCTTGGACTCCATGATTAATGATTTGACACTTTTATTACAGCATTCTGGACACTGTGGGGTTGATTTTTCTTAACCGGGTAGGGGGGGGGGGGCGGATACCTGTCTTTGACAGGTATCCTGTCCTCACTTCCAGGAGACCGGGCCACAAAGAATTACATCCTTCCCTTGCTGCCTGACGAATTACATCAGTGGCTCAGCTCCCTCCTCCTCCCTCCTCCTTCCCCCGCCGCCAGGCCAGTAGGAGAGCGTAGCAGTGCCTCACGCATGCGCATTAGGGACCCGGCGTGAAGCCGTAATGCTGCACTGCCAGTTTCCTTCCCTCAGCTGCGGTGCTGACAGGTAAGTGTCATATTAACCACTTGCCTACTGTGCACATACACCCCCTTCCTGCCCAGACGAAATTTTAGCTTCTGGCACGGCTTCGCTTTAACTGACAATTGCGCGGTCATGCGACATGGCTCCCAAACAAAATTGACGTCCTTTTTTTCTCACAAATAGAGCTTTCTTTTGGTGGTATTTGATCGCCTGTGCGGTTTCTATTTTTTGGGCTATAAACTAAAAAAGAGCGTAAATTTTGAAAAAAAACCCACAATGGCCCAGATTCTCAAAGGACTTACGACGGCGTTGCCCATTGATACGATACGATACGCTACGCCCGCCTACATTTAGGCCGCTGACTGTGAATCTGGCCCAATATTTTTTACTTTTTGCTATAATAAATATCCCATTTAAAAAAAAAAAAAATTTTATCTCAGGCCGATACATATTCTTCTACATATTTTTGGTAAAAAAAAAAAATCGCAATAACCGTATAGTATAAAGTTATATTGCCTACAAAATAGGGGACATAATTCTGATTTTTTTATTATTTTTTTTTTTACTAGGAATGGCGGCGATCTGCGATTTTTTTCGGGACTGCGACATTATAGCGGACACATCGGACACTTTTGACACATTTTTGGGACCATTCACATTAATACGGTGAACAGTGCTATAAATATGCATTGATTACTGTATAAATGTGACTGGCAGGGAAGAGGTTAACCACTAGGGGGCGGGGAAGGCTTTAAATGTGTAGTCAGTGTTCTAACTGTAGGGGGAGGGGGATGACTGGGGGAGGTGACCGATCTGTGTCCTCATGTACAAGGGACACAGCATCGGTCTCCTCTCCCTAACAGGACGTGGATCTCTGTGTTTACACACAGAGATCCACGGTCCTGCTCAGTTACTGGGCAATCGTGGGTGCCCGGCGGCCATCGCAGCAGCTACTAACAGTTTAATAAGGACACTTACCTGTCCTAGTCGCCAGCAATGTCGGCCCCCGCCGAGGCCAATCCTCGATCCTGGCAGCTCCAGGCACCGCCATCCACAGTAAGGGAAACAGGCAGTGAAACCGTGTGGCTTCACTGCCCGTTTCTTACCGCGCATGCGCGAGCAGTGCGGCGCTTTGTGAATGGGCCGGCTGCTTTTTGGGATACACACGCGCCCCATTCACAAGAAGAAATCGAGTGTAGGACGTGGAAGAGGATCCAACGCAGAGGATAAAGAGGCAGATTCGGGACAGCTATTTTGGGTAAGTAACATTTTTTTTTTTCATATTTTTTTTTGGAGTAAAAAAAAATTCATGGTGGAACTCCACTTTAAGCTTTGAAAAAAAAAAACCCTATGTGAAGTGGTTTTTTTTGGGTCCCTCGGCTCGTAAAAGCTACCTAACCAGAGCCATTAACCTCCCTGGCGGTATGATTCTTTCTGGTTTTAGGTGCTGAAAGCGGTACCATTATTTTGCAAGGAAATTTGGCGTTTTACATTGTAGGCCTGTAATTCTTAGGAATAACTCACTTAAATCTGTCCGAACAAGAGTCTAGTAGACATCTTAGGTATTAAAAAGTTTGAAAAACAAAATCATAAATTATAATATAATAAATAATTATAAATAATTATAACAAATAATAATATAATTTTAATAAAAATTATTCAATAATGTAATCAACTCAAAATCACTGAAATTTGCAAATTTGAAAGCTGCAGAATTGTCACTGTCATTACTTTTATTCTTTTATGACGAATTTCCCCACAAATCGCTATCGCACAATTCTGCAAGTGATTGTAATTTATTATCGCTGTTTTCTAGCTGGTCTAAAACCACTTTTGACATAAAGGGACACTTTTGGTTGCTATGGACAATCTACAGTTTGCAGGCAGAAAGAACAGTTTTTATTATATAAAAGAACATGTAGGGCACTGGGCAGACCACTAGGAACAAGGGGGATGTATATTTTTTACATACAGTACTGTAATCTATAAGATTACAGTATACTGTATGTATTGTGTTTATTTACTTTTTTGAATTTGGCACAGTTCTCCGCCCCCGTGCGTCGTAACGTCACAGGGAACGGAGCTCGGCGGCACACAGGGACACTGTACATCGAGCGAGGAGACACCGCTCAATCACACAGCGCGGCGGCATCGCAGGATCCAGGAGACAAGGTAAGTAAACCCTGCCTGTGGCTGCTGCGAGGCGATGCCGAGTCTGGCTCGGGGTTACCGCTTTTGGTAATGAAATACCACCCCGTGCCAGACTCGAGAATACCGCCAGGGGGGTTAAGTTAAATTTTGGCCTTGATTATATTGGATACCAATAATGGACCCATCACCCCATACCTATACCTTAGCAACAGAAATCTGACAAAGGGTTCTACCCCTTCCTCATTTTATCTCAGACTAAAAGTTTTGGATCTACATACAATAAATACATGTTACATTTTTATAACCTATTTATTTTTCTCCTATTTTCATTTGGACACTAATGTCTCACAAATGATGCTCCTGCCACAAAAACAAGTAATTATAATAGCACTATGTCCTTGTTCCACCCTGAAGAACTACTCACCATCGTAGTCAATTTTGTCATCATTATTTCTATCTCCATCTAGCATCAATTCCTCAATGTCATCCTCTGTAATGGTCTCTCCAGTTGATTCCAACATCGCCTTCAACTCTTCCAGGTCTATGTAACCATCAGCATTCCTATAAAAGTTGAGGTTTCCATGTTAAAAAGTGTGCATCTACCGGTAATTTGTTTGATAGATGTATGCTCAATTGACATAAAACCTAACTATTTTTTTCTTGGACAATTAGCCTACCTTACAGTATGTTGATTTGCACAGTCATACAAAAATAGTTCCTTAGAGGTAACAAGTAGGGTTGTCCCGATACCGATACTAGTATCGGTATCGGGACCAATACCAAGCACTTGCCCGAGTACTTGTACTCGGGCAAATGCTCCCGATGCTTCACCCGATACTTGTACTGTCAGGGGTGATCAGTGCATGGGGAAGTTACAGGCACCAATCACCACTATATAGTGTATCCCAACATGTATTCCTCCGTGTATTCCCTCAGTGTATTCCCGCCGTGTATTTCCGCCGTGTATTCCCGCCGTGTATTCCCGCCGTGTATTCCCGCCGTGTATTTCCGCCGTGTATTTCCGCCGTGTATTCCCACCGCGTATTCCTCCGTGTATTCCCGCCGTGTATTCCTCTGTGTATTCCTGCTGTGTATTCCTCCATGTATCCCGCCGTGTTTCTCTCCCCTTCCGTGCTCCTCCTCCACCCCCTGGAACTGTCAGGATGGAGAGCGGGGTAGGAGCCGGTAAATCCGGCTCCTTACTGCTCCGAATGGACAGAGTCAGTGATCACTGACTCGGTCCATTCACATAACTGTAGGAGATGTAACTGTCAGCGCAGATACAAAGTACATATATGGGTAGGAGTATGGTGATTAGTCCATTGGAAATAGTTGTAACAGGCAGTTCAATGGTTAAAAATGCAGGTGATGTGGCTGTTCAATGGCGGCTGCTGTCCTCAGAGAGCTGACTCTGTGGTAAACAAAAAAGGGGTAGAGAAAGGAAGCGCCACCTAAGTGCAGTATTAAAGAGGTTCTTTTAATGACACATTGTAAAAAACACACTTACAAGAAGGTAAGGAAAGAAGGCTCATCTGTAACATCCTGTAGTCCTCGTCTCGGATCCATGGGCTGCTTTAGAAGTGAAGAAAGCAGATTTTGTGGAGTCTTCAGGCCTGTCCTGTGGCCTTCAGGATGTAGTCTGTTCCAGCCTCACAGGTCACGTGCTCACATCCTGAAGGCCACAGGACAGGCCTGAAGACTCCACAAAATCTGCTTTCTTCACTTCTAAAGCAGCCCATGGATCCGAGACGAGGACTACAGGATGTTACAGATGAGCCTTCTTTCCTTACCTTCTTGTAAGTGTGTTTTTTACAATGTGTCATTAAAAGAACCTCTTTAATACTGCACTTAGGTGGCGCTTCCTTTCTCTACCCCTTTTTTCATTCACATAACTGAAACATCGTAAACTGTGATTACAATGTTTCAGTTTATGAATGAAGAGAAGACGCTGTCTTCACTCCATTCATTTTCAGCGCAGCTGATGCTGCTGAGAAAGGGGAACATGTGTCCCTAGTCCCTTTGTCTGTCTCAAAGGGGAGATGTCAGAGGTCTGTTAAGACCCCTGATATCTCACCAAAGCCCCCCAACAGGGCTGAAAAAAATAAATAAATAAAGAATAAAAAAAGTTTAAAAAAATTATAAAAAAATTATTGTAGAAAATAATAAAAAAATAAAAGAAAAAACACACTGACACGGTCTACCCCCCCCCCCCTTAAAAAAAAGAAAGCATTATAAATAAATAAAAAATTGTAAAAATAAATATTATAAAAAATTAATAACAAATTGTTAAAGATAAAAAAAAAAAATACTGACACATGTGCTGCTGTCACATGAGATAAAAAAAAGTATTGGTATTCGGTATCGGCGAGTACTTGAAAAAAAGTATCGGTACTTGTACTCGGTCTTAAAACAGTGGTATTGGGATTTTTGTGCAGGTCCAGTGGGAATAGAGAATGTCAGTCCCCCAGGAGCAGTCCATTCACACTGCAACCTTTTTCATGCATAATGCTAACTGCTACCCATAACCATGTCATTTTCAGTTTGTTCCTTTTAATCTATGAAGATGTCATCTGTAAACATTTATCATTTATGGGTAATGAAATCTATACAATTGCTACAGAAGGTACTTTATTATAATAAAAAATATGCTTTTCTTTTCATGTGAAGCAAGATGTGATTTCCCAACACATAAAACATTTACATTTCTCTTCCATAAAGTCATTGCAGTTGTACTTTGAAGTTTGTAGATTGAATTTCCCTCCATCTTTCAGTAAAACAGTCTCATTGCGTTTCCCATTTTGCACGGACTTTAAATTCACATTATAGGTATTCCCTGAAATGTACTACATTAATTTGCAGAGAGGTCTGTACATATAAAGGGGTATGGGGGGCTTGGGAATCCTTTTTATTCCAAAAGTAGGCAGTACAATTTAGGGCTTGCTCACACCAAAACATTGTGGAATGCCACAGTAAATTGCGTGGAGTACCACAATGTACAGTAACTCCACAATGCATGCATTGATGTGTTGCAGTGCCAATAAAGCTGAAGTTTAGGGAATTCTTTTGGGGGATACAGTCCCCTTCACAGCTGCCAGATACCGCCCTAAGCATCTATCTTTTGGAAATTGTAATGTTAACATCAGTGATTCCTAATCAGAAAAGTTGCCATGCTTGTTAAACCCTCTTGCCACCTCCACTAGTCATAGAACGTCTCCTACTACACTCCCATGATGCATCAGTTAAATGACATTATCTCCTCCACCCATGCACAGAACTCATTGGGAGTTTAATAAGATACGTTTTATGAATGGCAGAAGAGGTAGCAGGGGATGGGTGAGTAGTGCAGCTTTCCTGATTAGGAGCCACTGCTGTTAACCTTCGCAGCTCCATAGAACAGCTGCTTAGTGCAGTATCCAACCTTTGCACCAAAACACATTTTCAACTTAAAGAGATACTAAAGGATAAAACAATTTGGGGGGTTAAAAAAGATGTTATACTTACCTGCTTTGTGCAGGTGGGAATTATGGGCACTGATGAGGCGGCACTAAAGGGCCTTGATTAGGGGGCACTGATGAGGAAGCACTAAGATGCCGCACTGATGGGCACTGATAGGTGGAACTGATATGCGGCACTTTGAGGCGGCATTGATAGGTGGCACTGGTGGACACTGATAGGCAGCATGGATAGGTGGCACTGATGGGTGGCACGGATAGGTGGCACTGATGGGCAGCACTGATGAGCAGGCACTGATAGGCACTGAAAGGCAGCACTGGCTGGCATCACTAATGAGCACTGATTGGGGTCACTTATGGGCACTGCTGGGGCTTTACTGTAATCAGGGCACTGATGATAAGTGCCCTGATTACCTGCCCTAGTCTCCCCTGTGAGAAGATGTCGCTGAATGGCTCTCCTTGTCACACACGCGAGAGCGGCCGTTCTGGGCCACCGTCATATGACCTCATCCCAGAACGAGAACTGATCTGCCATCATTTGAGGGTGGGCAGGCAAGAAGTGGTTAAATATAATAAATATAAATTTACCATCTCTTGTGTCCAGGAAATATCTGACGTATGATCAAAAGATTAACGAAAAGAACAAAAAGTGCCTGCACTCACAAAGATTTATTAGAAAAATTTGAATATATAAATATATTTCACATTTATGTGTAGAAAGTGTCTAAAAATCAAATCTTGCTGTTCGTCATCACCCTGTTTATATGAAAAGACAGTGGAAATTAATATCCAATATTCCATATGGTTGGTATACTTCCATATCTGTAACAATGAAGAGATGTTGCAAAAATGACATTCAGTAAGCACACATGAGACACCATTTTTTTATGGAAACCTGTGCAATTGCTTTAGTATTTAAGCATAGTACATGCTAATAATCCATTGTGCAGCATTGTGATGGAAGTGTACACATGTACACGTAATGAGTGCATCTTTGGAATCATTTATTAACAACAGGGACATGCCAGCATATAACATGTGTTGTTCAATAACCTATATATATTATTACCTGAAGAAGTGTTTAAAGGGGTTGATTTACTAATGACAAATAGTTTGTACACTTTACAAGGAATTATCACTTTGCAAGGGGATTTCTTTTAGTTTAGTGAATGTGGCGAAAATTCAATTCAAGTGCACCCAATAATTTTTAAGTAAAATTAAAAATAAAACACTGTATTTTTTCTTGTACATGATTCTAGACCCCTGAGCATCACCACCCTGAATGGACAACCATTGGGAGATAGCCTTGTAAAGTTTGAGACTATGACAATGACCCTTCAGGCACTCCATAAAGAAGAAATCATCCTGTCTCTTATTGATTCTCCACTTCTGCCTGTTATCCTTGGTTACAACAACACAACTCTTCTTTTGATTGGGAAAATGGAGAACTAATCTCTTGGGGGCCGTCCTGTTATCTAAACTGTTCGTCTCAACCCAAAAAACGTTCTGGTTGTCTGTTGGCTTCCGTGGCCATCCCACCATACCATGGGTTTGCAGATGTATTTTGCAAGCAAAAGGCAGAGGTTTTACCTCCACATCGTTCTTTTGACTGTGCGATTAATTTGATTCCTGGAGCACCACTCCCCAAAAGGAAGGACCTTTTTCATGATTTCAGCTTCAACAGTTTTGTGATCAACTATATCTACGACATTTAAATTTTTTCCAAGACTTATCTAGAGCACATCTCACATGTAAAGCGTGTATTAAAATGACTGAAAGAAAACCACCTGTATGCAAAGATCGAGAAATGCAGTTTTCATCAAAGCCGTATTTCTTTCCTTGGATACATCATAAGTGCTATCGGTTTCCAAATGGACCCTCAAAAACGTTCTGCTGTCTTGCAATGGCCCCAACTGACTACTTTAAGAGGGCTCAAAGCTTTCTAAGGTTCGCAAATTACTACAGGCGCTTCATCAAAGGTTTTGCCTCCATCGCTGCCCCCCCTACTGTGGCTCTCAGAAGCGGAATCAGCTTTCTAGCAATTAAAAGACATGTTCAGCAAGGCTCCAGTTCTTCAACATCCAAATCCCTATCTCCAGTACATTTTAGAAGTTGACGCCTCCGAAGTATGAGCAGGTGCCATGCTGTCCCAGAGACAGCCTAATGCCGTGTACACACCATCACTTTACGTGATGAAAAAAAACGACGTTTTAAATCATGAAATAAAACGAGGTTTTTGAAACTTCATTTTCAAAAACGACGTTGCCTACACACCATCGTTTTTTCAAAATGCTCTAGCAAAGCGCGGTTACGTTCAGCACTCTTTTCCATTGAAGCTAGCTTCATAACTTGCTTCTGAGTATGCGCAGGTTTAAAAACGTTGTTTTAAACATCGTTTTGCCCACACACTATCATTTTAATTGACACAAAAAACAACGTTTTGAACAACGACACAAAAAATTGAAGCATGCTTCAATTTTTTTTTGTCGTTTTTCACAAGACATAAAAAAACGTTTTCCCCCACACACGGTCATTTTAATTGACTTTTTTTAAAACGTCGTTTTTTTCATCACATAAAGTGATGGTGTGTACGTGGCATAAGTCCAGGAGAATCCATCCAGTGGCGTTTTTCTCTAGAAAGTTTTCTCCAGCAGAAATGAATTATGATGTTGGGAATCAAGAACTACTGGCCATCAAATTGGTATTGTCTGAATGGCGACATCTTCTGGAAGGGGCTCGCAAGCCATTTTCTATTCCGACTGACCATAAAAACTTGCTGTATCTTTAGACTGCTAAATGTTTGCATTCACGTCAAGGTCGATGGGCTCTGTTTTTCTCCCATTTTAATTTTGTTCTTTCTTATGTCCCTGGGCATAAGAATAAGAAAGCCAATGCTCTTTCCAGACAGTTCGCTACTGCTAAAGAAGATCGACCTACCGAGCAGAATATAATCCCACCTTACAAAATTGTCACACAGATCTCTACGGCTCTTTCCCAACAGTTTCAAGGCTTGAATATGCCACCAGGTCGCCTGTTTGTAGCCCCTAGCCTAAAAAAACCTATACTCCTCTGGGCATTTAATGGTGTGTTATTCGATCATCCTGGTGTCACCATCACTCTTAAGACCTTGCAGCATCATGTCTGGTGGCCAAACCAGAAAAAAGATGTTACTTACTATGTGGCTGCCTGTTTAACTTGCACTGCTAATAAAGTACCCCGCACATTGCCTACTGGACTGTTACAACCACTTCCTGCATATCGCTAGCCTTGGACCAATTTGATTATGGACTTCAATACAGAGTTACCCAAGTCTGAGGGCATGACTGCTATATGGGTCATAGTAAATCGCTTTTCCAAAATGTCTCATTTTGTACCACTCCCAGGATTACCTACAGCGTAATCACTGTCTTACCCTCTTTTTTTACCATATTGTGAAACATCATGGCATACCTACCAATGTTGTTTCAGACCGCAGATCCCAGTTTGTTTACCGATTCTGGAGAGCGCTCTTTAAGAAACTAGGAGTAACATTCTCACTCACTACCTCACATCACCCTCAAACAGATGATCAAACCAAACGCATGAACCAGACACTGGAAACATATCTTCGACATTATGTCAATGCAATACACTCAAAATGGTCTGGGTATTTGCCTTTGGCTGAATTTGCCATTAACTTTTGTTGGCACAGTGCTCTTTATACCACACCATTCTACGCAGCCCTAGGCGATCACCTTCAGACTTTTCCCCTACCTAAACCTTTTTCTGGTGTACCAGCAGCAGATCAGCGGGTGGAAAATATTGTGCTACACTGGAAAAGACTTGCTTATTACTACGAAAGTCATCAGGCAAGTATGCGCTTTTCTCCATCAAATGAAGACCCCAATTTCCTCCATATGTGGTGGGGGACAGAGTTTGGCTATCAACCAAATACGTGACACTGAAACAACCTTTTACCAAATTGGGCCCTCAATTTATCGGCCTTACAGAATTATTGCTCGAGACTCTTAAACTTCAGACTTCCATGCCTCCTTTCCCACTAAGCTCTACTAGGCCCCCTGCCTACTAAGCAAACAGGCAGGCATTGCGCTTTGAATGCATATTAAAATTACATTTTTATTTTGACTGGAGTGTCATTTTTTGGAATAACTGAAATGTAAAGAAATAATTGTGGTAAGAAAGGTCTCATAATCTACTGTGGGCCCAAAGCTTTTTTGGCTGGTAGTACATGTACTATGGACTTTGTTAAAATCACAAAGAAATGAAGAAGGCACGTTATTGGCTCAAAGCCCTAGTTTGTTTTGTGATCAGTAAGTAATACGTTTCTGGACAATGGCATTTATGAGGTGTGATACTCGATGGAGGGCAACAATATAAAGACAAATTATAAGACTTGGACATATATTGTGGGCCATTGGGAGACATTTACTTTTTTAAGCCACTACAGTGCTACTTTGGCTTTGAGCCTGAGATCTCAATACTACTAAAGGCATGATGTGCAGCTTTTCTAATGTCATCTCTTACTTGTCAAACATCCGGAAAATTTCTGATAATTCTTCTTCCGATCTTCCTTTGGTTTCATCCTTCATACATCGAACCATCATAACCAAGAACTCATCAAAATCTACAGTGCCACTTCCTGATGTGAAAATAATCAATCAGTTTCATACTACAAACACTACACAGACTGTATGTTCTCATAGCTAAACAATTGAATAACCTAATTACTGTGTTCAAGAACTAGGGAATATTAAAATTCAAAACAAATACAGTACTAATTGTTTGTTAGCTCATTTATTTTTGACAGCATACAACTGACAGTTTGACATGCGATTTTGAAAATAAGTTTTTTTTGCTTGACTATTTTTTAACTAAACATAGTTTACAAATCATTTATAACAGTTTTATGACCTCTTATGCTTTCACACTTTTTGTCAAATTTCTTTAATATGCCTAGCCTGTAACTATGACAAATGCCAGCAATTAGGGATGACATCTAATAGAAATAATGACTGTGTAAGTGTTTAATTGTTTATTACCGCAATAACCTGAAACCTTCAAATTTTACATTGGCAGTGAAAAGTCTTAATTATGTGACAAATTAGATCACCAGGTTCTATTTATAAAAACAATAATTGTGTGTGAATGTCGTTAACTATATCTAGTTTGCTTGGGTCAATTTATGTGTATGTAACTATCTGACATATAGTAATATCAGAGAAGTGAGCAACATTAACATGTGTAAAAGGACCGTGGAAAATATTGCCTTTTGGAAAATGCACAAACAGACCCCTCTGGCCCAATCACGTAATTACGTGCAAGAAAAAAAAAAATATTTTTGCTTGTACATAATTGAATGATGGAAGTCAACAGAGCTTCACCTCATTCACTGAGCTCTGGGGAAAATGTTACTAAATAGTGCAACTTCACTTGCAATTTGAATAGTATATTTGCTTTAAATAAATTAACCCTGTGTGTAGGGTTGGGATCCCTGGGAGCCTCACACAGGACAGGACATCAGACAGCTTCCTTTAAGCCTGTAAATAGTTGAAAGGGCCTCTTTCCCTTCCTCTTTTTGAAGTCACTTTGACCCACAGATGGGTTCTATTTTAAAATGCATAATTACGAGCGGTCTCCTATATGGTTAGATCACTGATGTCGTCTGATGGATTCTAAGGCTCCCAGTTTATTTAAATCTAAGGAAAGCTTGGTTTGAGTTATACTCTGAGGCCCCGTACACACGACCAGTTTCCTCGGCAGAATTCAGCTTCCGACCGAGTTTCTGGCTGAATTCTGCCGAGGAAACTGGTCGTGTGTACACTTTCGGCCGAGGAAGCCGACGAGGAGCTCGACGAGGAAATAGAGAACATGTTCTCTATTTCCCCGTTGTTCTATGGGAGCTCTCGTCCCGCCGAGCTCCTCGGCGGCTTCAGGGCTGAACTGGCCGAGGAACTCGATGTGTTTGGCACGTCGAGTTCCTCGGCCGTGTGTACGAGGCCTGAGCTGTATTTGACTTTATCAACCCATTCCCCTCCCTACGGGAGACCCGTCATATTTGGACGACTGTTGCTGATCGGATGTATGGCATCACTGGATCTCCTTATTCATTTTTTTATTTCAATCTGGCTCCCACGCTCAGTCAATGAGTTTGATTGATGCGTATGTCCATACCTTTAGTAGATGAAACGCTGTGTTTTTTTCCCTGAAGAAGACATATGGCGAAACATGTAGAATTATGAACGTGGATACAGTGAATCAATATTACCAATAAAGTGTTTCCATACACCTATGGATATGGTTGTATTGTACGCATTGGTTTTATGATATTGTACATTTAAAAAAAATATTATATATTTTTATAATTATTGTCTACTTATTTATACTTTAGTGCACCCATAAAGTCCCATATCCCCCAATTTTTTTTTTGTTGTATAACGTATATGGGATGTTGGTGCCATACTTAATGAAATCATTGATACTGAGCTCTGACCACATATTTTTAAAAACTTCAGAAGAGTCTAGGCAGAGCACAATTTGGAGCACTCACCATCTTCATCCACTTCATCTATCATCTCCTGCAGCTCCTCAGGGGTTGGACTTTGTCCAAGCATTCTCATTACCTTGCCCAATTCTTTTGTACTGATGCAACCATCTTCTGCATCTTGTATAAAGACGTCAAAGGCTGCACGGAATTCTGTGAATAGTAGAAACAAATAAATCAGCTTTATTGATTTGCAGAAAACTGTGGAAATTTGTATTCGTTTGGAAAATGAAAATAGATTTGAAACCTATCTGGATAAAATGTAGGTTGTTTAAGCATTGCACAACATGCCTGCACACTGTGCTTTAGCACATCCACCTATAGTGTACTCTGCAAGAGCATGTAACAGAGTGACAATGCAGGAGAGCAACTGGGAAACAAGGACAAGCATTGTCACCTTATAACTAGAAGTGCCTGAACATAGGCTCCCATTTCTCCCATGATATAGTGCTGGGTGCCTGAATTCCCAATCATGTGCCCAATCATACTGTCATGTCATGTGGAGGTGAGATACTTGACCCCATAAAGGTTCTAAGCATACCAACGTGGAACATACGTAGAGCATACATAGGACTTTTTAACTTTCAGGGAACAAAAGTATCAACAACATAGTGTGTGTGGACTCTTAAGTGGATGGGCAAAGCACAAATTTTTATATAGGACAAAGCATGTAAAAATATTTACAAAAAAAAGTGAATAGTCACCATTCTTTTGTTCTTCTGTAAGTTGCTCTACCTGTAAATAAGAAAGCAAAAGCATAAGTGATGCAATAACTTAAGATAACAGATTACACATACACTGTGGTGTACCACTGTGACCCAGAGATGCATGCACAACTGCCAGGAACCGATAGAGGTCCAGTACAGTGTTACCAACCGTCCATAAAATTCCAGTTGGTAAAAATAGGCACTTTTCACCTTTCTAATTGTCTGTGGACAGGAGACAAGTGCCTGTAAAAACCTACTTGTCACTGGTTCCGAACTCCCACCACGACAGATTGACTTGTAGTTTTCAATGGATTATAGTATGCTGGTCAGTGCCCTCCTATTCCATTAACATGTTCTGCAGCTTTGTATCTGTCTGGTTGGGCAGAGAGCTGTACTGTACAACATGTTTGCAAGAGCCTGAGAATGCATCCGTGATCCACTGAAATGCTCTGCAGGCTCATGAGAAAAAAAAAATAAGAAATGGACACTTTTTACTTGCAAAGGTGAACCTTAGCCTTTAAAGAATAATTTCACTTTTGAACAAAAATTAAATAAATGCACATTTTTTATTTATTTTTGCAGGTAAATAAAATGCATTTTTTTGGAGCCTGTAAAGCATTCCACCAGTGATCAACAGATCACTGGTTCCATGCAGGTCTCCTTCAGACCTGTCAGTGTATCTGTGTGGCATGCATCCCATATGGGCAAACAGATACACTGACAGGAAGAATAAATGAACTACCATGGCATTTTGGTAGTTCATTGAGAACTACAAGCCGACATCCACAAGGGAAATCAGGACTTGTAGTTCATTCATATGCAGATCTCTGTGTATGAGTGACGCGGCCGGGTGGTCATTATGATTTGAAAAATGATAGCTAGTACAGGGAATTTCTCCCTGTACTGCTGCCACAGGGGGATCGGGCAGCGGCTGCAGCATTAGGAACATATTACATGTTCCACCCTAATAAACAGGTGTAACATGTAACATGTTCCCAAAGGTGAACTTTAAGTATTGGGGTTAATTTACTAAAACTGGAGAGTCCAAAATCTGGTGTATGGCAGCCATTCAGCTTCTAACATCAGCTTGTTCAATTAAGCCTTGACAAAGAAAAACAAATGGAAGATGATCAGTTTCTATGCAGAGCTGCACCAGATTTTCCACCCTCTAGTGTTAGTATATCAACCCAACTGATTATCTTAATTCATAATAGAAATTTCTGTCATATTTCAGGTTGCCAGCAAAACAATGCCACAATAGAATAGCTGTACCAAAATATTGTGTATTGTTGTTATGAGGTAATTCTTGGCTGACTCACATAATGAAAACCAATAAAAGATTGTGATATGAGCAGTGGCGGCTGTTGTTGTTTTTTTTCTTGGGGGGCAGTGTATGACTTTCTCTATGCACACAAAAGGCCTATTTCTCTCAAATATTGCTCACAAATCTGTGTAAATCTGTGTTAGTGAGCACCTCCTTTGCCATGATAATCCATCCATCTCACAGGTGCAGGGCCGTCTTAATAGCATCATGGGCCCCTGGGCAAAGTAATGCTCTGGGGCCCCTACAATGGAGACAGTGCAGGTAAACATAAATCAAGTAGGTAGGAGGTAGGGGATATCTAGGGTGTAGAGGGGTCAGAGTGCTGGGGGGATATCTAGGATGTAGAGGGGCAGCCCGGGCTCAAGGACCATCTGCTTTGGGGAAAAGGCAGGGGCCCACATGCAGATGGGGCCCATGGGCAGTGCCCAGGTGTGCCCTCTCATTAAGACAGCCCTGCACAGGTGTGACATATCAAGATGCTGATCAGACAGCAATATTATTGCACAGGTGTGCCTTAGGCTGGCCACAATAAAAGGCCACTCTAAAATGTGCAGTTTTATCACACAGCACGACGCCACAGATGTTGCAAGTTTTGAGGGAGCGTGCAATTGGCATGCTGACTGCAGAAGTGTCCACCAGAGATGTTGCCCTTAAATTTAATGTTTATTTCTCTACCATAAGTCGTCTCCAAAGGCGTTTCTGAGAATTTGGCAATACATCCAAATGGCCTCACAACCGCAGACCACGTGTAACCACAACCAGTCCAGTACTTCCACATCCAGCATCTTCAGCTGCTGCAACAATCGCTTTGCATAACCAAAGAATTTCTGCACAGACTGTCAAACCATCTGAAAGAAAGCTCATCTGCATGCTTGTCGTCCTCACTGGGGTCTCGACCTGACTGCAGTTCGTCATTGTAACCGACTTGAGTGGGCAAATGCTCACATTCGATGGCGTCTGGCACTTTGGAGAGGTGTTCTCTTCACTGTACAGGGCAGATGACATACAGTGTGTATCGCATTGTGTGGGTGAGTGGTTTGCTGATGTCAACGTTGTAGATCGAGTGGCCCATGTTGGCGGTGGGGTCATGGTATGAGCAGGCATATGCTATGGACAACGAACACAGGTGCATTTTATTGATGGCATTTTGAATGCACAGACATACTGTGACGCAATCCTGAGGCCCATTGTTGTGCCATTCATCCATGACCATCACCTCATGTTGCAGCATGATAATGCACGGACCCATGTTGCAAGAATCTGTACACAATTCCTGGAAGCTGAAAACATTCCAGTTCTTGCATGGACAGCATACTCACAGGAAATTACACCTATTGAGCATGTTTAGAATGCTCTGGATTGGCGTGTTCCAGTCCCTGCCAATATCCAGCAACTTCACACAGCCATTAAAGAGGAATGGACCAACATTCAACGGGCCACAATCAACAACCTGATCAACTCTACATGGTATGCGAAGGAGATGTCCTGCACTGAGTGAGGCAAAGGGTGGTCACACCAGATACTGAGTGGTTTTCAGTAAAACTGCACATTTTGAGTCACCTTTTATTGTGGCCGGCCTAAGGCAAACCTGTGCAATAATCATGCTGTCTAATCAGCATCTTGATATGCCACACATGTGAGGTGGATGGATTATCTCGGCAAAGGAGAAGTGCTCACTAACACAGATATAGACAGATTAGTTAACAATATTTGAGAGAAATAGGCCTTTTGTGTACATAGAAAAAGTCTTTCAGTTCAGCTCATGATAAATAGGAGCAAACACAAAAGTGTTGCGGTTATAATTTTGCTCAGTGTACATATAAATATGTACATATGTACATATAAATACATATATTTATAAAAATACACTTACAATACACTACATACAGCTGCATCTCTAGCTTCAGTACACTTATAGTATATACCATACCATAAGATTGGTACTGGACTTTATAGGCACTGAGAAAAAAAGTATTTAAAAAAATATTATTTTTATTTTACGTGTGAAAGTGCTTCTTAAGGAGCTTTAGGCACATATTCTATTAAAATGGAGAGACAACAGTAATAAACAAATTGGGCTAGATTCATAAAGCTTTTACGCTGGCGTATCTATTAAAACGCAGCGGACGTTAAAAGTTGCGCCGTCGTATCTATGCAGGGTATTCTGGAACCTAGATGCGCCTGAAATCTGGCTTCAGCGGACCTATGTAATTTGCCGTACGCCGTCGTATCTAGGGTGCATATTTACGCTGGCCGCTAGGGGCGCTTCCATAGATTTACGCGTAGAATATGTAAATGAGCTAGATACGCCGATTCACGAACGTACTTGCGCCCGCTACACCGTTTACGTAAGGCCCCGTACTCACGACCAAACATGTCTGCTGAAACTGGTCCGCAGGCCAGTTTCAGCAGACATGTTTGGTCGTGTGTGGGCGCGAGCGGGCCGAATTCCAGCAAACATTTGCCCGCCGGGCCTTTTCCCAGCGGACAAATATTCCTGGACTTGTTTTAAAACAGTCCGCTGGAATCCTGCCCGCTCGGACATGTACGGTCGTCAGTACAGACCTACCGTACATGTCCAGGCGCCCGCCGTCCCTCGCATGCGTCGAATGACTTCGACGCATGCGTGGAAGCATTTTAAAGGCGGGCCGCCCACGTCGCTGCGTCATTGTCGCGGCGACACCGCGTCATCGACGCGGCGACACCGCGTCATCGACGCGGCGACACCGCGGACACGCCCCGCGTATTGTTTACGCGCGGACTTCTGTACGATGGTGTGTACAACCATCGTACAGAAGCCCTCTGGCAGACATGTATGGTGAAAACGGTCCGACGGACCGCTTTCACCATACATGTTTGGTCGTGAGTACCCGGCCTAAGGCTTACGTAAGGCTTACGTCCGACGTAAAGTTTCCTCTGCTATATGTGGCGCAGCCAATGTTAAGGTATGGACGTCGGAACAGCCGTCTGATTTTACGTCGTTTACGTAAGTCGTACGTGAATGGGGCTGTGCATAGGTTACATTCACGTCGTTCGCATTGAGCCGCCGTATCTTAGGGAGTAAATGCGACGTGATTCTGAGCATGCGCGCGTATGCGCCGGTCGATCGGCCCTTCATTTACATGGGGTCACGGCTAATTTAAATGAGGCACGCCCACTACCTGCCTACTTTGAATTAGGCGGGCTTACGCCAGCCCATTTACACAACGCCGGCGCAACGTACGGCGGCGAGATCTTTGAGAATACTGTTCTGGGCTCCCTGTTTTACGTCGGCGTAGCGCATATGAGATGCGCTACGCCGGCCAAAAGATGCGCCGAGCTACCTGAATCTAGCTCAAAATCTTTAAAACAGATGACTGATGTGCATCAATCAATATTTAACAGGTGTATTGAAATAACACATGCTGGCTGTTTGACAAAACACACATAGAGCAGGGGCCCAATAAACCCAGTGCAAAGAAGACAGACTGCATCTATGGGGATGAAATAATAAGGATTGGGTATGTATACCGTCACAAACATTGTAGCCATGAAAAAAATGTGTAATGTAATGTGTAAAGTATGAAAACCCAAAAGAGAAAAACGATTCAAACTTACAGTATACACAAACAACCAGGGGTACGGATCAAAGTTGAAAAGTGTCCGAAGTACGGCGAGTGTTGCAGACATATGTCCAGATTTCCGAACTTACCCAGATCAATGGATAATGTGGAAGAAACCCCAGTTCTGCAGTAGTTACAAAAGTACCATAGTGTGTTTTTTTTTCTTCCGTATCGCTCGAGAGTGGATTACATCGTTGGAACTTTTTTTTTTTTAAATAAAAGTCTTGTCTCAAACTGTCTCCTGTGTTTTTTTAACATTTTGACACTTTTTTTTGAGATGGTAGGGGTACAATGTACCCCGTTACCAATTCACATAGGGGGGGGCCGGGATCTGGGGGTTCCCTTTGTTAAAGGGGGCTTCCAGATTCCGATAAGATTCCCCCGCCCGCAGACCCCCACAACCACCGGGCAAGGGTTGTGTGGATGAGGCCCTTGTCCCCATCAACATGGGGACATCCTTCTCATGTTGAGGGCATGTGGCCCGGTACGGTTCCCCCCTCTTTTCCTGCAGCCTGCCAGGTTGGGTGCTTGCATAAGGGTCTGATATGGATTTTTGGGGGGTAAACCCCACGCCATTTTTTTTTAATTTCGGTGCGGGGTTCCACTTAAAATCCATACTCGACCTGAAGTGTCGGGTTTGGATTTTTGGGGGGAACCCCACGCAATTTAAAAAAAATTGCGCAGGGTTCCCCTTAATATCTATACCAGACCTGAAGGGTCTAATATGGAATTTGGGGGGGACTCCTACACTTTTTTTTTATTTTGGTTCGGGGTTCCTCTTAATATTCATACCAGACCCAAAGGGCCTGGTAATGGACTAAGGGGGGAGCCCATACTTTAATCTGTATTGCTGGGATCCGACAATTCAGTTTTAAATGACTTTTTTCTTTTAGAAATGTCATTTTGTGCAGGGACTTTTATAAGCATGGGAAACATGCGCTACTTTACAGGCATAGTATAGACACCCCCCAGGTACGAAATTTAAAGGAATATTTCAAAGCATTAGCGTAGGAAAGGATAGCAAACACATACAATCAGTATATGGCTGCAATATAACAGTCGCCGCCCAGGGGATCAGTCAGCATGGTGAGAGTGTAACAAACAGCACCATTGCGCCCAGTTAAATATGCATCACAAGGCAGTGTTCGAGCAGTGTTCGCGGTGACGTCATACGTTCGGACCACAAGGTCATCAAGAATGCCCCAAGATACTACATTTCAGCTATTTACTGATGGTATATATTTGCTATCCTTTCCTTGGCTTCTATGCTAATGCTTTGAGGTTATGTTACAAATGTTTTAGGATTGTTCCTTTCTTTCAAAGACATCACCACCCCTTTTCTGCAGTTACTGGGAACTCATTTTTCTCAAAAGCCTTGAATATCTCATTGTTGTATAGGACTTATAGGCTCTCTATCCCTCTCCTTTATTTAGTGTATCAGACCATGGTACTTTTGTAACTACTGCGAAACTGGGGTTTCTTCCACATTATCCATTGATCTGGGAAAGTTTGAAAATCTTGGGCCACAGCCATGATATATCCTTTATATTATGCATTTCCATAATTGATTCAGTAACAAGAAGTTACTTTACCACTCTTATGCGGATGACACACAACTGTATTTTCGCATCTGCAACAAAAAGGATCATTATCTCGGACTAGAGAAATGCCTTACTTTGATAGAAAATTTGATGACGAAGAGTTATCTTAAACTCAACGGCTCAAAAACAGAACTTCTCGTGTTTCACGCCAATCGAAAGAATCATCCCGCAAAAATATGGACACCCCCGCCCATTCTGGGTCAAACCATCACCCCTAGCACCAAAGTCAAGAGTCTCGGAGTCATCTTCGACACCTACATGACAATGGATGCACAAATAGGGTCAGTAGTCAGCGGATCCCACCATCTGCTGCACCTACTACGCAGACTCACTCCCTTTATTCCAAAAGAAGTCATAGCAGTGGTTATGGGAACAATCATCAACTCCAGACTTGACTATGCAAATGCCCTATATCTCGGACTTCCAAAGTACCAAATCACTCATCTGCAAGTCGTTCAAAATACGGCCGCTCGACTTGTGACTGGGAAAAAAACATGGGAATCAATCTCACCTTCACTGAGATCCCTTCATTGGTTGCCAGTAAAAGACAGAATCACTTTCAAGGCACTCTGTCTAACGCATAAGCGTGTTCAAGGAAATGTCCCCCAATATCTATGCGAAAAACTAAAAGCTCACAACCCCAATCGTGTTCTGCGATCCACCAACCAAAATCTACTCCAGATACCCAAAGCCAGATACAAGTCCAAAGGAGAACGAAGATTTGCAGTCCAAGAACCCAGACTATGGAACGCGCTCCCAACCAGCATCCGATTGGAGGAGAATGGTTACCAAGCGCCCAGAGGCAATTCAGTTTGCATGTGTTGCGCTATATACGTTTCTCACTCACTCACTATTATATAGACCAGTCATACACATGATAACACATGTCTGCAACACTCGCCGTACTTTGCACTTTTCTACTTTTATCCTAACCCCTGGTTGTGTATACTGTAAGTTTGAATATTTTTTTTAATTATGTTTTTACACTTTATAAAGGACTTTTTGTTCCGTTGCACATTTTTTTCATGGCTACAATGTTTTTGTGATGGTATACATACCCGAGCCTTCATTCCCCATAGATACAGTCTGTCTTCTTTGCACTGGGTTCGTTGGGCCCCTGCTTTATGTGTGTTTTGTCAAACAGACAGAGTGTTTTATTTCAATACCTGTTATATTTTGATTATTGGTGTACATCAGTCATCTCTTTTAAATAATTATTATTTATTACTATTGTATCTTAATTTTAATAGAATATATGCCTAAAGCCCCTTGAAGAAGCGTTCACACACATACGTAGAGCCGAGCCACTGCACGTTTACGACCTACCCGTACCAAGCCTGCTAGTACTCAACAAGGACATCTTTATGATCTTTTCAGGATTCATTTTTGGATTATGGGTTATGTGCTGAAATAGTTTATAGACGATTCTTACTTTGCAAAGTCTTTAAAAAAATTACTGTTTATTTGGTTGTTCATTCTAATCAATTTGTAATAAAATGTATATATTTTTTTACATTTTGTATCTCAGTGCCTATAAAGTCAAGTACCAATTTTTCCAATATTTCTTGCCATATTGTCAAGCATATTACTACCTTCATGATAACACTTGTTGCACCGTTTCTCTTCTGTCATTGGATGATACTAGGCTATTGGCATTGGATAAGACAGGGCTTTCCAAGCTAAGCCATGAATGGATGGGGTGTCTCAGCCAATGGGCAGGGATTTTATTTGGTCCCTTGGCCTGCTGGGAGAGCCTATTTATTTGGGTGGAGTCAGGTGATCTGGGTTCTGTGCCACCTGGACAGCTGTCTGAGGGCTAACAGTGGAAGAGCTCAGGGGATCCAATGGCTATTGGATCCGGAGTCTAATGAAATACTGGGAGTTTGTTTAGCAAAAATCCACAGTGAGTGATTGTGGAGTAAACAAAGAACTGTTTGAGTTGCCATTGCCAATAGTTGAATATACTACCGTTAGTAACTACTACAAGACTGTTGCCATAGGAGATACTGGTCCTACCTATACAGAAGTGGTGTTCAGCTGGAGGCCTTCACCTGTATAACTGTCTTCCTATAGAAGTCTCGGAGTCTGTTAATTATCATTGCATCTACTTAAAGGCTTCCTGACCCTAACCCTCTCTCGCCCAGTTCTGTTCAAGAGACAATAAATCTAATTACATTCAAAAAGAGTCTGCCACCCACCATTTCATCTTGCATTACACCCACCGAGTCTTGTAACCCACTCTACACAGGATGTCAGCTGTCCCTGACACTGGAGGTCACCACTTGGCCTTTGGAAGTCTCTGACCTTACTACGCACTATTGGACAAAGATTAAAGGCTAGACAAGAATGAACAGATGTCTCCATTAAATAAGGCAACCAATAGATGGATACTCTGTTTTGTTTAAGTAGTAGGTTGACTGGAAAAAATCGGACCTGATTGCCCCATCCACACACTTGATGTAGATGGGGGATCCTCCCTGCTGAGCTATTGTATTCTGACACCAGGGTGATTAGGGGGGGGATCTGTTGTACAGAACTTGTTGGGTAGATTTACTACTGTAAACCTTACCTCCCTGCCAATACATGGATGGAAATTCACCTGATCCCTGCTGAACTGGCTGAATTTCGATCCATGTATTGCTGGCTACCTGTTCATTATCTGGAATGCTAGGACCTACCATTGTTAATCATACGACTTGCAAACTTAAGTGACCCACAATCAAGTAAAGTTCTTCCCTTCCCTCATTAAAACGGTTGTATTGCCCACTTGGTGATTTTTACCTACAGGTAAGCCTATAATAAGGCTTACCTGTGTGTAAAATTAATATATCCTCAACCTTCATGGTTTTGGAGATAATTACACTGCATGCAGCCTCTGACGTCAGTGGCACATGCGCTCTGAAGGTCCGGCATATCGTGACTGAACTTCAGAGCTCCTTACTGTAATGGGGGGCCGGCAGAGACCACGAACCCGGAAGAAACGCAGAGGGAATGTGTCAGCCACCTCAGCAGTGACTGGGCGCTGCTGCGGGGGCTTTGTTCTAAGGTAAGTATTTCATAATGTGCTAGTATGTGATGCATACTAGCACATTATGCTAAAGTCTTGCTGTTTTTTTGGGGGGTGGTGTTTCAGCAGTTTACAACTGCTCTATGATGAAGCACAGATCGTGAAGGTTACATATAGATTATCCAACTTGGTAAATCTCTCTCAACCATAGAAAATGCTTCCAACATGGAAAGTGCTTATTATTGTCTCCATGTTAAATTACCCTATATTTGCTCAAGCAACTTTTTCATCCATCAGATTGTTGGTAGGCTAGGCCTTTTTATGCCCAACCTAAATGGCTAATAATGAATTACTATTTGAATCATATCAGGATGATAATCTATTATTCTACTATAGATAGAAGTACATACGGTATGTATTGTATTTCCAAAGAAAATCTTTATTGCATAGAATTTTACAAATACCAGACTGTATGGACAAAATTGGCTAAAGATTTTGGTTAGTAAGTGATTAGCATAAAAAAATATATATATTTATATATATATTTTCAGTTCTCTGTTGGGAGCACAATATCATTTTAGGGTGAAATGTGAAACCTATCTGTCATCAACTCCCTCAAGGAAAGAAATATCAGCTGTCCAGCAGTCGTTTTATTGTCCCAGCCTTGTAATCTGTCTAGAATAGATGCTAAGGCTTTCAGTAAGTTTAGATGACATGTGCTTGTTACTACTTTTGTACTTGGCGTAACTTAATCCTTACTGCATGTGTCCTATTTTTGTATGATGGCCATACACAAATAGATGAATGTGTTGAGTGTCACCTGGACCCACCATAATATTCTTCCTGATTCAGATGACAGGTAAATATGGTACAGATTTCAGGAATCTCAGATGAAAAGAATGATCATTTGGAGATTTGGATTTAGCTTAAGATTTGCTCTTCATAAGAATAATACAAGATTGGCTATTGTGGATCTTCCTGAAAATGTTAGTTACCTAGTTACTATGCTGATCCTTTAAGGGCCCCTGTACATCTGAATAGGCTTCCTAATGCACCAAAAATTCAAAAATGTTGGCAATGCACCGGAATAACGTATGCCTGTCAACAAGGTGTGTTGAGGTGCTATTTAAAGGGAATGGTGACACCAATGCGCATAATGCAAGCATTACTGCAATGAAACAATGTGAATCAGGCCACATAGTTTGAGTAACTACACTGGAAGTATGCAGGCCTAGAAAGTCAGAAAAAAAGCCAAAAACATTAATCGGTTCACCCAGAGGCGTATCTAGTGAAAATGGCGCCTATGGCAAGCACTGAAACTGCGCCCTTGTCAAAACATTTAAACCCATCTTTCAGATAATCAGGGACACGGTGGGGACAGGGAGGGACACTGGGGAACACTGGCGGCTGGTACTGAACATTTTTGGTGGCCCCCAAACAAACTGGAAAAAAAACCCCATAAATTAAGCCCCTGTGCTCATAAAACGCAGCCACTACCCTATGTGGATCCGGTCTGGCCAGTCATCGGCTGTCTTGGGTGCACCTGTCACTCCCCTCCCCAGGCAGAAGGAGAATTATCAGCAATTCCTGTGCCGGCGTTGCGCTTCAGCAGGGTGGGCGTGGCGCCGGGAGCTACATTAGTGCAGGAGGCGGCTGTGGGAAGAAGGGTGGGCTTTTTTTAATGCATGGGGGTGGCTTTTTGCCACCCCCCTCCCCATGGCGCCCATGGCACTTGCCATGGCTGCCATACCCTAGATACGCCACTGGGTTCACCTGTTCCTGGCCTGTGATTCAAATTTCTAAAGTGAAAGGCTAGCCCAACAGCCAAGTAACTAGTGTTTTTGGAGGGAGAAGTCAGCAATGGCAGTCTCTGGGTATATAATTCGATCTGAAGATGGAGATGCAGAATCTACCTTAGGAAATAAAAATGTATAACAATAATGTATGATATCACACGCCAATAATTGAGAAAGCATTTTAACCAATAAATTGGCATGACAGGCATCTAGTGTTTCAACAGCAAAACTCAACAATGACAGCTACATTTTTTTTTCACTTCTTAAAATGCTAGTTACGATACTGTCTTGCTGATCCCGTGGCTTGATGCTTTCTCAGTTACTGGTCAGAATAAACAAGCAGCTTGTTAAAGTGGAACTTCCGCTTTAAGCACTCCTCGCCCCCTGAAATGCCACATTTGGCATGTCATTTTTTTGGGGGGGGGGTGTCCTCTTTTTAGTGTGACTTCCTGTCCTACTTCCTCTTTCCGGGTCCTCAGCCACCTAGGCGACTCTTCCTCTCGCCCTAGGCGGCCCCTCCCTATGAGCGATCTTCTGGAACCCAACACAGGTCCCAGAAGATCACTAACCAATGGCAGAGCGCAGCACGACTCACGCATTCGCAGTGCATGCCCGGCCGTGAAGCCGTAAGCTGTCACGGCCAGGTGCCCACAGAAGATATGATGGCATCAAGGAGAGAAGGGGGAGAGGAGCGGGGCTCTGTGTGGCCGTATCCCTGGACCCTGGGAAAGGTGAGCGACGGTTTATTAAAAGTCAGCAGCTATGCTTTTTGTAGCTGCTGACTTTTAATAAACTAAAAAACTGGCAGCACTCCGCTTTAAGAAGTCAGAATGTGTGGCCTGCATTCTTGTTCCATATCAGACATAGACCCCATGCACACTATACAACTTTTGTTATCTGATTTCCTTTAGATTTACCAAAACCATGTATTGGTAATATTGATTCACTATATCCACGTTCATAGTTCTACATGTTTCACCATGTAAAACTATGAACATTCCTGAAGAAGCCACATCGCGAAACATGTAGAACTATGAACGTGGATATAGTGAATCAATATTACCAATAAGGTGTACACATATGGATATGGTTGTATTGTATGCATTGGTTTTATGATGTTCATTTAAAGGATCACTAAATTATTATATATTTTTTTTTATATTTTTTTTTAAATAGCAAACATGTTATACTTACCTCCACTGTGCAGCTCGTTTTGCACAGAGTGGCCCCGAACCTGGTCTTCTGGGGTCCATCGGCGGCTGTCTCAGCTCCCCCCGCAAGGACTTAACACCTTCATGCGAGCAAGCTCGCATGGTGTTGAGCCTTTGTGAGCGCGCTCCCGTGATACAGCCTGTATCACGGGTGCCCCACGGTGCACCGCGTCATTGGATGTGATTGACAGCAGCATGAGCCAACAGCTGCGCTGCTTTCAATCAACCAGGGCCGTCTTTACCGCAGGGCAAATGGGGCAGGTGCCCTGGGCCCTGTCACTGTTGGGGGCCCAAAGCAACCCCCTTTGAAAAAAAAAAAAAAAAAAAAATTTTTTTTTTTTTTTTTTTTAGGGGTCCGGAGGCCCCCAGGGGCCCGAAGGACCCCAGGGCCCCAGATGGCAACCCCCCCCCTTTTTTTTATTTATTTTTAAATAATAAAAAAAAATTATATATTTTTATTAAAGGGACAATTTTTTAATATATTTTTTTTTATTTTTTATTAAAGGGACAATTTTTTTTATTTATATATATATAATTATAATTATAATATTTATATATATATAAAAATGTTTATTATTATTATTATTATAGGACCCAGAGGTCCACAGGGCCCCGGATGGCAACCCCCCTTTTTCTTATAAAAAACATTTTTTTTATATATTTTATTTCTTTTTTTTCTTTATATATATATATATATATATATATTATATATATATATATATATATATATTTATATATATTTTATTAAAGGGCTCAGAGGTCCCCATGTGGCAAACACCCTTTATCTTTTTTATAAATGTTTATTTTTTTATTTTTGTTTATATTTTTTTTTATTTAAGGGCCCAGAGGTCCCCAGGGCCCTGGATGGCAACCCCCCCTTTTTTTTATAAATGTTTCTTTATATATATTTTTTATTAAAGGGCCCAGAGGTCCCGGATGGCAACCCCCTTTTTTTTGTAATTTATTTTTATTAAAAAAAAATATTAAAGGGCCCAGAGGTCCCCGGGGCCCCAGATGGCAACCCCCTTTTTAAAATATATTTTATATATATATTTTTTATTTCTTTTTTTCTTTTTATTAAAGGGCCCAGAGGTCCCCAGGGCCCCGGATGGCTACACCCCTTTTTTATATATATTTTTCTTTATTTCTTTATTTCTTTCTTTTTTTGTAAAGGGCCCCCCGCTTCTAAATTTGCGGCAGCCCCCCCCCCCTGCTTCTCAATTTCAGGCGGCAGCACCCCCCATCCCGGTTCTCTGCTCCAGGAAGCTCCTGAAGCTGTGTAAGTGGCCCCATAATTCCTGATGGCGGCCCTGCCTCCCGTTAAGCCCCTGTGCTGCCCACAAATCAGGCTGAAAATCATCAGCGGCGCGCAGCCAGTGACAGTACTGCTTCCCTTCCCAGTGTTTTAAAATGTACAGCACCCCTGGCTTCCCTTTCTGCCTTTCAGCACCCCTTCTCCCTTCCTGCCACTAGGTGCTGCTTGCATATAAAAGTGAATTAGAATGTGATTTTATAACATCCCCAGTTTGCTCTTCCCGAGGCTGACTTCTTCATGTCCTGCTCCTCAAGGTATGTCACTGTTTGCTAATCTATATTGTAAATAGAAGTTTTCTGTAGAGTGTGCCCAAAGTCTTTATAATATTTGATGATTCACTGCAGGTCTGGTCAGTGTTTTAAAAAGTTCCTCTATTTTACACATGGTATGGCATGGGAGTCACAGCACCGTCTGTCCATTCTGCTTTAGCACCATGGGACCCCATGCCATGCCATGTGTAAAATAGAGGAACTCTTTAAATCACAGACCAGACCTGCAGTCCAGGCTGAGTAAAGCCTCAGAGTACATGACATTACTGTCTTGATGGGCTTATTTTGGGCCTGGCTGGTTCACATGTATGTGTTTTGGCGGCCCACATTTGCGCAGGCACAGCAGCCCATTCATTTGAATGGGCCGCCATGCCTGCGTTTCCTGCAAATAAAAGCGCATGCCTCATGTAATAGGCTGCGCACACGGCACGCCTATGCCCATCAAGCACTGAAATACAGCACTGTCTGTCCATTCTGCTGTCTGCTGTGACTTATCTGCAGTTCCCGTACTGTCAAACTTGCTGCATTTTTAGATGTTTAGGTCACGCTTTTAAAAACACAGTGCGTTTGTGTGTGCAAGAACTGCAGGTAAGTAGCATGGTGCAAAAGCAGAATGGATTTCAAGGCAACTGTATTTTTAAAATGCTGAATGCACCTTTTTTCTGCAGGAAACAAAGGCATGGCAGCCCTGCTGTACCTGCACAAATGAGGACCGCCAAAACATACATGTGAACCAGCCAGGCCCAAAATAAGCTGGAGGGGGGCCCAAAAAAAATGTTTGCCCTGGGCCCAAACCATATTAAAGACGGCCCTGCAATCAACCAATAACAGAGCTGGGAATACGGCCGAGAAGCCTGCACGATCACGTTGCAGGACTTTCGAGGGGTCAGGTAAGTAAAGGGGGAGTTGGGGGGCCTATAACAGGCAGATGTTTTTTCACCTTAATGCATAGAATGCATAAGGTGAAAAAACTTTTACCTTTACAACCCCTTTAATAAAATACTATATTTTTATAAACATTGTTAATGCATTTATATGCATATATATGTGCACCCATAAAGTCCAATATCTCCCAATTCTTTGTTTTTGGGATGTTGGTGCCATACTTAATGAAATTATCGATACTGGCCTCTGACCACATAATTTCCTATACCTCATATTTATATGGTTTTGGTAATTATGAAAGAAAAAAACTACAGAGAATTGTATAGTGTGTATTCAACTTTAGAAAGCAGTAGAGCCATAAAAAGTAGTATAACACTCTGGCAAATAACATTTTCAGAAGCATATGTCGACAGTGACAGCCCACAAATGGCTCATCTGCTGGTTTTCTTTAAGGCCCCTAACATGCTTGGATGTTCTATCGCTGTGTATGCTTTTACAACGATCTTTGACGTTTTGTGCTTTTAGGACGTGTTGGTTTAGACAACCCATGCATTCAGTCCGAGCTGCAGTACTTTGTAACTGCATGTGTACTGTGGTACTCTGCAGTGCAGGTCTAGCAGCACCTACTATACTTTTGTTTTGGGGTGCCATTCATTGGATAGGTTTTACACTAGCGGCAGTGCTTGCCACCCCTCTGAAAAGCAACCCGTGACTGATCATTTTTCAAGGGCGTTTGACAGACGATGAGGAGGCAATATGTTCTCACTGCCTGTTTTAATACTTGAAATTATGCACTACTGTGCTGCAACTTTGCCATGCGGTTGCACAGTTGCATAGACCCATTTCTAGAATGGGTCATGTTCAGAGGCTGTGTTTGCCTGCTGAACACAACAGAGGCGAAACAAAGCATTGCAACAGTGGCTTGTATATACCTCGGACTGCTTGGCTGGGGGGGGGGGGGGACTAAAAATGCATCCCAACCACCTGTTTTACTACCCCCACAGCTGCAAATTTAAACAAGTCCTAAATATTGCGATAATACATAGCGAAACTTGCATTTTACCACAATGCATGTGTGTGAATCCAGACTGAGCTCTGGTTCACATTGATGCTACTTTGAAATCGCCCTACCTCAAATGAAGTAGCGCCATTTCAAAGTAGCAAGTTCAGCGCGATTTTAGGTGCTACTTGATAGATATCTGTGTGGCTTCATACACAAATGTCTATTGAAGTCTCACCTGAAATTGGCAAAAGTAGTGCAGGAACTATTTTTGCAAATTGGGGCAGCGCCGCAAAATCGGTGAAGCATCGATTAGAACAGTGCCATTGCCGCCAATAGGCTGCGACTTGTCATGCGATTTGATCTTTCAAACCGCATGAAAATCGCTCCAATGTGAACCTAGGCTTAAAGGGGTTGTAAAGGTTTATTTTTTATTTTCTAACTAGGTTACTTTAAGCTAGTGCACTGTTGGTTCACTTACCTTTTCATTCGATTTCCCTTCTAAATGTTTTTTTCTTTGTTTTCTTTGTCTGAGTTTCTCACTTCCTGTTCCTCCTCAGTAAGCTGTTCAGTAACCTGTTCTAAATGACATTCCACCGCTCAGATGATGGTGGAAAGCTTACTGAGGAGGAACAGGAAGTGAGAAATTCAAACAAAGAACATTTTTAGAAGGGAAATCGAAGGAAAAGGTAAGTGAACCAACAATGCACTAGCTTAAAGGAACCAATTTAGAAAATTAAAGACGAACCTTTACAACCCCTTTAAATACATTTAGCCACATTTTGGTACAATATACTGAAGCTGGCAGCTAGTAGGATGAGCATAAGAGTTGAAGCAGTGCATTTATGTTGGTGTCAGTCACTATCTTTGTGAAAGGAATGCACTTGACTGTGCTATCACTGAAATGATAATGAAAAGTTGTAGAGGCTATTTTTACCTTGCTAGCCTTTTTTGTGTTTAGTAAATTTTTGCTTTCAAAGCATTTCAAGGACCAGGGCTTTTCTGATTTTGTATTTTTATTACACCATGCAAGCAATGAGCTCTTTATTTCATGTAGGATTGCATGTGCTTATCATCTTGTACAAAACAGCTGCTTTGGAGCTTTCCAATTGTTCCATTGTTAAACTTTACATTACTATATATAGCCAGGACAGTAATACACTTGAAGGGCTGGTATTTGGAATGCATTATGGCTATCTGGTTAGATTAGTTCAACTTAAAATTCATGATTTTTCTTGTTCTTAAAAATAAATGCATACATAAATAGATATATAAAAATATATAATGCATTCAAAAAAGCAGCACAGCTTTTTAACTAACTTGCCAACACTTCATTCTAACATAATGATAAAAAATTGTTTGTTGTATACAGTGTGTAATTGAGTGTATTAAATATAAATATAATTACTGTTATTATATATTTAACCTCTATAAATAGTTTAATTGCCAATGCTATAAAATGTTCTTAACTACAGCTGATAAATCCAACCACATGAATACAGACCTATCTTTCCATGTGATAACAATGAAGGTTTGCAGCAACTGCCCAAACCTAGTGTTGGGAGGGGCTGACCTTATGCCTTGCTCTATTCAACAGTTTATAGTCTTCCGTGAAATAGTTTGGGCATTTTTGTGTCTAACGTTACACAAGACACTTGCGAGGTGTGTGGTTACTTACTGTGCAGCTCTGTCACTTCTGTGAGGCCTGGGCAAGTCACAGGCAAAGACAAAATTGAAGGTCAAAGTCCTGCTTGAGTGCTTTACATGCCTTTGGCTGTGTGTTTATTATAAGGCTTTTCAGTTTGTGACATTCGTGATCTTTGTATGTGTGGGCCAATATAACAGGGCACTTCCTTGTAAATATGCAATAATTCTTGTTATTCAGACACAATGCACTTATGTACTTGGTGTAATTCTGTTAAATGTAAAACACAAGCGCAATGCAGATTTAAGATTTGCATTTTAGGTAGGGTGACCAGACATTCCCAGTTTCCGAGGACAGTTCCCGGACCAATCTGTCACCGGTTTTGTCCCCGGATTGGATTTGATTAGGGGCTGGGGCGATTTCAAAGTCAGTAAGTGCAGAAAAAAATTAAGAAATCTGAATTACACACAGAGGGTTGGTGTATTTTTTCCATTATCTGTGCCCCTTTCTGATGATCATGTGCTGGTCAGAGCAGCAGAGGGAATATTTCTTTAGTTTCGGGTGCATGCCCGTTCTGCTCCGCTCGCATGTTCTTTTGCCTTGGCTCAAGCCCCAGACAGCCGCCTTCCTGCTTATCTCTTTGTCTTTCCTGGCAGAGTGATCTTCCTCCGCTTCCCACCCAGACGGGGGCCCGGAGAGTAATGCTGGGCATACACTATACGAAAATTCGGCCGAAATTCGGTCGTTCAGAAAGATCTTTCATTTTTCGAACAGTTAATGGGCACAAAATCGAAAATCGTTGGGACGTTTTTGAGCCAAAAAAACTAAGGACATGTTTGGAAATTTTCTGCCTAACGAACAAAAAATCGGAAGGTTAATGTGTTTCTCTTTCGAACTTTCTGCACTAGGTATATGTAAAAAAACAAAAACAATTTTTTTTTTATCTATGTTCAGATTTATCGGTCATTACATGATGGCGCTATCGTTTGCGCTTACGACCGAACGTTCGTTTTTTGAAAGTTCGTTCGGACGATTTTTCGTGGAGTGTATGGCCAGCATAAGACTTAACAGGCTGTAAGGCGGGCAGCAGCGGGCAGAGAGTCGCTGATTTCCGCCATTACTAGTAAAAAAAAAAAAATATGTCCCTGGATTTCATTTAAAAATCTGGTCACCTTAATTTTAGGAATCCAGTGTTAAGTAATCAGCTGTGGAAAATCCCCATTTGGCACCTCTTTGTTTAATTTCATACAAAATATCAGCAAGGTGCTTTGGAGTTGAGTTACTAAGGGCAAATAGGCTGTTCACTTTCCATAGAAATTTGGCCTGTAGCTTAAATGAGGTGAAGTTCCTCTCACTTCCATCATCCAATCATGTGCATACAAAATGCGTTTTTTTCTTTTCTTTTCCTTGCGTGTGATATTTTTTTATATGCTTTCTAAAACCTAAGCTACAGAAACAGTTATGATCATGTAATTACAATTTCTGCTAGCAGTCATTATGGGAAGGATGGCAATAGCTGTTTTTTTATTTAATTTTTATTTTCCTTGCATGTGATTGGACATGCTTTGCACAGTGAAATTTTTTTTTTTTTTTTTATGTAATCTTTCTTTCTTTGCACAGTGACATTTCACCGTATTCACTAAGCCCCGGAGCAAATCCCTTGCAAAGTGCAACTTCCCTTGCAAGGTGAACCGCCTATGTGCCTTCAATAAAATTATTCCCATTGAGTTTTGTGTGTAGGTGCTAACTGGCAGAATTACAAATAAAAAAAATAAAAAACGTAATCTATATAATTAGTAAATTATTGCATGCACACATTGTCTTATTTTGTGAACATATTCCCTTTAACATTATACATCAAGGTTATCATTTAAAATGTAATTGTATTTTTTTCTAACTTTTTTTAAAAGTAATAATTATGATCATGCAATTAACATTTCTGCCAGTAGTCATTTTAGAAACAATGGCAAAAGCTTGTTTTGTGGTTGTCAAAAGGCTAGTAAAAAAAACAAAAAAAAACCCAGCAGCATCTGAGGTAAAAATGACACCTGAATACATCTTCTTCAGGTCTTTGGAGGTGAGGTAAGTTGGAAAAATTCACATTTTTATCTTTTAATTGTGGCTCTTGTTTATAAGGTTTCATTTATTTTAATCCACAAAATGCCAAAAGAAAGAACTATTAAACTAGCCCAGCAACTTTAGCTGCTTTTTCATTGACAACATACACTGAAAAAGCAGTGTGTTGCTCTTTAGAAGATTTGCTGAAATCCCTTATTTTAACACTTGCTATATAACACAAGAGTGAGGAGATTAAATATACAGTTTAGAAATAAATAAGTAAATACCACCTACCGCTGCCTTGTAAATATCATCCATGATGAGTGAGATTCCGTTAGGAGCTTGCTAGAGGTTATACCATGCAGCTTTGAATGACAAATGTAGGCCAAGCTTATATATAGGACGCACAGATGCTCTTAAAGTGACAATGACTGGTCACTCCTCCTGAAGACAACATCGCACATATCACTTACCAATTTCCATCCCACCCCTTGAGAACACAAAACTAGTGTGTGCTTCATACTCACAAGTGCATTTATTTATATACCTGACAGACGCTGGCATAGCAAAGATTTGTATTCCTTTTTCAGAACTGAAGAGTGCTACAGGGGAAAAAAATATATAAGTAAGAACACATAGGGTTTGATTTACTAAAACTGGAGAGTGCAACATCCGGAGAAGCTGTGCATGGTAGCCAATCAGCTTCTAACTTTAGCTTGATCAATTTAGCTTTGATAGAAGAAGAAAACTGGAATCTCATTTAAGTGGATGGAAGAATCTGTTCAAATCATCTATGGCCAGATTTAAAATACTTTTTCACCACCGTATTTTCCGGCGTAGAAGATGACCTTTTATACTTAAAAATATCCCCCAAAAATCGGGGGTCGTCTTATAAGCCGGGTGTATTGACAGTATATACTGAGAAGCCGAGACATGCAGAGTCAGACTGCGGGAATCCGGTGTAAAAAAGCCGTGTCTCCTCCTCGTCCTGTTCCGGAACAAGACGAGGAGGAGGCGCGGCTTTTTTACACCGGATGCCCACAGTCTGACTTTGCATGTCACAGATAATCAGGTATGGAAAAAGTGAGGCATGCAATGGGCACAGTGAGGTCAGGCATGCAATGGGGGCAGTGAGGTGAGGCATGGAATGGGCACAGTGAGGTGAGGCATGCATTGGGCACAGTAAGGTGAGGCATGGAATGGGCACAGTGAGGTGAGGCATGAAATGGGCACAGTGAAATTTTAAAAAAAATGAACAAAGCCTGTTCCTGTCAGCAGCTGTTCCAGCTAGACAGTCTAGTCGGAAGGGGGTTGTCTTATACGGCAAGTATATGCCAAAACCAACCTTTAAGCTGGAAAATTCGGGGGTCGCCTTATACGCCGGCAAATGCGGTAATTGTGTGTTTTTTTTTAAACATGGTAGCTGACATAAGGGTTGATTTACTAAGTAAGAGAGTACAAAATCTGGTGCAGCTCTGCATAGAAACAATCAGCTTCCAGGTTTTTTTTTTTTCAAAGCTTAATTGAACAAGCTGAAGTTAGAAGCTAATTTGCTACCATGCACAGCTGTGCCAGATTTTGCACTCTACAGTTTTAGTAAATCACTCAGTGACACTAAGTGCTGGTTCACACAGGGGCAACACGACTCTGGGCACGACTTTGCGAGGCGACTTCAGCGTGATTTCAGTGCGACTTCAGCGCGACTTGGGGCGACTTACAACGCGATTTCAAGTCGCCTCCCGGACAGGCGACTTTGCCAGTGGCCAATCAAATAATAATCAGCTCTGTAGAAGGGAGGGATTTTCCTGAGAAAACTAGTTTCTCTTCCTGTAAAGTTCAGTTAAGACAGGGGATCCGACTTGGAGGCAACTTCCATTGAAAGCAATGGGTACAAGTTGCCTAGAAGTCGCCTTGAAGTAGTACAAGGACCATGATGCTGGTCAAAGACCAGGCCACTTTTTGCGATTCGGCACTGCGTCGCTTTAACTGACAATTGCGCGGTCGTGCGATGTGGCTCCCAAACAAAATTGGAGACCTTCTTTTCCCACAAATAGAGATTTCTTTTGGTGGTATTTGATCACCTCTGCGGTTTTTAGTTTTTGCGCTATAAACAAAAATAGAGCGACAACTTTGAAAAAAATAATATTTTTTATTTTTTGCTATAATAAATATCCCCCAAAAATATATAAAAAAACAATTTTTTTCCTCAGTTTAGGCCGATACGTATTCGTCTACATATTTTTCGAAAAAAAAAAAAAAGAAATAATCGTTTATTGATTGGTTTGCGCAAAAGTTATAGCGTTGACAAAATAGGGGATAGTTTTATGCAATTTTTCTTAATATTTTTTTTTTACTAGTAATGGTGGCAATCAGTGATTTTTATCGGTACTGCAACATTATGGCGGAGACTTCGGACACTTTTGCTCATTTTTGGGACCATTGGTATTTTTATAGCGATCAGTGCTATAAAAATGCATTGATTAATATAAAAATGCCACTGGCAGGGAAGGGGTTAACACTAGGGGGCGAGGAAGGGGTTAATCATGTTCCCTGGGTGTGTTCTAACTGAAGGGGGGGTGGACTGACATGGGAACATGACAAATCGGTGTTCATACATTGTGTGAACAGACAATAGGTAATTTCCCCCCTGACTGGACCAGGAGCTGTGTGTTTACACACACAGCTCTCGGTTCTCGCTCTGTAACGATCCATCGCGGGTGCCCCGGCGGTGATTGCGACCGCCGGGCACGCGCGTCAGGGGCGAGCAGGGGGCGCGCATGCGCGCCGTCGGTGGCCCTATTGGCTGCTCAGCGAGATGACGTATAGCTACGTGATCTTGCCCAGCAGAGCCGACCTGCCGCCGTATAACTGCGGCGGCTCGTCGTCAAGCAGTTAAATAAGGACATGTGTGTTCTAGTGCCTTTTTTAGTGCATTTAGGTGCTTTCCACTGCATTTTTGATGCATTTTACACAGGGGTCAAGTCCTGGGGAAAAAAAGTGTGGGAACTTCCACCCAAGATCCACTCCTCCACCAAAAAAAAAAAAAAATGATACGCTCATATGCATAATTACTAAACTGCAGCACTTTTAGGGGGGCAGCATACTGCTACCCGCCAGCCCATTCCGCCAGCTCCGCTACCCAAATAAAATTAATGTCCTTTTTTTCCCACAAATAGAGCTTTCTTTTGGTGATATTTGATCACCTCTGCGGTTTTAATTTTTTGTGCTATAAATATATTATATTTTTTAACTTTTTGCTATAATAAATATCCCCAAAATTTAGAAAAATAAACAATTTTCTTCAGTTTAGGCCAATATGTATTCTTCTACATATTTTTGGTACCAAAAAAAAAACAAAACACAATTAGCGTACATTGATTAGTTTGCGCAAAAGACATTGTGGCCGCCGGCAATTCACAGGTCCCTTTATACTCCTGGATACATGTATAGAGCCCATGACAGGTCCTTTTATACGAATATATGCATGTATAGAGCCATGACAGGTCCTCTTTATACATCTATAGAGCCATGACAGGCCCTTGTTATACTCCTTTATACATGTATAGAGCCATGACTGGTCCTCTTTATACTCCTATATACATTTATAGAGCCATGGCAGGTCCTCTTTATATTCCTTTACGTGTAAAGAGTCTCGACAGGTCCTCTATATACATGTATAGAGCCATGGCAGGTCCTCTTTATACTTATTTATACATGTATAGAGCCATGACAGGTTCTCTTTATACATCTATAGAGCCACGACAGGCCCTTGTTATACTCCTTTATACATGTATAGAGCCATGTCAAGTACTCTTTATAGTCCTATATACATTTATAGAGCCATGACAGGTCCTCTTGACATTCCTTTACATGTAAAGAGTAATGACAGGTCCTCTATATATATGTATAGAGCCATGACAGGTCCTCTTTATACTCCTATACATGTATAGAGCAATGACAGGTCCTCTTTATACTCCTTTATACATGTATAGAGCCATGACGGGTCCCCTTTAGTTATCATGATATAAAATAATGAATGTGGGGGCCTTTTGGTTGGCGTGATTTTTTTTCTGGGGGGGGGGCAGCATTTCATTCTTGGTCCCAGGCAACACAATGTCTTGGGCCGGCACTGCATAAAGGATTACTAAGGTGCGCCTGCCCCTGACAGTGACTCGAGCTGGGCATCGCCGCTTAGTGAAGGATTGGATCGGGCGGCTCGGCTGCTCTAGTCCTGCAAAGGGAACTGCGTTCCTGCTGTGAAAAAAGTGCGTTCCCGCAGGACTTGAGCCCTGATTTTTCAGCTTTCCAGTACAGTCCAGTGCTGGAAAAATTCAGCATGTTCTAATTTTTTTCTGGAACCTACTTCCCACACGTTTTTTTTGATGAAGAGAAAAAATGCACTGGACTGCATGTAGTGTGAACTGGCCATTACTGTGTTTTTTTTTGTTTTTTTTTGCCTCATTGTAATGTCCTCTGTTAGCTCTGAACTTCTCATTTCCTCCCTCAATTCCATTTCTTTGGAATGAACAGTGCACATTAGTTGCACTGCTTTATGCGCATTATAAATTCCATAGTCCATAAATATACAGTATACATATATTTAATCTTTAGTAAAAACCTCTTGTAGTTTATATTGTAGGATTAAATGGCAGAACGTGTACCGGCTTACAGGACCAATGTGCTCTGGGAAAACCTTCTGTAACCTGCTTTGTCTTATTTATTTCTGATTACGTCTTCGCATTCTTTTTGTTTAAGGTCGGATCACCCGAGGTCTCCCGATATAACAGTACAATATCTAGTTAGAGCAAAATTTTCTTCCCTTGGTAGTTTACACGTACAGTCATATCCCTTTCAAACTATTAGAGGGCAGCTCCTAGGCAGGGATTGATGGAGCAAAGCAAGAGACATAGTATATAAATAACCCTCCCATTCCACAGTTTTACTGCTTCACTTTAGAAACCTGTGGGATTCATCAGACTGTGCCTGGCTCTGCTTGGCAGTTAAAGAATCCCAGCACAAGTGTGTTCATCCAATGCATAATGTATGTTTGTAGTGGATTTTCATCCAGCAGATCTGTGGAGTCGGAACAACAAGGTTATTTCACACTACACTTGTCTTCTTCTCCAATGCACACCCAAAGGATTTGTCTTTTGACAGCTGAAGTTTTAAGGAAAAATCACTGATTCAATACAACATGCTCATTTTATTCAAAGAAAACACAGTTGTGTTTTTTTAGTGAAAAGTTCCTGCTCTTTACATTATATCGGGAATATATTTAGCTTTCTGGTGCTTTGTAAATATTTATTAGTAAGAATGCATGCATCTGCCGAGACCATAATGGAGCTGGAAATACTGACAGTTGCAATTTACAGGTCTTGTATGGATTTTAAGGGGGGTTCCGTGTAAAAAAAAAGTTGTGAGGTCACCCTAAAAATCCATAACTAACTCCTTATTCAAGGCATGCAGCCTGGCTAGCCAAGAAAGGGGGTGAATAAGCGTTCAACCCCCCTCCTGAACCATATCAGCTCTCAACATGGGATGGGACCTTACCAGGGAAAACTAAAAGCACACCGCTCTAGGTGATCACTCTCCCACTCTAGCATTTACATTCCCGGTTAGTCCCGGTTGGGTCCCTCTTGCCTCCTGGAGCCCCAACACGGCCTGGGGACCTCGCGTCTGGCCCCTACTGGTGCGGAAGGGTTCCATTTACTCCATGTGGCCAAATTAAGGTAATAATGTAACACTTCATTACTTGCCCATTTCCTTGCACGCCCGCAGTTTTCCCATCCATGTAAGTGAATGGGCCAAGTAACATCAGGGGTTGTAAGGATGCAGCAGGTGCAAGCAGTCACTGCTTCCTTACCAACCTTTGACAGCTGGGATAGTGGTGACATAATTGTCCAAATATGGCCATGTGGCTATATTTAGGCAATAATGTAAGCCGCTTAATTTCCTGCCCATTTGCCTACTTGGATGTGAATGATGTCAGTGGTTGGTAAGAACACAGTGGGTGCAAGCAGCCACTGCTTCCTTAGCAACCATTGACAGCCTGAAGCTGTCTTGTATGTAATGTTCTAAACATTCAGACAAAAGTTCGAACAGCCAGTGTTTGGTCTGAACTTATAGTACATTCAGACTGGACACTAATCTCATCCCCAGTAGTGATTTTTGATATCCCATGTAAGTGAACGGGCCAGGTGGTGTCAGTGGTTGGTAAGGATGCACCCACTGCTTCCTTAGCAACCATTGACAGCCTGTCATGTTTTACCATACAACCTAAATTTAGCTAACCTCTTAGGTTAGCCAAATAGGCTTCCAGTCACTTTTACTAAATTAACTGTATTTATTCACTATATTAGAAATGTGGCCTTGCAGATGTTTTCTTTAATACAAGCAATATCATACATGCATCATGAATTTTACATACATCTATTTTTTTTATCTGCAGCATGATACATTTTGGGAGAATAGTAATAGGAGTAATATGAATGTCAGAGTGCAAAAGGTAGCAGGTGAGCTGCACAACTTTTCTTACTATCTGTAGCTGCTGTTAACTCTCACAGCTCTGGGAGACAGCCACTCAACATAAAATCTGGTGGCTATGAAGTAGTCACTGCAGGGAAGATTTTTACAGGAAGCAGGTAAGAAGAAATGCAACATTACTCCTAACTTATGTGTTTGGTGATGTAAAAAAACTACTTAACTTCAGCTTTAAAGTGGTTGTAAACCCCACTTTAAGACTTTTACCTACAGGTAAGCCTATAATAAGGCTTACCTGTAGGTATAAAGAATATCTCCTAAACCTGTACGGTTTAGGAGATATTCCCCCCGCAATGCGCCGCTGATTGCAGTGGCACATGCACAGCGGGGATCCTCGACTAAAGGACCGCCGGACCTTGCTGAATTGAAGTCTCCCGCCGCTCCAGCCAATCACAGCGCTGGAGCGGCGATACCCGGAAGACACACCGAGTCAAGATGATATCTCGCTCGGCGTGGACCAGGTAAGTTCTCTTCACCTCGTTCCGAGGTAAGTATTTCATAATCAGCTAATATGCGGTGCATACTAGCTCATTATGGCTTTTGCCTTGCAGGTGAAAAAATAAATAAAAAAATGAATCGCGGGTTTACAACCGCTTTAACTGTGGTAAACACTCACTCTCCAAAGAAACGTATTTCTTATCCATACTAGCTCATTATGGCTTTTGCCTTGCAGGTGAAAAAATAAATAAAAAAATGAATCGCGGGTTTACAACCGCTTTAACTGTGGTAAACACTCACTCTCCAAAGAAACGTATTTCTTATCCACAGTATTAGATGTGCATAGCAGTTTGCCTCAAATTAAAGTAGTTCAAAAGTGTTGTTTTTTTTGTCCAGAGCAGCCCCGAACCTCCTCTTCTGGGGTCCCCCAATGGCGCTCCTGGCTCCTTCTCCTGTGACTGCCCCAATGTAAGCAATGGCTATGGCAGCAGAGGTGCAGGCTCAATCCTGAGCCAGGCTGTGTGCGTCCATTGACACACAGTATGCCTCAGCCCTGTCCCCACTCTTTGCTCACAGGATTTATCTGACAGCATCAGGAGCCAATGTCTCCCATTGCTCTCGCAGAGAAAAAGGAGAGAAGACCTGCAGACAGGGACAGCACTGGATTGATACAGGACTCAGGTAAGTGTTGGGGAGAGGGGAATAGAACAGCAAGGTGTAAAAAAATAAAGATCTCATTTATTTACACAGAAAATAATCTTTGCTAGTAATCAAAAAAAGAAAAAGAGAGAGGGAGACAGAGAGACTGGGTAAAGGCACAGTAAGAAACCTTTACAATCACTTTAATTGAACAGGCTGAAGTTAGAAGCTGATTGGCTACCATTTTGCACTCTCAAGTTTTAGTAAATGAACCCCATAGTGTTGTAGCACTACCCCCGAATGAGCTGCTGGTTTGTTTTGGGCAGCATGTTACCTCTATTTCCTCGCCGTCTAGGGTATCAGATGAGAGCTGATAAAAACTTAAATGTCCAAACTTTAGACTTCCTTTTCTTTGCTTTATTTACGAAACGTGGTAAAATAATAAAAGTAGTAGTTCCTCCCGGTAGATTGGCTCCCTTTCTCCTCTCCTTTCTCTCTCTGTGACTTCTCCTTTCCTTCTTCACTTTTCTCCTCTCCCTTAATGCTTTCCGTCTTTTCTTCTTAAAAGTTTCCCGAATTTAGATTTGGATTGACGGTATGTCACGCTATTTCTGCCCCGGAGCAGACTGGCGAGGGGTTGGCATTATGTCCCCGCCCACTGGGTGATTGCCTGAATCTTGGACCGAGGGGGGACCCCTCCAGGAACAGTGTAATACCATAGGGGGTGCCAGAGTTTCCTTCCCCCTTGATCTGAATGCTAATTTCTGATTGTGAGGCCTCGTACACACGACTGAGGAATTTGTTGTAAAAGAAACATTGTTTTCCTCGACAAGTTCCTTGTTAGGCTTGTCAAGAATCTTGACAAGCTTTCTTTGCGTACACACTGTCAAGACAAAATTTGTCGTTCTCAAATGCGGTGACATACAACACGCACGACAGCACTTTAAAGGGGAAATTCGATTCCATTGGCGCCATCCTTGGGGCTGCTTTTGCTAATCTTGTGTTACCGCGTGTTAAGTAAAAGTTTGGTGAGAAACGATTCACGCTTTTCAGTCTGTTACAGCGTGAGGAATGTGCTATCTCCATTCCGAACTCTACTTTTACCGAAGGTGCGCTCCCGTCTCATACTTTATTCTGAGCATGCGCGGGTTTCTAAGCATACACATGAACGTGTTCCTCGTCGTAAACCAGCCCGACGAGAAACACGACAAGGAAATTGAGACTCCCGACGAGGAAAAAGAGAACTTGTTCTCTTTTTTTCTCGTCGAGTTCCACAACAGTTTTCTCGATGAAAAACATACACACGACCGTTTTCCTCAGAAAAAAAGCTCTGCCACCAAGTTTCTTGATGGATTCTGTCGAGGAAAACGGTCATGTGTACGAGGCCTAAGTTCTCTTTTTCCTCGTCGGGAGTCTTAATTTCCTCGTCGTGTTTCTCGTCGAGCTGGTTTACGACCTGCTCATGCTCAGAATAAAGTATTCTATTGCCAGCCACAGACTGTATGTTAAAAGCCACAGACTGTCTGTTTTTTAACTATGACTTCACTCCGAGTGCGGAAAGTCTGTACATTTTATTTTGTTCTTGCACAAATCTAATAAAAATCTTTGAAAGAAAAAAAAAAAAAGAAGAATAATAGTAGTAGTTGAAGAGGTGGAAGGGTAATAGGTAATAGGTTCAGGTGTAAGGCCTCATACACACGACAGTTTTCCTCGGCAAAATCCATCAAGAAAAATGCTGGCAGAGCTTTTTTGCCGAGAAAAACGGTTGTGTGTATGTTTTTCGTCGAGAAAACTGTCGTGGATTTCGTCGAGAAAAAAAGAGAACATGTTTTTCTCGTCGGGAGTCTCAATTTCCTCGTCAACCAGCCCAACGAGAAACACGTTTGCGTGTATGCTTAGAAACCCATGCATGCTCAGAATAAAGTATGAGACGGGAGCGCACCTTCGGTAAAAGTAGCATTCGTAATGGAGATAGCACATTCGTCACGCTGTAACAGACTGAAATCGCCTTTCACCAAACTTTTACTAACACGCAGTAACATGAGATTAGCAAAAGCAGCCCCAAAGGTGTCGCCGGTGAAATCGAACTTCCCCTTTATAGTGCCGTTGTACGTGTTGTACGTCACCGCGTTTGAGAACGACGAGATTTTGTCTTGACAGTGTGTACGCAAAGAAAGCTTGTCAAGATTCTCGACAAGCCTGACAAGATACTCGTCGAGGAAAACAATGTTTCATTTACGACGAGATTCTCGGTTGTGTGTACGAGGCCTATAACTTTCCAGCAACGTAGCTTTCGTCGCCACTCTAGCCAGAGCAGGTATTTTGCACCTGGATAGGCTTCTCTCACTAACCTAGCAGCCAGAATGTCACATGGAAACTTGGTAAAGTCTCTGCCACAGACCTTCCCAAAGATGGAGGAATATTTGGTCCAAAATCCTCTCAGCACACGATTAAGCACCCGGATCTCTCCTGGAGTAACTTCTTGTGAACCTAAAACTGACAGGCGACCATCACTCAGCCTTTCAGTAATAGTGCATCCTTCGATGAAGTTCAAGGCCTCTCTTGAGATACCAGCCTCTTGCTCGGTGCTCTCCAAGACAGTTTCTTCATCGAGTGGCTTCCTCCCACCAGGATGGACAGCACAGGACCACTCTGCAAGCGTAGACCCAGTCTGACTACCGGGCCTACTTGGTAGATCACAACCCCGGACCAACGTGGTCCCGGAGCCAGGAACACTTGAACACGCACTCCTGGCCAGGAGGGCCACACACAGGGGGAGGACCCTTCGGCGACGACCCCGAACTAATGACATCTGTCCCTTAAGTACTCCTCCCCAGAATGCACAGCGGGACGATCAACTTCCTCTGATTGGCTGCTAAAGGGGAAGACCCAAAACACCTTGACCTGACTGCTGCCACCCTCGGCCAGGAGTGATAACACCCCCAGACAACAATAGTGTTCAGTACAGTCATAGCTGGAACAGAGGCCCAAATTTTGTTAAAAATCATACAGTCTGAGTCAACTAACTCTCAGACCTCGTACACACGGTCGGTCCAAACCGATGAAAACGGACTGAAGGACCTTTTCATCGGTCCAAACCGATCGTGTGGGGGCCCCATCGGTCAGTTATCCTTCGGTAAATTTTTTTAGAACTTGCTTTAAAATTGAACCGATGGACGCCTAACCGATAGGTCAAAACCGATGGTTAGTATGCAAAAGCATCAGTTAAAAACCTGCGCAAAAACCTGCGCATGCTCAGTTTTTGAGGCTTGTAGTCGGTGAATCTTTTCCTAGACATGTCTGTCAGGTCCACCGGTGTCCCTGGAGCAAGGATGGTTCTGGATTGAGACAGGATTGCGGCCCGCGGCGTTATGTTGTGTCCCCTGGCTGACGAACATTGAGCTCAAGCGTCCATCTTCAGTTCCGGTCGGCCACGCCCCCCAAAGGTGCCCAGTCATTGACCAGCAAAATGGTCCTGGGGTGAAGTGGTTAAAGGAACCTATTTAGAAAATAAAAACGTACCTTTTCAACCCCTTTAACCACTTGAGGACCGCTGCACGACGATATACGTCGACAAAATGGCATGGCTGGGTCGGCGGCGCGCTCGTGACCCGGTCCTTTTCTCCGTGACCGTCCCCACGGGAACAGCAGACCCGATAACTGCCGATGTTCCGCGATCGGGTCACAGAGAAGAAAAACGGGGAGAGGTAAGGGATATTTATTATAGCAAAAAGTAAAAAATATTGTTTTTTTTTCAAAATTGTCGCTCTTTTTTTGTTCATAGCGCAAAAAATAAAAAACGCAGAGGTGATCAAATACTGCCAAAAGAAAGCTCTATTTATGCATAAAAAAGGACGCCAAATTTATTTGGGAGCCACGTCGCACGTCCGCGCAATTGTCAGTTAAAGAGACGCAGTGCCGAATCGCAAAAAGGTGCCAGGTCCTTTAGCTGCATAATGGTCCGGGGCTTAAGTGGTTAACATCTCCTATTATTGACAACTTGAAGACCCCATAGTGCTTATAAAACCTGCAGAATTTATATCTATGTCAAACACCTAACATATCCTATATCTGAAGTTTTAGGTATCTTTTATCCTTTAACCCAGTTTCTGCTTCATTTTTTCAATACTGTATTACAATTCTTTTTATAGCATGGTTTGCAGAATGAAAATAACATGCCAAAATGGTATAGATAATCCATCTTCTTTGAAATACTCATTAATCATTTCTATGCACTTAATCTTAAAAAGCCAGGTCTTTAACATATGCGTCATTGAATGTATTTTCTTTCTTCTGTGATATGATACAGTATTAAGCATTTTCACTTCCTAAATGACATACAGTATTATACACTTCACAATGTTTCTCTAATTTGCTCAAAATAAATGCCTGGTCTTGGGATGGCCATATACAACCTGATCTTTGCAATCAATACAACAGACTAAAGCATAGCTTATGAAATGATTGCATGACAATTGGAGCATGTAAGATTCATAGAAAGTGCAAATGCCACATCAGTCTACAACTTGAATAGTTCAATAATCACTTAAAATTCTAAATTAACACTTTGCACACTGCTATACACTCTTAAAGGAACACTAAAGGTTCATTTTTTATTAGATCAATTGATTGCTGTAAGCTAGAGCATTTAAATATCACTTACCTCGTTTTTCCTTTTGACCTCCAAAATACAGTAATCCAGGTTTGAAAATGCCATTTCCTGTCTCTCCTCTTCTTGCTTTCCACCATCATCTGAGCCGTTTTGCATGGTGGAAAGCAGAATGTGCTCACCCCCTCCCTATGACTACAGCCCTGTGTGAAGATGCTCTCTTATCCCTCACAGGCATGGAGGCTAAGCCTAATGGGAACTGTAGTTCCCATTAGACCGTGATGTAGCAAGAATGAATGCGCACCGCAAACCAGGAAGTCAGTGAGAATAATGATTCAGGAGTGACGGAGGTGAATAAAACAGCTCGATTTCTACAGGTATCAAACTAGTTATAATGCAAAACATTAATTTTTACTTTATCAGCTACTTCAGACTTTAACTTAAGAGGAAAATATTTTTGTCTTTACAACCCCTTTAAGTATATTTAGCAAACCTTTGCATAAAAACTGGAATTTTTGAATCACATACAGTATATTGCAAAACATTCAAGTTCACTATCTGAGACAAAGTAATTATTTTCTTGCAAAATGCCAAATACTTACTTGCTCGTAGGATATTTTAGCAGACATATAGTGCAAAAGACAGACACTGGAGAACATCTACAGACTTTGGTCTGTTCCAATCTGTACTATGCAGTAGAAATGATGACATGTCTTTAAGTAGGTGCAGTTAGTTAGTCTGCGACTAGGTGGCTCTGCCCCAGAATATTTTGTGGTAATAGAGTATAGTGTAAGCAGGTGCTAGGTCCCATTTAGCTAGATTCCTCCTATAGTTATGTCATGAGTGAGTTGGCATATACAGTATATGCCAGGATGGGAGGAGCCCAGTGCAGACGTGGCATGGGAGCCAGATACCCCACCAGCAAGCAAATGTAGTCAGCTAAAGTGGAAGCCGTGGACAGGATTGGAGGACATGGTGACAGAACTGCCTGTAGTCTTCTTGCCTCTTATGGTTGGTGGAGTCTAGAGTGGGTTGTAAAAGACCCTTCAGGCCAGGCCAAGAGTTCTCTGCAGTGAGTTTTGTCCCCCTGGAGGGCTTGGCAGAAGTGTACTGAAGCTAGAGATGCAGCTGTCTGTAGTGTATTGTAAGTGTATTTTTATAAATATATATATTTATATATACACTGAGCAAAATTATAAACGCAACACTTTTGTGTTTGCCCATTCATCATGAGCTGAAGTTTAAGATCTATGACTTTTTCTATGTACACAAAAGGCCTATTTCTTTCAAATATTGTTCACAAACCTTTGCTGAGATAATCCATTCACCTCACAGGTGTGGCATATCAAGATGCTGATCAGACAGCATGATTATTGCACAGGTGTAACTTAGGCTGGCCACAATAAAAGGCCACTCTAAAATGTGCAGTTTTACTTTATTATGGGGGTCTGGGGGGTCCGAAAACCAGTCAGTATCTGTGTGACCACCATTTGCCTCTTGCAGTGCAGCACATCTCCTTTGCATAGAGTTGATCGGGTTGTTGATTGTGGCCTGTGGAATGTTGGTCCATTCCTCTTCAATAGCTGTGCGAAGTAGCTGGATATTGGCAGGAACTGGAACACCCTGTCGTATACGCCGATCCAGAGCATCCCAAACATGCTCAATGGGTGACATGTCCGGTGAGTATGCTGGTCATGCAAGAACTGAGATGTTTTCATCTTCCAGGAATTGTGTACAGATCCTTGCAACATGGGGACGTGTATTATCATGCTGCAACACGAGGTGATGGTCGTGGATGAATGGCACAACAATGGGCCTCAGGATCTCGTCACAGTATGTCTGTGCATTCAAAATGCCATCGATAAAATGCAGCTCTGCATAGAAACCAATCAGCTTCCAGATTTTATTGTTAAAGCTTAACTGAACAAGCGAAATTTAGAAGCTGATTGGCTACCATGTACAGCTGCACCAGTTTTAGTCAATCTCTTCCACAGTGTCCCCAATCACTGCAGCCACTCACGGTATCTCTAATCACCACAGTCCACTACAGTTATCACTGTCACCACTCACAGGGTCCCTAATCACCACTGCTCACTCAGTGTCCTTAATCACCACAACCCACTCTCAATGTCCCTAATCACTGCCACCCACTCACAGTGCCCCTGTCACCGTTGTACCAGTCATATTGTCCCTGAGCACCGCCACACCAGGCCACAGGCTCCCACAAAGGCAGACTTTTCCTAATATCAGGTGTGGACAGTGCAATGTGGGAATAGCACCGACTGTGTTGCACTATATTAGAAAGGACAGTGTTATATTGCAAGTTTGCCATGTCACCTAAACTGTACTACCTCAACACGTAACCACTGTTCTACTAAGTGTAGCAGGGTCATACTATCATAGACTATTTGATAGTTATGCATACCTAAATCCCCTGGGAGTTCCAGTCACGTTGTATATATGTGTTTATTATTCTTAAGCAATGCATTGTGGGTTTTGAAGTATTAGGAGAAAAGGATTCCATTGGCATTAGTAGAAATAGACTACGGTACCCATAATGCATTGGCTTCCCAGAGAACATTGCACCCCCGCACAGCTTTATGGGGGAGGTTACTTAAAGACGGGGAGGAGCTGAATTCGCTCACTTGTGATCGGCTTTCTTCCCTCTGCGGAACGAGGGAGAGCACTCCAGCAAAGCAGCTAGCCCCGAAGCCTGAACCGGGATCAACAGGAAGACCAGCCATCCGGAGAGGGACAAGATCAAGTGTGTCCAGCTCGTGCTTCCAAGAGACCGGAGAAACTCACCAGCTGACGATTGTAACAGTGCAGAGCAAGATACCGGAGACTGTGCGTCGCAGAGTAGCCACTGATCAGCGTAACTTTTGTGAGGAACTCAGGCGGACTAGGCCTGCTCGGGTGAGAGGGCACTTGCCCAAGCTTTTAATACTACCTCAGCCTTGTGACTCATAGTGCTCCACATATCAGAACAGCGTATTGTCTATCAATCTAAACCAGAGTCCTAACACCCGAAAGTCACGCTAGCCAAGTTGACCGATGATCACTTGAGGATCGGTTCACAAGCATCTGCATTGATCATACCCCCTTTAACTGAGCCTGAGTACCCTTTGGATTACAAATAAGTTAACGTGCACCAACGAATTTACAAATAGACTTCACCACTGAGGAACATTCTGGAGTTATTCAAGCCAGGCCTGGTCAGGATTACTAACGGTTGCACTTGAAGGGATTGCCCACTAGGGGAAGCTCGCGAGCATAGATTATTTATAGCCACTTGCAGACGTTATAACGTTAACATTTTTTAGTTTTGTTCTTATTGACTCAGCTATATATATATATATATATATATATATATATATATATATATATATGTATAGTTAACCTGTTGTTTGACCTTTTATCTTCCTTATTACATGCCAAGTAAAGTTACCCTTGGTTTACTATATTGATTGTGTGGGGTGTGTTTTATCCTGAGGACTGCATTCAGAAGAAGGTAACAACATTACTGCATGTCATTGTATATTTCACATGTGTTATTGTGGCCTTAGCCAAGCAAGGGACTCACAATACATTTACGTTTGTCTGGTGTGCCAAGGGAGGGTTCGAGCTTATTTAAGGGGTGGATAGGTCAGAGAGTAGACCCAAAACTAACCAGCGGCTCCTACGGGGGTGAGCGCTACATAAATAAACACAGTTTCTCTTAGAGAAGATTTGCCTGATCTCAGTTTCTTGAAAGTATAAACAAGTATGTGATTGACAAAGTGTATTTGTGGTGTATCTGAAGAACGGGGGAAAAGAGAGTAATCAACTGCATGGTTATACAGTAAAAAATGTACAGCAGAGTTAACCTGTGTATTGTGTGACATAAACATTTGCAACTGCTGCTGTTTTATTTTACAGGGCCACCACTTTCAGAAAATATATAAAGTTTGGGGTTTCTAAGCAATTTTCTAGCAAAAAAATGCAGATTTTAGGATTTTGCTGAGATGAACAGCAACCCATTTCTGTAAATCATTGAATACTGTATGCATAGTTTGGGGACAGATTCACTTAAAGGTGAAAAAACATTGCCTTAAAGGAGTTGTAAAGGAAACATTTTTTTTTTTGCTGAAATGACTGTTTACAGGGTATAGAGACATAATAGTTAACTGATTCCTTTTAAAATTGAATAAAAATAGATAAAAATCAATCATATAATGTACCTAGAGTTTCAGTTTCGTTTTTGCATCTAGTTTCATGCTTCTGTGATTAACAGAGACAAAGAGCCAATACGGGGCAGTGATGGTTTGTAAAACGAAACTGATTGCTGTTGAGACACTCAGTAATCACACCTCCTTGATTAGTGCCACAGAGAGAAAGCTCCCATGACTTTTTTCATCAGGAAACAGACTGTTCAGAAAAGAGAAGGATTACAGCAACATCAGAGCAAAAACAAACAATGAGGACATGAAACCAGGACTGCAGTAAGGTAAAGGAAGCTATTTAGCTAAAAAAATGTTTACTTTAGTGACTCTTTAATATTCGTACAGCATTTTAACACTACATTCACTGAGATATTTACTGTGAAATTAATTTAAACTATAAAAACAAAGATTTTTTAAAGAGCAACAACCGGAGTGCGGATCATCTTTTCCTCATATTTAAACTATGATTGGGTAAAAACATGGGGCCAGATTCAGAAAGAATATACGTCGCGTATCTCCAGATAATTTCAAATGTGCGCCGTTGCATCTTTACGCATTCACAAAGCGAGATACGCCCAAAAACATGGCTTCAGCACATTTAGGATAAGGTGACCAGATTTTTAAAATGAAATCCGGGAACACATTTTTTTTTACTAGCAAAGGTTGTAATCAGCGACTCTCTACCTGTTGATGCCACCACCTGCCTCACAGCCTGTCAAGTCTTACTCTCCAGGCCCCGGCTACTACTGGGTGGGGAGAGGAGGAAAATCACTCCCTCAGTGAAGGCAATGTGATAAGCAGGCAGGCGGCTGGCCGGGACTTGAGCCAAGGCAGAAGAACATGCGAGCAGGCATGCACCCGAAACTGAAGAAATATTCTGTCTGCTCCAACCAGCACATGATCATCAGAAAGGGGCACAGATAATGGAAAAAAATACACCCCCAAGCTAGTAGGATCAGCAGAGCAGGGTGTGTAATTTAGATTGTTTTTTTTATTCTGCACTGACTGGCCCAGATTCAAGAAGCACTTGCGCCCGCGCAACCATAGTTGCGCGGAGCAAGTGCTTACTTGCTCCGGTGTAACGAGTGCTCCTGATTCAGGAACCTCGTTACACCGAATGCAGCCTAGGATGTGACAAACATAAGCCTCCTTATGCCTTCACATCCCAGGCTGCATTCTTGCGTTGGCCGCTAGGGGGCGCGGCCTTTGTGATCGGCGTGTAGTATGCAAATTGCATACTACCACCGATTCACAAAAGTTGCGCGGGCCCTGTGTACGCAAGGTACAGAGTTTCCGTACGGCGCCTTTAGCATAAGGCTGCTCCTGCTAATAGCAGGCGCAGCCAATGCTAAAGTATAGCTGCGCCTCCCGCCCGTGAAATTTAAATTTCACGTCGTTTACGTAAGTGAACCGTGAATGGCGCTGGACGCCATTCACGTTCACTTAGAAGCAAATGACGTCCTTGCGACGTCATTTGCCGCAATGCACGTCGGGAAAGTTTCCCGACGGAGCATGCGCTGTTAGCTCGGCGCGGGAGCGCGCCTAATTTAAATGATTTCCGCCCCCGGCGGGATCATTTACATTAGGCGCCCTTACGCAGGGCTAATTAGCATAGCGCCCGCGCAATTTACGGAGCTACTGCTCCGTGAATCGCTGGGCAAATGGAAATATTTGCGTGGGCGCAGAGAAAAATCTTTGCTCTTTGCCCACGCAAATATTGCTCCATTCTACCTGAATCTAGGCCACTGTCTTTGAAATTGCCCCAGCCTCTGTTCAAATCCAATCCGGGGACAAAACCGGGGACAGACTTGGTCCGGAGATAGTGTCCTCAATCCGGGGACTGTTCCCAGAAACAGGGGATGTCTGGTCACCCTAATTTAGGAGATATTTACATTACCTACAAGGAAAGCTTACTATAAGCTCACCTTTAGGAACAAATTTTAAATCACTGTTTACTACCGCTTTAAGGTAAAATGTTATTGGTATAATGAAGTCATAATTTAATTCCACCCCCTCTTTCTAATCCTTACTGCAGTCCTGGGATGCCATAAACACGTTTAATTTCAAATGTGCTATTGACTGTTGGAGATCTGACCTGCAATCAATATATTCAGCTAAATTTCAATTAATTGGACTAATCAAATGAAATCTTTAGACCTGAAAATGCTGCCTTGATAAACACTTTGATTTCTTGATTGCTATCCCACTTATGAAGACAATTATATGTGAACATTATTGTAGCATCCAGTAGTGTTTGCACCTGTACTTTTTCCAAAATGAAATGCTGTCAAAAGTGAATGTTTTTTTTTCTGTAAATATATTGATCTACAAATGCTGCTACAAATTCTGCCATATATATATATATATATATATATATATATATATATATATATATATATATATATATATATATTAGGGCTGCGGAAATGAACGATTAATTGTTTGATTAATCGTTAATTTCTTTGATCGACTAAAATTATTTTGATCGAGCACGATCCGCGGAGTGAGCTCTGCGGTCTCGCCCATAGGAAAGACCGCGGCTTCGGTCTAGCTCCGGAGCCGCGGCCATCTTGGTCCACCCGGCGTCAGCCGAGTAGCGGCGCGCTGACGTCATCCTCACCCGCCTGCCTGCTCGTATCATCTTCCCTTTCGCACGTGTCAGCTACTCTGCGGACGGGTCTGCCACCTGATGTAGGTAAGAGAGGACAACCATCCATATTAAAGCATGGGGGCAGATGTGTCTATAAAAGCATGGGGGCAGGTGTGTCTATAAAAGCATTGGGGCAGGTGTGTCTATAAAAGCATTGGGGCAGGTGTGTCTATAAAAGCATGGGGGCAGGTGTGTCTATAAAAGCATGGGGGCAGATGTGTCTATAAAAGCATGGGGGCAGATATGTCTATAAAATCATGGGGGCAGATGTGTCTATTAAAGCATGGGGGCAGATGTGTCTATAAAAGCATGGGGGCAGATGTGTATATTACAGCATAGGGGCAGATGTGTATATTACAGCATGGGGGCAGATGTGTATATAAAAGCATGGGGGAAGATGCTGTAATATACGAATCTGCCCCCATGCTGTAATATACACATCTGCCCCCGTGCTGTAATATACACATCTGCCCCCATGCTGTAACATACACATCTGCCCCCTTGCTGTAATATACACATTTGCCTTCATACTGCAAGAATATACACATCTGCCCCCATGCTGTAATATACACATCTGCCCCCATACTGCAAGAATATACACATCTGCCCCCATGCTGTAATGTACACATGGGGGCAAATGTGTATATTCTTGCAGCCTGGGGGCAGATGTGTATATTCTTGCAGCATGGGGGCAGATGTGTATATTAAAGCATGGGGGCAAATGTGTATATTCTTGCAGTATGGGGGCAAATGTGCATATTCTTGCAGTATGGGGGCAGATGTGGATATTACAGCATGGGGGCAGATGTGTATATTACAGCATGGGGGCAAATGTGCATATTCTTGCAGTATGGGGGCAAATGTGCATATTCTTGCAGTATGGGGGCAAATGTGCATATTCTTGCAGTATGGGGGCAAATGTGCATATTCTTGCAGTATGGGGGCAGATGTGTATATTCTTGCAGTATGGGGGCAGATGCGTATATTACAGCATGGGGGCAGATGTGTATATTACAGCATGGGGGCAGATGCTGTAATATACACATCTGCCCCATGCTGCCCACACCACATTTACCACTGGCTAATGCAGAGTTACAATGCAAGGAGATCAGCTAAAAGTAGTTGTATCTGTATGTGCGTTAATTAATTGAAATTAGTTGATTAATCGATTAAAAAACAAAACGATTAATTGAACACAAAAATCAGTCACAGCCCTAATATATATATATATATATATATATATATATATATATATATATATATATATATATATATATATATAGATTGGACACTGTCATCATGACTTTATCCAATCATGGCTCATTCCCGCCCCACAGTATAAAAGTATTCTTGCAATTGCAGCCATTATCAGTGTGATTTTGGCGTGGAAAGAGATAGAACATGGGGATAATGTGTGGGAGGACAACAAGGAGAGGCAGATGTTCCCTTGGCACTATAAGAGGGCCAGCAACAAATGTGTCCACAGGCAAAGGTGGACATGGTGGTCAAAGACCAATTTTTCAGTACCTCTCTGACAGGTGCATATCATTGCAATTTTTTACAGTAAGGCCAATTTTGCTTTCATCAAGATTATCTCTATAGGGTTACGGCGGGAAACCACCACCGACACCCAAAGACCAATTTTAGTTATAGTGACCCCAGAATGTATCCATCTTGTTTTCTGGTATAATCTTGTTTCCAGTGCACTACATTGTGGCCTCATCATACACACTGGCTCCCCAGCTGTTCCTGCGCAAAATAAAGGCAGCTTGCGGGGAAAATGTCATTTTTTGGGGCTTTTTAAATTATTGCTTCAGCAGATTCTAGACATGGTACAGATCTTCCACTTTACAGTTAGACTAAGGGGACCCCCCCCCCAGGCACTATATTGGAAGGATTTTTTCATTTTTAGGCTTTCACTTTAAAAATCCAAAAAAATCACTGCTCATTTAAAAATTATGTTTTTCACAAACTTTTTTTTATTGATACATCTCCCCCTATAACCATTGTATGCCCAATTACTTGCTTTTAAGCTTTCAAAATGGGCACTGTTGATATTTGACGTTCGGGTCCCATTGACTTTAATGTAGTTCGTTATTTCGGGTTCAAACTTTTGCGGTGTTTGAACGTTGAGTGGGGAAAGGAGAGGGACTTCTCCTATCCCTTTTTTTACTGACCATAGTATCTGTTCTATACCCAGTACCCAACATAACCTTAATCCCCCCCAAAAAAAGAAAGCGAACACCCTTCCATTCCATTGTGTGGCGGGCTCTCTAATAAACTATAGATCTTAGCCATTTTACCCCATTTATTTAGCTTCTCCTTTATTTCTTCAAAGAAGGGGAAAGAATATATTATTATATATGTAGCGCTCACCCCCGAAGGAGCCGCTGGTTTGTTTTTGGGATCGGCATATTGAGTTACCTTGATATGGCCCAGGGGTGCAATTGTAGGAACAACAATGAGCGAAGGTCCAGACAGTGAATAAAGTTTTTTTTTCAATGCTTTATTTTCCAGGCCAACACTGCCAACATCAACATAAATTGGGAAGGACAAAGTTGATGAATAGAGAGAGAGGAAGAACCTTGCAGTATCAGGCCTGAATATTGAAAGGAGCAGACAGTACTGCTCTGTATAGTACCAATTTGTAACTCGTCGCCACTCCAGCTGAGTGGGTAAAGTGCCCCCAGACAGACCCTTCTCTACAGGCCTGGCAGCCGAGATGTCACTTAGGATTTCTGGGAGGAACAGGCCTCTCTCACAGACCCGGCTCTGGGCCTCTGCCACAGGCCAATTACAATAACTGAGCTAAATAGATAGATGGAGCGAATCCTCCCAGTAGATTTCTGCATCGGTCACCAGATGACAGCAAACATACCTGTCAGTACTCTGGTCACCGGATCCCCAATTGGTTTGTTCAGGCTCTGTTGGACGACCTGCCTCCGGGTCCTCCTCAAACCGACTCCCCAATCGAACTGCACCCAGCCTGGGATCCTTTCAATAGAATCGGGAACCCAGCCAAACTTGACTGGGGTCCCCTTGTACCTCCGGATGAGGTTCCAAGTGGTCTGCAACTATGGCCAGGTGGGCCACGCTGGCGAGGTCCATGGATGCGCGCACCCTGAAGGTGGATGCCGCACCTGGAACGGGGACCCCGCGAAGATTTTAGAATACATGACACCTGTCACAGATATACTCCTCTCCAGCACGCCCCGCGAGGGAAAAAGCTCCTCTGATTGGCTGCTGAAGAAACTTACTCTGCCAGAACCCCTCTGGCGCCAACTGCTGGCCAGGAATGACATTGCATCCCTGGACCACAGACTGACCCAGTGGACATTTCTGTAATGACAGAAGTCCCAAAATGTAAACAAATAGTGAATGGGAGCAAGGTAACTCTCCCATTCCCCACTAAATTTAGCGTAGTGTCCATACTGAAAGTAAGGGGGCGCTACATATATAATTAAGCACTTTCTTAATTATTTAGACATCCTCTGGTAGGCAATCCCCCTAAAAAAAAAAAAAAAAAGAACCCCCCCAAAGTATTTGTGACTCATCCAACATCTTCAGTTCACTGCAAATAATATATTTCGATGTGTCATTTCATAATACCATAACCCACAAAAATCTTTTTTTTTTTTTCAGTGTTGTTATATCATTCATAGCCATAGCCGCTCACTGTATCACTCGGCCCCGCCCCTCGGAACCGATGGACCATTTTCATCGGACAAACCGATCGTGTGTGGGCCACATCGGTTTGTTTTCCATCAGTGAAAAAAAATAGAACATGTTTTAAAATGTTCCTTTGGATAAAAAAACGATAGAAAAAAACGATTGTCTGTGTGGAAGTCCATCCGTCAAAAATCCATGCATACTCAGAATCAAGTCGATGCATGCTTGGAAGCATTGAATTTAATTTTTCTCAGCACGTCGTAGCGTTTTACGTCACCGCGTTTGGACACGGTCAGATTTTTGACTGATGGTGTGTAGGCAAGACTGATGAAAGTCAGCTTGATCGGATATTCAACGAGAAAATCCATTGGATTAGATTCCATCAGATATCCGATCGTGTGTACAGGGCTTTAGGCAGACTTCTGGGAAAATGGGTGAGTCAATCACACAAGCAGGAAAGTGGAGTTACCCTTTAACTGTTTCCACTACAAAGCCCAGTCCACAGTTTGCTATAAGCAAGGACTTCTGCTTCAGCTTTTCAGAAAGGAGTTAATAGTTAATTGTCCTCAATCTGTACATAGTTATGTTTCTGTAGTATCCCACTCAATTCTTTCAACCCTATCCTGGCTGCAGGGCAATCCACTGGGGAATAACCTGGGCAAATTTCCAGCAGCTACTATGGGAGTAAGTGCAACACAAGCTTAAAAAACAATTAAAATAACGAATACTATTGCTATACTATCTTAACGAAATACAGTTACTGAAACTCAATATTTTTTTGCAATAGCTGTCCATTAAAGCTGAAACCTATGCAAATATACTGATCACAATACACTATTAGCCAGATTCACAAAGAGTTACGCCGGCGTATCAGTATATACGCAGACGTAACTCGGAATCTAAGCAGTCGTAAGTTTAAGTGTATGCTCAAACTGAGATACACTTAAACCTAGCTAAGATACGACGGCCTGTGCTGTCGTAACTTAGGGTGCGATTTTTCCGCTGGCCGCTAGGTGGCGCTTCCATTGAGTTTGCATAGAATATGTAAATGACTAGATACGCTGATTCACGAAACGTACGTGCGCCCGTCGCAGTAAAGATACGCCGTTTCCGTAAGAGATACGCCGCGTAAAGATAAAGCTGCCCCCTAGGTGGCGTAGCCAATGTTAAGTATGGCCTTCGTTCCCGTGTCTAAATTTGAAAAATTTACGTTGTTTGCGTAAGTCGTCCGTGAATGGGGCTCGTCCTTGCGGCGTACTTTGGAGCAATGCACACTGGGATATGTACACGGACGGCGCATGCGCCGTTCGTAAAAAACGTCAATCACGTTGGGTCACCAATCATTTCCATAAAACACGCCCCCCATCCTCATTTGAATTAGGCGCGCTTACGCCAGCCCCATTTACGCTACGCCGCCGTAAGTTAGGAGACAAGTGCTTTGTGAATACAGTACTTGCCTCTCTGACTTAAGGCGGCGTAGCTTAAATACGATACGCTACAACGCCTTAAAGATGCGGCGCCCTACCTGAATCTGGCTATATATTATTAAAAGTATTGGTACGCCTGAGTTTACACGCACATGAACTTAAATGGTTACCAATATTGAGCAAGGTGCACAAAGACATGAATGAGCTTGGGGTGGAGGAACTTGACTGGCTTGCACAGAGTCCCGACCTCAACCCGATAGAACATCTTTGGGATGAATTAAAGCGAGATTGCGAGCCAGGCCTTCTTGTCCAACACCAGTGCCTGGCCTCACAAATGTGCTTTAGAAACACTCCTACACCTTGTGAACAGCTTTCCCAGAAGAGTTGAAGCTGTTATAGCTGCAAAGGGTGGGCCAACTCAATATTGAACCCTATGAACTAAGACTGGGATGCCATTATTGTGTGTAAAGGCAGGTGTCTCAATACTTTTGACAATATAGTGTACTGTATATGGAAGATGTTTTACCTGCTAATGAAAATGTGTATGCCTTTCCATCCAATCCTGATATTTACAGAGCTCTATTACACAGCATAGCCCTGTCTGGCAGTAGAGAAGACTTTTTTATATCTGCTTTAAGGGCCAATTCACACCATAGCAGTGCATTAAAGCGTGTTCAGTTGACAACCTTTTTGTTTTAATCTGCTGACAGTCTGCTGTTCTAGAGTTACGGCGATACTAAAGAACCTTTACATGTTTTTTATGCCTTTGTGAACATATGGAAGGATAAGCAAAAGGAAGAACTGTATCTATAAATCACTTTTAGGATGATGTTACTATCAAGGGTATCAGGCAGTAGAAATTTATAACTTTTACTTCACCTGGGAAAATGAGATCTACAGAGCTAATGACCATTAGGTCTTGCACCAGAGAAAACAATATAGCAAAAAATACAACAAAGAAGCTTTTCAAGTGACTTCTGGTTATTACTTTTAATGCCAGAAAAGAACCCCTGATGAGTGTTTATAATGAAATGTGATTAAAGGCCCAACAATGCCATTAGTAGCTGACATTGGAAATCATTCACTGTGGAAAATACTTTTACGCATATAGATTTTTATTTGCTGAGAATTAGAAAACGAGGGTTTATGCAGATCTCTTTCTCATTATTTTGTTTAAACAAAAAAACGGCAAAGCTCATTGTTAGTTTGCATATAATTAAGATCAAGATTTTTTGTTTTGAATAATATTAAAGGGAACCTGCAGACAAACTACAACTGCTATGTGCACCAGACAGAATAGATATCCTAGCACACCAGATTATTTAACTTGTTGGGCATCCTGGGCGCTTGGAATACATTGTGTGCTCATCACAGTAAACCTGCAGACAAACAACACAGGTTTAGGGATGAGCTTCGTATTCGAGTCGAACTCATGTTCGACTCGAACATCGTATGTTCGATCGTTCGTCGAAATACGAACAAAACGGGTCATTCGTGCCAAATTCGAGTTACGTTTCACAGACCATAATTCACTGCGGCATCGCTGGCTGATGATTGGCCAAGCATGCACTATGACCCGCATGCTTGGCCAATCACAGCTTGCAAAAAACAGAGAGCCATAATTGGCTAAAGCCAGGGTGGCTTTGGCCAATTATGGCTCTGGGGGTTTAGTACACGCCCCACACTATAAAAGGCCGCCTGCAGGTCGGCCTTGTGTAGTGTGTTGCAGTGGTTAAGAGAGGACAGAGAGAGTGTCATATTTTGCAGGTAGATAGAGCAGGCAGGCAGGCTAGTCAGTTAATGTTACAGTGTATAGAGGATATATATACATCCCAGGTGTTGTACATATATTTATACACTGTATAGTTTAGCTAGATCAGTTCTTCCTAATTTACTGGCAGGCAGGTGATTGTGCTAGCTGCAGTATTCTTACCTGGTTTATTGCCTGTGTCCTCTGTAGTTTGCACCTAAAGCTACTTGGTGTGTACTGGCCGTGTGCTCTGTAGTTTGCACCTAAAGATTCAGGAGCAGTGATTTTTGATGCTTAAATAAATAAAAAATAAAAAAATTCCTTTAAATACAGTACCTGCTGGGTGTCTATAGTATGCCTGTGAAAACATCTTTGAGAACCCGGGTCCTGCCCGAGGGAACATGTATCAATGAAAAAAACAACCGTTTTTAAAACTTTTTTTCCAGTGATACATGTTCCCTGGGGCAAGACCCGGGTTCTCAAAGACATTTTCACAGGCATACTATAGACACCCAGCAGGTACAATATTTAAAGGATTTTTTTTTTTTTTTTTTTAAGCATCATTAAAATCACTGCTTCTGAAAAAACGACCGTTTTTAAAACTTTTTTCCATTGATACATGTTCCCTGGGTCAAGATCTGGGTTCTCAAAGACGTTTTACAACAAAAACTTGCATATTAGGCTTTAAAATGAGCACTTTTGAATTCGAACATTCGAGTCCCATAGACGCCAATGGGGTTCTATGAGACTCGAACGTTCGGTCCGTTCGAAGGTTCTGGTGCGAACCGAACGGGGAGGGGGGGGGGGGGGGGTTGGCTCATCCCTACAGAGGTTGAACTTACTGTAGGCTGCAACACAAAAAGGGAGAGAGCACAGCTGCCATAGTGAATACTGAAGCTGCCCATAGATGGATCAAAATTTGGCAGGTTCTGTAGGGACTGGGCGAATTTTGATCCATGTATGGGAACTGTGGTTATACAGATGTTGATCTCCCACCTGACTTCTGTACAAGCGCCATGCTGGAAAACATCCTCTCGATCAGCACTGCAGGTTATATAGCCTGCAACACTGAACTGTGTCCTCTCCACTGTCAGAATGCAATGACACAGTGGGTCCAATGTATGAAAGGGACGGTTGAATGGGAAAAACAACGGACTCATCTATGGAAAGCCTTATCCAGACTGAATACCAGGGACACCTAGGTACACCAGATTTCTTAACTTTTAACTGAAATACTTCCTGGTTCTGCCCCACCCATCCCTGTCACCGCTACTCCATTGTTCGCCCATCACTGTGATGGGTAATCTTACTATTCAAAAGCACAGAAAGGCTGCCAGGCAGAGCCACTGACCAAAGGGTTTGTGGCAGGGGCAGACTGACCATTGAGTCACTCGGGGCACTGCCCGAGGGCCCCATGTCACTAGGGGGCCCCATCAGGTTTGCCAGGCTCAGTAAAACCAGGGACAGTATGTAAAAATCTATGTTTTTTTTTACATATGTCCCTGATATTTCTGAAACCAACATGCTTCTGATGTGAAAATCCCGAGATTTTAGCTGCCCCGCCTCTGCACTGCCTCCTGGCGTGGTGGCCATCTGTAAGCCCAGGGGCCCCATAGTCTTCTATTGCCCGGGGGCCCCATGAGTTGTCAGTCCACCCCTGGTTTGTGGCCTGTTGCACATGCATGGTAGCAAGTGTGCGTGGCTCTTAAATAGAAGAAGCATCCAATGAGAATCATCACAATTGGTTTCAAAATGCTAGGCCATTGGCCATCTTAGTTATAGGAGGAATACCTCTTTTGAGCAGTCCTGGGATATACTTTTGAATTTTGATGTGTTGTAAATGTATTCCTATTTATTAAACCTTACAGTTTTGCAGTATTACGCTATGTGGAGTATCTTTTATTTTCTTGAATCCTGACCTATTCTAGCTGATGGATTATTGAAGAGTCTCTGTTAACTACCAAAGAAGTTGTGGTTTAACCTTTATGCTATACTGGGCTTTATATGAAGATTATCCTCTTCCATGATGCCAGCTTTTCCAATTGAATTAGTGTTTACTGACTACTCTTATTAGGGGGTCACAGTCTCTTTGGTAAGCCTTGCATGAGAGTGGATCGTGTCACCTTGGCTATTTTGAGAGTCTTTCTACTTCCAACACATCTTGTGGGACTTTATTTTTTGACTGTTTACATCAGTCATCTCTCTCCTTGTTTGGACAATTTAAGGAGACTTTTTCTGTTTATATTCATAGTCACTATTTCACTGTATGACATTTTTATTGGTCATCATTTATCAGACCTCTGCAGAATGGACAAATTAGTTCAGTTTTGAATAGATTTTTTATGTTACTAATTTCATTTCGGAATTTTAGTTTCATTTAATTTATTAATTTTCTAATGAATTCCAAATTTTCAATTTTTTTTTAATTCCGATCAGTTGAAAAATTATCAAGTTCAAATTCTGTGTAAATAATAGCTGGTTGTTCTGTGTAAACCATACCAGGCCATATACCCTCAACATGGGGGAGTGCTTTGGGACAGGGGGGCTCTGCCCCCCCAAAGCACTTTTTCCACTATGTTGATCGGGACAAAGGCTTCTTCCCCTCAACCCTGGCTGGCTCCCACCATCTGCCAGCTCCACCATCTGACTTCTTAAATAGCTATGGGGCGAGGCTACTCAGCAATATCACTGGGTGGCCCTGCCCTGACCCAGTATGCCCCTGCCTTAGTTATTTAAGAACTGTCAGGCGCTGGAGGTGGTAGGCCACAGGAGCCTTCGTCAGGACCAATGTTTTTTTTTTTTTTCGGGTCGGTGGTGGTGGCGGGCCTCGTAATTGGCGATGAATCTACCCCAGGGAATTTGGGGGATTTTTTTAATAAGGGACTTGTCAAAAACTTGTGCTGTGTTTTTATTTACTTATTTCACATAGGGAGTATGTGAATGAGGGAGTAGAAGCCCGCTGACAGCTGATGAGTCAATAGTTGTTAAGGAATGCGGAAGCCGACTCCCGGCCCACTCCTTAACAACCAGCTATTCCTCACACAGAATTTGAATCAGCCGATCATTTTTCAACCAAACCCAATTCGAATTGTTCTGAAAATGTGGAATTTGTTAGAAAATACAAAATTAAATTATATTTAGATCAAAACAAATTGCACATGTCAAGTCATCAAGGACACGTTTAGTATTCTGTACTAGTTTACTATGTTGATTACCATTTATGCCTTTATGGTATTGATGATAGTAAATGCGCTGCACTGGGTGGTTTGTATTTATGTTTATGCCTGGTATCGGCTATAGTGTTCTGTTGCATAGTTATTTCACCATAAGTGCAGATTTTTTAAGTTTTTATTGAAGTTAGAATGTTATTGGTTACACCTGCACCAAATTTTGCATGCTCCAGTTTTGGTAAATCCCCTTTGTTTCATTAGTAGCATGTTTCTTATGATACCTGTGGACGGCTTTGTTTTATACACAACGAGCTGTGTTAATGAATATTTTGTACTGAAATCACTACATTAAAATGATTATAGGGGTGTATAGCACTGCTTTTAATTTGGCGTCTTCTAATCTACTCTTGGTTGGCATATATTATGATTAAAGGCATACTTACTGTATAATGATGATGTTTGTGTCTATATGTTTTCTTATACGATAGCACATGCACATGTATTCTTGTTGAAAATGCAAAACATAAAATGCATACACATTAAAACATAAAAGGCATGTGATATCACTTAGTGAGTTGTCACCAGTGTATGGTGAGTTTGAAGTACATCAGCATTTTATTATTCTTAAGACAATGTGGTTTTCTAACCACAATGTGTTTTATATTAGCCGATGTTCTCTTAAAAGAACAAACCACCAATATGATTATTATGAAACAGAGTTTGCTTTAATGCTGCCACCTACTGGAGAGTATATATTTTATCATTCAATCGAATAGTATTACAACTGTATTAAGTGTACTGTGTAAATGCTTTCTTTGGAAAAACAAAAACAAAACATTAATGGTGAAATGTTTTACTAAAAATAATTGTAAATGCCTTTTTTTTATTATTGTTTAAGTTTCACTGGAAGAATCAGTGATGAAAAAAGTGGACCACATACTTAGTAATAGCAAGCAATATCAGGCCACTGCTAGCAAAGCAGAATACTTTCATGCAGAAAGCAGTTCATTTTTGGTAAACAGTCAACAGAAATTATGTCCTAGAACTAGAAAGAGTCCTGTGAAGAGCAAAACAATTATTAAAGAGGCTGAGTCTGGAGGGCCTCAGCTTTGTGGAAAGATTAAAGTGTTACTAAACCTGGGACCCTTTATTCACTATTTCTGGTCTCCCACCGTACACAGAACATGGAAATCCAATTAGTAAATATAAAACGCTATATATCTTTTCTCATCAGCAGTATATAGCAATCTTATAGCTTCTATCAGTGTGTTTGGCCAAGTACTGGTTAAAGTTTGTAGGCAGAGTTTTAATTTTCCTCTCACTGTCCTATGAGGCTGCATGACCCCTGACCCTCTGTCTGTACAATGTTGATTTGCCCTGTGCTGATCACATGCAGCCTCCCCCCCCAAAAAACGATCTGGTAATACACACCAAACTGAGCATGTTAAGAGTGCCTCCAATGCTCTGTTCTATTAGCAGATGGATTGGGGATAGTAAAAGAAGTGGAGGATCAGAGAAGGCAGGATCAACCATCCTCTTTACACAATGCAGAGGATTAACTGCTTAACCCACACGGTTTAGGAGATATTTACCATATACACTTGCGCCGGCATAATCGGTGCATGCGCACTGAAGAAAGGGCATGATCCCTGATAAGAATATGTGGTCACAATTTAAGACTAGGGATGAGCTTCAAATTCGAGTCAAACTCATGTTCGAGTCAAACATTGCATGTTCGCCTGCTCGGCGAACAGCGCACAATTTGAGGTGTTCCCGGCAAATTCGAAAAGCCGCATAACACGCCTTAATGCTTGTGATGCACTGTTCGATCGGGCACATAGAATTACTAAACCATCGCACCTCCCTGACGACATCCCTAGGGATATTTTGGCCCGCATACATTTCTTCCATGTCAAGGAACAAATTCTCTCAGCCGCCAGAGCTTCTAAACCCTTGCCAGCCCCAAACGCTAAGTTGTACACTGATCTCTCTCCTGCCACAATGGAAATGCGCAGAGCTTTCTCCCCAGTTATCTCTATTCTCCAACAGAAAAACATAACGTATAAATGGGGCCTCCCAACAAAGTTGCTGGTCTCTCACCAACCAAAGATTGTTCCTATCCTCACTCCTAAGGATGGTTACAAATAGCTGACCAAGCTGACCAACTAATGACCTTAGCTGTAGCCCTAGTCCCCAGCCTACTTAAATGCGGCCTGGACGATTCAGCTTTCTGTTTTCCTCTCCACCCCTCAGGTTAAAAGTGTACTAGGCACACGTTTGTGTGACGTTTGTTGTCAATACAAGTTATTTGAATACTGTTGTTTTTTCTATTGATCCTCTATAATTGCATTTATTCTGTGTATTAGTAGCTGTATAGTTTCTGTTCACTTATCTGCAGCAAATACGGCATTGATAGTCTGGTCTTTCATATTTTTTATTTTTTTTGGGTATCACTGGTGGGTGTAGTCTCTCTCCCTCTGCTCGTGCCTCCATAACCACTTACACTCGATGACCCTCTCGATTACCTCCTTAAATGTAAAAGGCCTGAATTTGTCTTTTAAACACAATCTCCTCTGGAAAAAAAGCAATAAATCAGCATGCAGATGTTCTCTGTGTCCAAGAGATCCACTTTTCTAAACTTGAACAACCTCAGTGCACTCACAAAAAATACCCTCACTGCTTCTTTTGCGAATGCCCCAAAAAAGAAGAGAGGCGTTATGATCGCCATTAGTGCGGTGGTCGATTTCCCCCTACACCACTGTAAATATGAGGAGGACGGTAGATTTCTAATCCCGTCAGCCACTCTTAACCACTTCAATACAGGGCTTTTATACACACCTCAATACCGGGCCTATTCTGGCACTTCTCTCCTACATGTACAAATCATCATTCTTTTGCTAGAAAATTACGCAGAACCCCCAAACATTATATATGTTTTTTTTAGCAGACACCCTAGGGAATAAAATGGCGGTCATTGCAATGTTTTATCTTGCACGGTATTTGCGCAATGTGGGCCGGATTCAAATGCCTGATCGTATCTATCCGGCCGGCGTAACGTATCTTAGATACGTTACGCCGCTGTAACTTTGGGCGCAAGTTCCGTATTCAGAAAGAACTTTCGCCCTAAGTTACGGCGGCCTAACGTATGTGGGCCGGCGTAAGCCCGTCTGATTCAAATGGGGATGTTGGGGGCGTGTTTTATTTAAATTTGCTTTGACCCCACGTATTTAACGTTTTATTTGATCGGCGCATGCGCCGTTCGTGAGAAAATCCCAGTGCGCATGCTCGAAAATCCGCCACAAAACGTCATTGCTTTCGACGTGAACATAAATTACGTCCAGCCCTATTCGCGAACGACTTACGCAAACGACGTAAAATTTCAAAACTCGACGCGGGAACGACGGCCATACTTAACATTAGCTACGCCTCATATAGCAGTGGTAACTATACGCCGAAAAAAGCCTAACGTAAACGACGTAAAAAATTGCGCCGGCCAAACGTACGTTTATGAATCGCCGTATCTACCTAATTAGCATATTCCTTGCGTAAACATACAGAAGCGCCACCTAGCGGCCAGCCTGAAAATGCAGCCTAAGATACGACGGTGTAAGACACTTACAACTGTCGGATCTTAGGGATATCTGTGCGTAACTGATTCTCTGAATCAGGCACATAGATACGACCTCCCGAACTCAGAGATATGACGGCGTATCAGGAGATACGCCGTTGTATCTCTTTTCTGAATCTGGGCCTAAGTTTTAAAACGCCTTTTTTTTGGAAAAAAGTTGTTTCATGAATTAAAAAAATAACAAAACAGTAAAGTTAGCCCAATTTTTTTGTAAAATATGAAAGATTATGTTACACCGAGTAAATAGATACTTAACATGCCACGCTTAAAAATTGCGCACACTCATGGAATGGCGCCAAACTTCGGTACTTAAAAATCTCCATAGGCAACGCTTTGAAATTTTTTACAGGTTACCAGTTTAGATTTACAGAGGAGATCTAGTGCTAGAATTGTTGCTGGCACTCTAACGCACGTGGAAATACCTCACATATGTGGTTTAAACAGCGTTTACATATGTCGGCGGGACTTACGTGTGCGTTCGCTTCTGCGCGTGAGCTACCGGGGACAGGGGCGTTTTCATTTTTTTTATTGTTTTTTTTTTACTTATTTATTTTATTTTTTACACTTTTTTTATATATTTTTTTTGTTATCACTTTTATTCCTATTACAATGAATATAAACATCCCTTGTAATAGGAAATGTGTGTGACAGGTCCTCTTTATGGAGAGATGCGGGGTCAATAAGACCCCACATCTCTCCTCCAGGCTGGAAAGCATGAGATCGGTGAAATCACCGATCTCATGATCAGTGTTGCTCACTAGGCGCAATCGCGGCTTTGTTTACTTACGGGTACCCGGGCGTGACGTCATCACATCGCGCCCGGTGGGCCGGTATTGAAGTGGTTAATAATTGTCCCCTCACCTTGGTTAATATTTACACCCCAACACAGCCCAAAAAATATTCTATGCCGCCCTCTTCTCCAAACTGACTCCTTATAGGTCCTCATCTCTAATAATCTGTGGAGACTTCAATGAGGTGATCGACCCCACGCTAGACTCCTCCAATGTTTCCAGACGTAGGCCTTCATCACTAGCCACCCTCCTTAATCGGGAGGATTTATATGATTCCTGGAGGTGCATGCATGACACGGAGAGAGACTACACCTTTTTCTCCCCTCCACACCAGTCTTATTCTCGGATTGATCTTTTTATAACAGATAAACATCCCCTTAAATCTATCACGGCTTCCCACATAGGCATGATATCCTGGTCTGACCATGCTCCGGTCACAATCAAACTAGAGTCCCCATTCCAATCTCCCAGTCACACAATTTGGAGATTGAATACCTCCCTCCTCAACACCCCCGCTTTTCAGACTCAAATTCAGTCCTATTTCCATCAAAATGCGAATTCTGTAACTGATCATGCCATAATTTGGAATGCTCATAAGGCTTGCCTACGAGGTCTCTTCATAAAACTTGGGGCCCACTCCAAAAAAAAAAACTCCTCCTTCACAGAATCCCTCCTAACACAGATTCGATCCCTAGAATTTACGAACAAAAGATACTCTTCCGAACTTAAAAACCTTAGACTCCAACTCAGTGACCACCTCCGCAAAAGCTTTGACTACTATGTCAAACAACTTTGGTTACAAACCTATTCAGCAGCCAATAAACCAGGGGCCGATTGATATTGCCAACGAATTCAGCAACTTTTATGCAAAACTCTACAACCTTTCGGATTCATATGCCCTACCTCCACCTACCCAAGCAGATATATCAAGTTTCTTGGCATCCATCTCCCTCCCCTCTATCTCCCCAGAACAACTTGACCTCTCAGCAGATCTTTTTTCACACACTGAAATTCACAAATTGATACGAAACTTACCACTCCATAAAGCACTGGGCCCGGACGAATTCCCCAATGAATATTATAAGCGATTTGCCCAACCCTTAGTCCCCCATCTCTGTAACATGTATAACCAATTTGCTACCACTGGTCAAATCCCTAAAGAATCCCTGGACGCCTTAGTGGTCACCATTCCAAAACCGGGTAAAGCTCCAGATAACCCTGCCAATTACCGCCCGATCTCACTCCTGAACACGGACACAAAGCTTTATGCTAAACTTCTTGCACAACGCCTCTCCACTGTCATCCCCCAGATTATACACCTTGACCAAGTGGAATTTGTGCCCAGCAGACAGGCCTCAGATGGAACCAGAAATGTTATTGATCTAATCCAGTGGGATTCCTCACTTTGGATGCAGAGAAGGCGTTCGATAGGGTATATTGGCCAGACATGGAGGCAGTACTCTTGGAATGTTGGGCACCTTTCTTTCTGCCATACTGGGTCTGTACACTCATCCAACTGCATGCATCTGGACCTCGGGTGTCATTTCCAAGCCCTTTAAAATTACAAATGGCACCAGACAAGGGTGCCTGCTGTCCTCGTTAATTTTCGCCATGATTATGGAACCTTTAGCACAATACATAAGATCCGATTCATCGATCTCAGGTATTAAAACTGTTTACATGATAATAGCTCTCACTAATCCCTTAGTGTCCCTTACCGCTGTCAAACGAGTCCTAGAAGCATTCGGTGCAATATCCATGTACAAGTTAACCATAGTAAATCCCTTATGCTTAATCTCGGCCTAGACCCCCATACTTCTAAAGTCATCTCCTCTACTTTCTTATTTTCTTGGGCTCCCAACTCCTTTCTTCCCTATCTAGGAATCCACCTGACATTCCCAAGCCGCATATTATTGAGAACCAACCTAGAAGACCTCATGGGCAGGCTCACGTGGCTAGCAAAATAATTAAGCCAAGTTCCGGCCTCTTTGGCTGGGCGAGTAGCTCAGGCTAAAATTTATTTTCTTCCACGTGTCTTATATTTTTTTACAGTACCTCTTCCACTGGTACAAAATCAGATCAAAAAGCTCCAGGGAATTGTCAACAGCTTTGTTTGGCAACAGAAACGCCCCAGGGTGAAAAAAGCCATACTCCTAACTCCAGTTCAACATGGCGGCTTCGGCACACCAGACATCTAAGCTTATCACCGAGCAACTATCCTAGACCAATTGAAAACCTGGTGGTCAGACAAACAACACACAACTTGGAAACAAATAGAAGCCACCGTACTACTCACAGACCCAAAACTTCTCCTGGCTGCCACTTGGCTTAACCTCAACCCTAAGCACTACCCATTGGATACCATCACGGTCTCCACTAGGGTCTGGACTGCAATATCGCAACTTACTGGAGGGATAGCAGTGGACACCCTGTCAAAAATTCCCATGGAAGCGCTGCACCTTATTTCCCCGGACTTACCGCTATCGGATTGGATTGTCGGCATCACCAACATTGGTATGGTTTTCTGCACATCGGGATTGCATCCCTTCAACCACCTGCTACGGTAGTTTGGCATATCCAACCGAACATTCTTTCTCTACTTGCGGATAAGATCCTCTTTCAAAAATCCCCAGGTCGAATTCAGACTCACTTTCACCCCCCCCCAGATAAAGTTTTATAATCTTGATGGAACCAAAACCAAAGGGATTTCCTTAGTGTACAAGCTCCTCACCAACCCTTCTCCAGATCCACTCTCCTCCTCCGTACGATATTGGTCCTCTTTGGTGGACCACCCTCCTCCGTCTGCACATTGGCAGAAAGCTCTCACAGCACCCCTACGCCTGTCTCATTGCATTACCCATTGGGAATCGTTACAAAAGTTGTTTCACAAATGTTACTTCACCCCTGAAAGGCTTGCGAAGATTTACCCAAATATCTCTCCCAAGTGTTGGAGAGGCTGCAAAAATAACGGATCTCTTTCACACATTTGGTGGGAATGCCCCCCTGTCAAGAGGTTCTGGGATAAAGTGAAGAAACAAATATTTTCTTTGTGTGGCATATCCTTCCCCATGTCCCCACTTGATCTGCTCCTGGGTCTCTCTATTCATACATGGCCTAAACACCTACAAACTCTGGTGACACACATTCTAATAGCAGCAAGGCTGACGATTGCGAAAAAATGGAAATCAATTCATCCACCTTTATTGAAGGATACCAACGTCTCAACCTCCACTTCCTAATGGAATTTTCCTTCGCCAAAGCCAAGATATCCACAAACCAATTTACCAAAGCCTGGGAACCTTGGATCTCTGAATCTAGAAGTGCGCCTTTGTGTTAGCTGTCCCACTTTTCCTGGAACAGATCATGTACCTCCTTTCCTCCCTGCTCCACTTACCTGCAAAGGATTTGCTGTGATACTCAAAACAGCTCTAATTGTCTGCGACTCCACGGCTATTACCCATTTGGAGATTCCTAGACACAGCACTCCAGTAGTTCACTACAGTGATATATTATGCCTATTTGCATATCTGTTCTATACCGATTGTCCACTACTAAGCCCTCGAGTTCTGATGTAACTTGGTAGAAGCGACATGTCAGCACTCCTTTTTCTTTGTTCTCATTTGCCTCGATTGTATGCAAATTAACGCCAGTCGATGCCCAATTGGCGATGTTTTTGTATTCTCCTTTTTCCTTTGAAACATAATAAATACTTTAATAATAAAAAATAAAAAATGAACACTTTTATCTTTTATTTCATCTAATAATAAATAAAATAATTTTTGAAAAACAATATTGGCAAATGAAAATAAAATAAAAATAAAAGTATGTTTTACTTAATAACCCTAATTTATTACAAAGCAATCATCGAATAAACAAGCATGTAAAAATTGCTTTGCTCCTAATGGTTACAAAAGCTGAAGTGGTTAATTAAGCTACAAGTGAATTAAGCTTTCATACAGGATATGACAAAAAAACAGCACATAATGTCCTATTATCAAAGCCATATTAATATCTGACAAATACCAATGTAAAAAAATAAATAAACTGTTGCCATTATTAAATGTTACACATGCTGAAAAGTCCTGAATATCAAATTATAGAATTTAAAAAAAGTTATGTCAAATTACATACAACATAAACCATACAGTTTTTCATACTGTCAAGAACATATATAATAGTTTTGATTTTTTCAAATATATACACAGCATATTGGGTCAGGTTTTACTCAGTATCAGAAATATTATGGGTTTTCTTGCTATTAAGCTTCATATTTCTAGATGTTTTCAGTTGACTGCCCACTGCTCATATTTATAGAGCAGCAGATTATGTGTGTGCCGATTTTATCTGTGATGAACAGTGTTAATCCTAAACAAATATTTGAGTTTTCCTTTACTGTGTTACTGTGACTGGAAGATGGAATTATTCTGTTTCATTTTCATAATGTATATAATTGTATACGTTTTTTTAAAAGTGTCCTAATATTATGCTATGAAATCTAATTGTTCTCTAAACATTACACAGACTATGGAATATTCAGGTGTATAGCTTGGACCAAGGTGACCTGTAAACTACAGAAAATTATTCTTTACCCTTAACTGTATGTAAATTTTAAAAAATCATAAAATGGGGCATATTTACCAAAACTGTAGAGGGCGTGCATTTAGCGTGCTTACCGTTAGGTTTATTATATAAGTGGTATGCACAAGAAAGCAGACATCACTAAAGGCCCCTATGATGAGCAAATGATTCATTGTTTATTTTTAGTATACTGTTTACCTTATTTATTTTATATTTCTAAAAGTAAAAATTTGCCCTGCTAAGCAAGGTTTAGCTATGCCAAGTTTAGCTGCATTTGCTGCATGTTTTTCAACATTGACCTGCATCTACTTTTGACACATTAATAAAGGGGCCATGTTGTTTGTATTTACTGTAAATTGTAGAGTTCTGCCCCTAGAAATCAGTGCCATTATTCTCGGGGAGGAAAACAGCGAGCAGGAAGCAAGGCGGCGGCACGACTAATTCATTTAGAGCCGCTCTCTCTCTCTTTTCTAGCTTCAGCTGACGGAGAGGGGGCGATCGGGGGATATATACAGTACAGACAGCCTGCGGCTCTGCTCTCCCTGTCACAGCGCCGCTGCTCCATTTACCAGAGAACTCGGCAGCGGCACTGTGACAGGGAGAGGAAAGCCGCGGGCTGTCTGTATTGTATATCTCCCCCAATCGCCCCCCTAACCCTCTCCGTCAGCTGGAGCTAGAAGAAAGAGAGCGTCTCTAATTGGATTTGCCGTGCCGCCGCCTTGCTTCCTGCTTTCCTCACCATGATTGGCCACAATAGAGGGCCAATCAGAAGATTTTGGGGACCTGGGGCATCATGGGAAATGTAGTCCCTTAAGAGTGGCGGCCCCAGCGTGTCTACAGACACTATGCTAAAGTCCCCAGCATGCAAGCACTCTGTTGGGGGGGGGGGTTACAAAAGGAAAAAAGAGAATACTGTGCTCATGCTGAGGGAAGCCAGAGAGAGCCACGCTGTACCCACACAGCCAGAGAGCCATGCTGTACCCACACAGCCAGAGAGCCACGATGTACCCACACCAACCAAAGAGCCACGCTGTACCCGCACCAACCAGAGAGCCACGCTGTACCCACACAACCAGAGAGGGAGTCACGCTGTACCCGCACCAACCAGAGAGCCACGCTGTACCCACACCAACCAGAGATCCACGCTGTACCCGCACCACCAGAGAGCGAACCCCGCTGTAACTGCACCACCAGAGAGGGAGCTCCGCTGTACCCGCACCACCAGAGAGGGAGCCCCACTGTACCCGCATGACCAGAGAGGGAGCCCCGCTGTACTCGCACCACCAGAGAGGGAGCCCCGCTGTACCCGCACCACCAGAGAGGGAGAAAGACCGAGCCGCTGCCAGGGTACAGGCATGCTACACTACTGACTAGAGTCACCCCAGGCAACCCAGAGTGAGTGAACGCCCAGCCAGAGGGATCACTGTTGCAGTTTCATCAGGTCTGGTAAGAGGGCCTGTTGGCCATTATCCATTTCTGTTCCTAGGTACTGAGCCATTAGGAAGTGTCTAACCTGATATCCTCCCATCTATGCTGGGGGCAATTATTGCAGAAAATGACACCAAATGCTGGGAGTTTTGAGTGAGGAAACTGACACTATGTACATTGGTACAGATGCCGAAGTTTTTATTCTAGAAATCTGCACCGATGTGGGGGTTATTATTGTTGCTACTGCCACCAATGCTGGTGATTTTTATTGCGGAAACTGACAGCAAAGCTGGAGATTGTTATTGCAGAAACTGGCACTGATCATGGGGGTTATTTCCTTGGGGGGGGACTCCATTTTTTATGATATTGTTATTCAAAGTTCCTAGTTGCTTGATAGTTGCATCAGGTTTCTCAAACCTTTGCATGCCTGCGCTATGTGAAAATGACTAAGCCCCCCCCCCTTCATGACATTGTCAAAAAGGGGCCGAGCATGTATGACCTTAAAATGATGCCCCCCCCCCTGAAAAAAGTTCAGCCGACGCCCATGTCAGGAAGTGAGGTTAAATCTCTCTAACAGAGTCCTGCAAAGCGGGTAAAACCTGACAGGGGCTCTACCTAGGGTTGCACCGATACGGGTAACGATATTGGTGCCGATACTAAGCAAGTCTAGGTAATTGGAGCTGTCAGAAAAAAAAGAAGCTGGGCAATGTTTATCAACAACATTGCTCAGCTGCTGAAAAAGAAATATAAAAAGAAACTTTGTTTTCTAGCTTTCTGTTTATTCATCTACAGATCAAAGGAATGAACTTCAATCTCCAGATGAAGGCAGTTAAAAGCAACCTGTCAAGTAAAAAATAAAAACGATTTTTTTGTTTTTTTAATAAATGTTCCTCTGTTCAACCCCTTATTAACCATTAATTTACTCTAAACGGCCCTAATTAACTCCTCATTTTCCTTCTCTATTTAATTATTATTTTCCTGCTGAGGTTTTTGTTTTCTTCTCTTTAATAAATTATTAATAATTCAAACTTTTTTTGGTTGTTAATATTTTTACACCTTTAACATTTGTAAATAATTTTTTAATGCTTTCTACCATTACTGGCAGCAGAAGTTTAAGCAAAACAGTTGTGGTAGATATCAATAATTGGTATCTGTGTGTACTAAAAAATAAGTATTGGTAAACAAAATGGTATTGGTGCATCCCTAATTGTAACTCTTCCACTTTTTTTCCTAATGCACACGGTCGGAATTTGAGCTTGTTGGAAAATCCGACCGTGTGTATGCTCTATCGGACTTTTTGACTGTCGGAATTTCTGACAACAAATGTTTGAGAGCTGGTTCTCAATTTTTCCGACAACAAAAGTTCTTGTCGGAAATTCCGATCATCTGTAGTAAATTTTGACGCACAAAAATCCTACGCATTCTCGGAATCAATTCGACGCATGCTCAGAATCATTGAACTTCATTTTTCTCGGCTCGTCGTAGTGTTGTACATGACCGCGTTCTTGACGTTCGGAATTTCCGACAACATTTGTGTGACCGTGTGTGTATGCAAGACAAGTTTGAGCGAACAATCCGTTGGAAAAAAATCCACGGTTTTGATGTTGGAATGTCCGATTGTATGTAACTGGCATTACACTGAGAAACAAAGTTTTGGCTGGACATAAACTTTAAAGTAGAACTATAGGCAAAACGTTTTGTTTTCATTTTGGATAGAGTAAGGGAGGGTAATTACCCTTGTCAGATTTTTTTTTTCCACCATCTGTGTCCCATTGTAGAGATTTACCTTTACATCCGGTCCCAAAACCAAACAGGAAGTGAGAGGAAATCCCTGAAAATTAAGGGAATTCCTTGGGGAAGATTACTTTGCATTACTTTCCTTTTGATAACCCAAACTTTGTGATTTTCTTTTACATTCACTTTCGATGATAATGTTAAATAGGGAAAATAGAGGGGATGAATCTCTTAAAGGGGGCACAGAAAACAATACAAACTGACAGGTGTTCCAATCCCTCTGCACTCTATCCAAAAACAATAAAAATTGCATTTAGTTATACTTTATGTTTCAATGTTTTTATTAAGGTTTTCCAAAAAAAAGAAAAAATTTCCAAACATTCTTAATAAGGCAATTAGTTATACTTTATTGACATTAGCAACCAGTGGCGGTGCGTCCATGGAGGGCGCCGGAGCGCCGCCCCCCCTCGCTCTTGCACCGCCACTGTAACAATACATAGATTCATACATTGATTCATACATTGCATGAATCTATGTATTGCCGCTGCCGCTGACTATTCAGATGGCCGGCCCCCTGGCGAGCGCCGACCATCTGAATAACGGCAGCTGGTTGGCTGTGGAAGTGCCTATCGGAGCCAACGGCTCTGATAGGCTTTCCGATTACAGCCCTCCAGCTTCCAGATGCTTATCCAAGGGATGCACGTGGGGTGCGTTCCTTGGATAAGACTGACAGGCGTCTCAGCCAAAATTGATGGGCAGAGTGGCGACAATTGATGGGCACAGTGGCTACAATTGCTGGGCACAGTGGCTACAATTGCTAGGCACAGTTGCTACAATTGCTGGGCATAGTGGCTTCAATTGCTGGGCACAGTGGCGACAATTGATGGCACAGTGGCAACAATTGCTGGGCACAGTGGCGACAATTGATGGCACAGTGGTGACAATTGCTGGGCACAGTGGCTACAATATTGCTGGGCTCAGTGGCGACAATTGCTGGGAACAGTGGCGACAATTGATGGCACAGTGGCGACAATTGCTGGGCACAGTGGCGACAATTGCTGGGCACAGTGGCGACAATTGCTGGGCACAGTGACGACAATTGCTGGGCAAAGTGGTGACAATTGATGGCACAGTGGTGACAATTGATGGCACAGTGGCTGTGTTTGATGGCATGGCATAGTGGTGACAATTGCTGGGCACAGTGGTGACAATTGATGGCACAGTGGCTACAATTGATGGCACAGTGGCTGCGTTTGATGGCATGGCACAGTGGCTGCATTTGATGGCATGGCACAGTGGCGACAATTGATGTCACAGTGGCTACAATTGATGGCACAGTGGCGACAATTGATGGGCACAGTGGCTGCATTTGATGGGCACAGTGGCTGCATTTGATGGGCACAGTGGCTGCCTTTGATGGGCACAGTGGTTGCAATTGATGGGCACAGTAGCTGCGTTTGATGGGCACAGTGATGGGCTGCAATTGTTTTTTTTTTTGTTTGTTTGCGTCCCCCCAAAAATTTTGAGCACCAGCCGCCACTGTTAGCAACTAGCTGATTTTAATATGAACCAGACCAGTAGAATATCATAAATACTGATGACACACGATAAACTTAAAGCTGAACTCTGGCCATACCGTTTTCTCCCAAACTTACCACAAGTCCTTTCCTTTGTTAAAACAAATTTCATTTAATTAGGGATGAGCTGCCAAATTTTGCTTGTTTAGAGGTTATGCAAATAGATTAACTAAATTGGTGTGGGGCTGAGTCGAACTTCCATTGGCCGGAAGTGATACAGTAAGCAGCAGTATCGGCAGATCGTGTCCATCAGTCAGCAGGTTTTTTTTTTCATTCGAAGGGTCAGTGGTTGTCGTTCATCCTGATTGATGTGGACCTGCATTGTTGGACAACTTGATTGATGATGGATTTATATTGTGGGATGTTTTATGGGGTTTTTATATTTTTTCAATACAACAAATAAAGTGGTATTAAACCCAAAAGCAAACATTTATTACATTGCAGCTTACTAATTCTTAAGCCCTGTACACACGATCGGATTTCTGATGGAAATCCGATGGATTTTTTCGTTGGATATCCGATGAAGCTGACTTTCATCAGTCTTGCATACACACTTTCAGACTAAATTACGACTGTGCCAAAACGCGGTGACGTAAAACACTACGACGAGCCCAAAAAAATGAAGTTCAATGCTTCCGAGCATGCGTTGACTTGATTCTGAGCATGCGTGGATTTTTCTCCAATGGAGTTCCACACAGATGATCGGAATTTCCTATTGGTTTTTTATCCATAGGAAAAATTTAAAACATGTTTTCTTTTTTTACACTGATGGAAAAAATTGCCTAAAGATTGCCTAAAAAATTGCATCTCCACAATATAACCCCTTGAGGTTGCAGCAGCTATCCTGAGCCCAACTTAATTTTCTATCTGAATGTTTCATCAGTCACCTCTCCTATTGATCGGTACTGTCATTGGCGGTCCCCTACTCGTTGTAAGCTTTATAAGCTGCTGTCAATCATTTTGTTCCTGAACATTAAATGAAAGAACACATGCCTGCCATCCCAATAGACAGGCATGATCAAGTAATGAATCAGCAGAATGCCCAGCTAAAGGCTGCATCACCCAGTGGCTGGCAGGGTAGAGCAAGCACATAAAATGGAATGACAGGGATTTTTTTTTTTATATATCAGTTTTGAAAAAAGATTTGCGGTAGGATGCTTTGATGTTTACAGAAGCCTACCAGCCCCTCCCACCAAACTTGGACAAAGAGCATGATGCTGTCACTGGGTCTCAAAAGGGGTATTTTTTGAAAAACAAAATTATTTGATTGAAAACTTTTAATTGTATGATGATCAGGAGGGGGAAAGGGGAACAAGGGAATAAATCATATGCCTTTACTCCACTTTAGCTTTAACAATAATTAAGCATTTAAGCTTTGATAAAGAAACTAAGGGCCAGATTCAGGTACATTTACGGCGGCGTAACATATCACATTTACGTTACACCGCCACAAGTTTTACAGGCAAGTGCTTGATTCACAAAGCACTTGCCTGTAAAGTTGTAAATCCCTCCGGCGCAAGCCCGCCTAATTCAAATGATCCGGGTAGGGGGCGTGGATCATTTAAATTAGGTGCGTTCCCGCGCCGAACGTACTGCGCAAAAAAAATATTCAAAATTCGACGAGGGAACGAGGGCCGTACTTTAACATGGCAGGTCTAAATATAGGCCACAAAATAGCAGCTCTAACTATACGCCAGTAAAAGCCGACTAGCGACGACGTAAGAGAATGCGACGGCCGCGTGTACCTTCCTTAAACCCCCGGAAAAAGCTAATTAGCATACCCGACGCGGAAAACGACGCAAACTCCACCCAGCGGCCGCCGAAGTATTACACCTACGATCCGAAGGCGTACGAAGCCTGTCAGATCGAAGCCAAAAGCCGCTGTATCTTGGTTTGAGGATTCAAACTAAAGATACGACGCGGCAAATTTGAAAAGTACGCCGGAGTATCAGTAGATACTCCGGCGTACTTCTTCTGTGAATCTGGCCCTAAGAACATATACTGTACACTATTGCAATACCTAAAACATTCTGATGTCAAAATATTTACAAGTGTTTATTCACCTAAAACAAAGAAGAGGTAATGCAATCCCAGATCTCAAAACAAAAATACATACATTTATATAAAAAACTCAATATAAATGCTCTCATACAATTAAAGTTTCACTAAAGGAAAACATTTTTTTAGCAAAATAGCTTCCTTTACCTTACTGCAGTACTGTTTTCATGTCCTCATTGTTCGTTTTTGCTTTGAAGTAGCTGTAATTCTGCTGTGATCTCCACACTTCCTGCTTGCCTGTTTCCTTATAACCATCAAACTGGGAGATTTTCACAGTGGTCTAAGCTGTTATTACTGTGTGTCTAAAACTCCTCAGAACCAATCAGATTCATTTTAAAAACAAAACACTGCCCTGGATTTGTTTGTTTTTGTTCTGTGAGTCTTCCCGACTCACCTCTCACCCGGAACTTCATGTATGTACCTTTAAAACCAAAAGTGAAACTAGAGGCACATTATATGATAGATTAAATTCAATTTTTAATCATTTTTAAAAGCAATCAGTTAACTTTTATGTCTCTATACCCAATAAACAGTCATTTGAGCAAAAAAAAAAATTCCTTTAGTGACCCTTTAATGGCTCTTTAATAAACTAAGCCAAATGTAAAAAAAAAAACTGAGGTAGCCCACACAAAAATAAAGCTGGCTTATAGTTAAATTTTTTACTTTTTCTTCTAGTCTATTGAGCACAATCCCATGTGTAGAAATCAGACTACTTTTGCGGTAAATCAATATTTGATCACTAAAAAAATGATTTTAAATTAGAAGAGTGGATAATCCATCTGCATGATAAAATAATTTTACAGTGTCTACAGTCATCATAGGGACACTTACATTATTAGCCATGTGCACTCTTTATATTAAAAAATTAAAAAGAAACCGCACTCATAAATAAATAGATAAAATAAAAATTAAAAAAAAGCAGCAACTTGAGATGTTTTACACAGTAGATCCAAGTTCTAACATAAAGAGTTGCGCTACATAAAAGTGGGTAAAGTAATATACAATATATACACAAGGTAATTATATCATCCAGTAAATATTATAAATGCAAAAAAGTCACCTGGCAGGAAAAAGTTCTCCTCTCCAGTGTTTATATGGTCACATATTCTGTACGTAGTGAGCATCCATCACTAATATAGGAAAATGTCAATGCGTGAAACCACCACCTTTTATGGAAAACATACAAGCTTACCAGCTACTGTATATACCAGCTACTGTATATATGACCCTTTAATTTAAGAAAGGTCATTATAGCTTAGAACCAAGCAACATGTGACGTGCCTCGGACAATGTGCTCCTTTTAGGGAGAACCTCTGGAGTTGCTTCAGATGACCTGGAGCTGGGTTGCTTTCTTTTTTTTACTAGAGGGTCATTTATAGCTGGTAAGCTTGTATTTTTTTCCATAAGGCCGCGTATACACACGGTCGAACATGTCCGCTGAAACTGGTCCGCGGACCAGTTTCCGCGGACATGTCCGACCGTGTGTACGGCCTAGCGGACAGGTTTCCAGCGGACAAAAGTTTCTTAGCAAGCTAAGAAACTTGTCCACTGGAAACATGTCCGTCGGACATGTCCGATGGTTTGTACACCTAATCGGACATGTCCGCTGGTTATGACGTGTAACTAGCGTCCCGAAATCCCGCGCATGCGTCAAATTGATTTGACGCATGCGTGGAAGCATTGCACTGTCCGCAGGGATTTTGGTCTGATGGTGTGTACACACCTCAGACCAAAAGCTCCCAGAAGACATGTCCGATGAAAACGGTCCGCGGACCATTTTCATCGGACATGTCTCCTCGTGTGTACGGGGCCTTAGAGGTGGTGGTTTCACGCATTGACATTTTCCTATATTGGTGATGGATATTCACTACGTATATGTGTCCATATAAACACTGGAGAGGAGAACCTTTTCTTTACACGTGGACTTATTTGCATGTATAATATTTACTGGATGATATCATTTCTTTGTGTATATATTGTATATCACTTTGGTCAAGTTTTTGCAACACAACTCTTTATGTTAGTATTCTTTATATTAGCTTCAAAGTCACAGAACATGGCAGGGGACACAGTCCTCTGCAACACTGACATTTTGTTTCACATGTTTCCTGCAATTGCTCTTTAAAGTAGAACTAAAGGGAAAACATTTTTGTTTTTATTTTAAATAGTGAGAGAGGGTTGTGACTTTTGTCATGTTTTTTTTTTTTTTTGCCATCTGTGTTCTATTAGGGAGATTTACCTTTACTTCCTGTCCAATGGCCAAAACAGGACATGAAAGTAATTTTCTCTAAATTAAATTAATTTTATTCCTATTTTTTTTTTTATTTTCACTTTCAGAAATAACTGTAAACAGGACAAATAGAAATAGTGGATCTCCCTAAAAGGGGCACAGACAGCAATAAAAACATGACCCCCTAAACTAAAAATAAAGGTTTGCATTTAGTTATGGTTTACCCATATATTGAAATGCCTAAAGTGGATGTAAACCCTTACATATACCCAGTAAAATAACTGACCTCAGGTGATATACAAAGTTGAAAAAAATCCTCCTACATAAGGTATACCTGTTTATCTGCACTCTTCTTTTCTCTTCATCTGTTCAAAGTCCAGAATTTATAAAGTATGTCTGAGCTGTCAGAAAAAGTGGGTGGAGAGCTGAAATTATACATGGTACAGCTTAGCGAGGAAAGCTCAGACAGTTGATTTAAAGGCAAGGGACACACCCCTTCACACAGCACACAGGAACAGACCTGGGCAAACATGTCACTCTCTAGATGTGCAAAGCTGGTAGAGACATCCCCAAAAAGACTTGAAGCTGTAATTGCAGTGAAAGGTGGTTCTACAAATATTGGCGGCTGAATACAAATGCACACCACACTTTTCACATATTTATTTGTAAAAAAAATTGAAAACCATTTATTTTCCTTCCGCTTCACAATTATTTGCCACTTTGTGTTGGTCTATCACAAAAAAACAACAAAATACATTTATGTTTTTGGCTGTTACATGATAAAATGTGGAAAATTTCAAAGGGTATGAATACTTTTCAAATGCACTGTGGCTCCTAACCAATTTTAAGTCTATAGGAGAAGTATCTTGTTGTTTGTTTCTGCCCTTTTCCAAAGCTAGTTTATAGTCATTTTTAAAAACGGGTTTGGGTGACTTTACACTGCTTAGGATATCAATGCAATAAAAAAAATGTACCATACTTTTTTTTACAAACAGTACCTGGGGAAGTGTCAATTAACAGCAGGTTTACTGGTGATGGTAAATGAGATATATCCCTGACAGCTTGTGTTTGTCAATAAATCATAGATGTCCAATGTGGGTGAAATATGTAAGAGGGGAGTGGCCGCTTGGTGAGGATTTGATCTGAAGCCTGTGTTTTGGAAAATTAACTTCACACCACAGTTGAATACAGTATGCATAAATACTTCTATGCTTCTATACTTCTATGCTATATTGATGAAATATGGCCATGACAACTTTTGTTGTTACTTAAATGTGTTTACATTCCAGCAGCATAAGGGAGCTGTCATGTGTGATGGGAGTTGTAGTGGGGCAGCATCATTGTAAAGGGGGTCATCATAGGGTCATCATAGGGCATCACTCATCGTGATTGATGTTGATTGACATGACTGGACCATCACTGGATTTAGATGTATTGTTTCTTTCATTTATTAAAAAAAAATTCTTGGTGTGGTTGTTTTTATTTATTTTCTGGAATTCTTTTGGGCAGTAACAAGGGGTACTATGCACTGCAATGTGGGGGTCCCCTTATTCGCAAAAAAAAACACTTACAAATTCCTAAAGGTTACCCCCTAAGGACCCCCAAATCCCTCTTGGGGAAAATAATATGGGAAATAGGACCTTGTCTCCATCAACAAAGGAGCCAGGAGGGGGGGAGGCTGCATACCTGGATAAAGGTCTGTTTTAAATTGTTAGCAGAACTCCACTTTTGTTTCCCTTCAAAGGGCAGCACAGTTTTTGAAAACAATATAAACCAAGGAGAGGTCCCTTTAAAATTCATGCAGCCTAGGTGACCCAGAAAGGGGGGTATAGCAAATGTACATCCTCCCTCCTGAACAATACCAGGCCACATGTCCTTAACAGTGGCAGGGTACTGTGACTCTCAGCCTGATGTTTAGGTCAACAGCCTTAGCTGGCAAGTGTCTCTTCCTCCTAAATAGCCTCCGTTCCCTTAAAGCGGAGCTCCAGGCTCCTTTAGAAAAATAAATAAAAGTCAGCAGCTACAAATACTGTAGCTATTGACTTTTAATATTAGTACACGTACCTGTCCACGAATCGAGCAGTGTCTTTAACCGAGCCGATTTTTCAATTGGCTCACCATCTCAGCTAGGGGAAACCAGCAGTGAAGTCTTGTGGCTTCATAGCTGGTTCCCTACTGCACATGTGTGAAGCGAGTGTGATTTGTGAATGGCCAGGCGGCAGGGGAGAAGGAGGGGAGCAAACTTCCAGATGAGTTCTCCGCGGGGAAGCCGGATTGAAGTGGGAGCAGGTACCTGTCAAAATCTGGTACCTGCTCCCCCCCTCCACCCTGAAAGGTGCAAAATGCAGAAGCAGAGGGGGGAGGAGGCAAATAAGTGGAGCTGGCCTAGAGGTACTTGGTTACTCCCTAGTCTTAGTACACAATGCTATGGTTTCTGATGAGATGGCACCAGGACTGAGCATAGGAAACAGAAAGAGTACAAGTGGTCTTGAGGCAGGTCTGGTGAGGGCTGTGACATTACAGGAGAGTGCAAATACAGCAGTCCAGAAGCTGATACTAAAGTGGAGAGAAAGCTATTATCATTATTCCAGAAACAGTCCATTTCCGGGCAGGCAGCAGGCAACGCTTTCCACTAAATGGTTCTGAGGTCAGGGGTGGCAGCATGAAAGTGAAATCCAGTAAAATGTTAGGCCAAGGCAGATGTCAATCCAAAGGTGTCATAAGCACTAGCAAGGATGTCAGCAACGTAGAATCCAATGTCAGGTACATCAGATCTGGGTCAGGCTGGGAAACACAGGGAGTTACGAAACAACAACATTATTACATATCCAAAGTCAGGGCCGCTGTTAGAAATCATGGGGCCCCGTACAGCCTACCTGAAGGGGCCCCATTCAACCACGCCCTTTCCCCCCCTGCGCCTTGAAGCGAAATGCAGATTTGTTGCCGTTTACATATGCGTGCAGAGCCAATGCATGTGTTTGCAATTAGTAAGCATGAAGGAGCAGGGGGCAGTTTAAATTGATTTTAAATTGTATTTTATTTATTACAAATAATAAAAAATAAATCTTACACTGTATCTTTACATTTTTGTTTTTGTTTTTAATTTTTGCTTTCACAAGGGATGGACAACATCCCTTGTGATAGCATAGGCCATCACAGGTTCTCTTTATGGAGAGATATGAGGTCTTTTAGACCCCATATCTGTCCTCTGACCTCCAATGCATCTGATCAAACCGAGATAATTTTAATCAGATGCTTGTTCAAATCTGTAATGGCTTCTTTACAGGAGCCTGAAATCGGAAGTGATAAAGTCCTCGTCACTTCTGGTTTCTGATGTCACACGGTGTTCCAGTAACCGGATGCTACTGGTCACATCTTAAAACCAGTAAAGGTGGTGGTGGGATCCCCTTCCTCTGCCTTTAAAAGATCATTGCTGTAGTGATGACCAGAATATCACCCCTCCAATCCAGCGACATACTGGTATGTCGCTAGATGGGAAGCAGTTAAGGGGGATTGGTTTGGGGGGCAGTAAAAATACACATTTATTGCTCCCCCAAATGAAGTTTAAAGTTGCATATTTCTTATTATCATCAGGTTACAATTATCACACAGGCAGCACAGTAACCAGGGGCTCTATCATGGCTCTATGTCACATGGCTGTTGGGTGCTGACTTAACTTATGGCTGTATTGTATATAACAGACTGTAACAGTACAACCATAACAAAGTCAGCACCCAAAAACAATGTGACACCGAGCCATGACAGAGACCCTGCTGTGCTGCCTCACCTGTGTGATGATTGTAACCTGCTGTGCTGTAAGATACATATAATAGGACACAGTTAGTATTCATTTCTCTATTCCCCACTCACTGTGTCCAAGTGCAGCCACGATTTCCTCCTGCTCTTCCTTGTCAGCCGCTCAACTTTATCATATCTCATGAGAGAAGCAGCCGTGAGCCGAAAGGAGAATCACTGTATCACTCCGCCTGCCGGGACCAATATAATAGTGGGGCAGCATGATGTACATGTGGAAAATAAAATCTTGCGCCAATTTATATAAATAAGTGAAATTAAAATTAAATAATAAATTAAATGGCCAAGCTGCTCTCTGGGAAATTACATAAATGCAATTGAACAGTGAAATAAAAATTAAGAGGCGCTAGCTAATAAGTGTACAGAACACCAAATAATTAAATTATGCAAAAGAGTAAAAATACCTGAATTTAAATGAGTGAATGTGAATAAGAGTGAACATATATAGAAATAGTGACAATACGTAACAAATTATATACAATATTTGTTTTAAAAATCAATTGATAATAGTGCACGACAAAAAAGTGAAAAAATGTGCCAAAAATAAAAGTCCATATATATATAATAGTAGATCCTCAATATAAGTAGATGAAAGATCTTCCACCTTCACCAAGATAAAGAAAGACCACCAAAAAGTGCTCATGGATGGCACCTTACCGCAAATAATAGACCACTTTAATTAAAAAGGGGTCAGATAAGCAGATTAGAGATAATTTTCCAGGCTGAAATCTCACAGTCTCACAGTCTTGATACCGCAACACTCCACGCCACATGAAGTATTTAAAACAAGAGAAAGAAAGTCGCCATAGAATAATATCGTTTTTTATTTCGGTTAAAACAGAAGAACAAACGCCAAATGGCCTCTTACTTGATGGGGTGCCTAGCCCCGGCACTGAGGTTGAAAGCGTAGGTGTTATGGGGAGAGGAGATGGAGTCCCGTCGCCGGTTTTGGAACATGCAGAGCCGCAATAGCGTGCGATGGCGTGCGTTCCACCCTCTGGAGTGAGAGAGCCAGCAGGACCAGGAAGTGGGTGGGTCGAGCGTGACCTGTAAGCCTCAAAAGAGGCTTACAGGTCACGCTCGACCCTGGTCCTGCTGGCTCTCTCACTCCAGAGGGTGGAACGCACGCCATCGCACGCTATTGCGGCTCTGCATGTTCCAAAACCGGCGACGGGACTCCATCTCCTCTCCCCATAACACCTACGCTTTCAACCTCAGTGCCGGGGCTAGGCAGCCCATCAAGTAAGAGGCCATTTGGCGTTTGTTCTTCTGTTTTAACCTAAATAAAAAACAATATTATTCTATGGCGACTTTCTTTCTCTTGTTTTAAATACTTCATGTGGCGTGGAGTGTTGCGGTATCAAGACTGTGAGACTGTGAGATTTCAGCCTGGAAAATTATCTCTAATCTGCTTATCTGACCCCTTTTTAATTAAAGTGGTCTATTATTTGCGGTAAGGTGCCATCCATGAGCACTTTTTGGTGGTCTTTCTTTATCTTGGTGAAGGTGGAAGATCTTTCATCTACTTATATTGAGGATCTACTATTATATATATATATGGACTTTTATTTTTGGCACATTTTTTCACTTTTTTGTCGTGCACTATTATCAATTGATTTTTAAAACAAATATTGTATATAATTTGTTACGTATTGTCACTATTTCTATATATGTTCACTCTTAGGCCGAGTACTCACGGCAGGACATGTCCGATGAAAACGGTCTGCAGACCGTTTCCATCGGACATGTCTGGCCGGGGACTGCCCGGGGACTTCTGTTCGATGGCTATACACACCATCGAACAGAAGCCCGCGCGTAAACATTACGCGGGGCGTGTCCGCGGTGTCGCCGCGTCGATGACGCGGTGTCGCCGCGTCGATGACGCGGTGTCGCCGCGACAATGACGCGGCGACGTGGGCGGGCCGCCTTAAAAATGCTTCCACGCATGCGTCGAAGTCATTCGACGCATGCGAGGGATGCGGGCGGCAGGACATGTACGGTAGGTCTGTACAGACGACCGTACATGTCCGGGCGGACAGGTTTCCAGCGGACTGTTTTAAAACAAGTCCGGGAAACAGTTGTCCGCTGGAAACCTGTCTGATCCGTCCCAAAATGGTCCGCTCGGGCCAACACACGGCCAAACATGTCTGCTGAAACTGGTCTGCGGACCAGTTTCAGCAGACATGTTTGGTCGTGAGTACGGGGCCTTATTCACATTCACTCATTTAAATTCAGGTATTTTTACTCTTTTGCATAATTTAATTATTTGGTGTTCTGTACACTTATTAGCTAGCACCTCTTAATTTTTATTTCATGATGTACATGTGCCCAAAAACAAAGAAATAGTCCATCCACTGTGCTCCCCTCCTGGGCCCCTGTGTTGAACCGATGGGGTCCAGGAAAATTATATAACCACTCTGTAAGCAAGTGGAGGCGGGGAAGAGTTTAGAAAACATATTTTTTTAAATGCAGTAAAGAATTTTAATGATGCCCGGGCCCCACTGTGTAGCTGATGAGGGCGGGCCCGGTACAACAGGGCTGGTTGTACTGGCCTATCAGCGGCCCTGTCCAAAGCTCTGGGCTTGTGATGCTCCCACAGCAGCACAGCCAACAACAGTCATAGGATGCGGGGTGGCCTAATCAGACCACTGCCTAGCAACTAGGACACTTGCCTGGGGAGGTGAACCTCTGCTGGACTTTCAGGACAGGCCCAGGGGCAAATCAAGTAAACATGGAAAAACAGCTGCTGGCTGAAAAGAAGTAGCAGCCCCAGCTCTTCTGCCAAGTACCTTGCAAGGAAGCGTGGCAAGGCCTCACCCTATATTCAAGGCACCTTGTTCCATGTTGATTAGCAAATCACACATCCTATCCCTCAAAAGGGACCTCAGGGGGACTTATATGAGTCTGTAGCTCCCTTTAGAATAAAGGGCCCTCAGATATCCACCCCTTCACATACTAGGTACTAAGTAGTGTGTACATAGTAGCCCTTGTTGCTTATTTGCAAAAAGTAAATTTCAAAAATAGCAACAAAAATAATCTCTTATTTAAGAAAAATAAGAATAAACAATATCCCCCAATGTTAATCCAACATCAATCATGCATTCAGTTATGTATATCCATGTCAGTTTTGATGGGCAATGCCCAGCCCAATGATATTGACCTGCCACTGCAATGCCCCACCACTACAAAGATGCTGCCCTTTCACTACTGTTGTAAATAAATGATCTCCAGCACTGCTTGAATGTAAACAACAGTAGGTTCCCCGCCACTGAAATAAAGTACCGCTGGACTCCTATCCAGGCTTTCAGGTTATTTTAATAACATACTTGTTGCAAAACGACATATTTAATACAGGGTTCACCTATGGCACAGAATTCACAGAACTCACAGAACATTATAGGATTTCTAAAGATAGAGCATCTCTATAACTGATATGTTGTTAGTAGCTATCTTGGTTGGAAAGGACAGGGAAAAGGGTAGGTTTCTGAGTTAGTGAGTGAGTGAGAAACTTATATAGCGCAACACCTGCAAACTGAATCTCCTCTGGGCGCTTAGGGCCAGATTCACAAAGGAGATACGACGGAGTATCTCAGATACTCCGTCGTATCTCTCAGAGTATCTATGCGACTGATTCATAGAATCAGTTACGCATAGATAGCCAGAAGATCCGACAGGTGTAATGGACTTACACTGTCGGATCTTAGGATGCAATACCGCGGCCGCCGCTGGGGGGAGTTTGCGTCGTAAACCAGCGTCGGGTATGCAAATGAGGAGTTACGGCGATCCACAAAGATTTTTCCCGTCGTTACGTCGTCGCAAGTGTTATATTTCCGTCGCAAAGATAGGGCACCTTTAATATGGTGGAAAAGTACTCCACCATGTTAAAGTATGCCCGTCTTTCCCGCGTCGCTTTTGAATTATTTTTAAAAATTTTCTTTTTCCCGGCGTAAGTGTTTTGTTGACGTCGCGATTCACAAAACGTCGGTGCGTCGCAATTTCGCGCAAAGCACGTCGGGAAATTTGCGACGGGAGCATGCGCAATACGTCAGGAACGGGAGTGCGCCTAATTTAAATGGTACCCGCCCCATTTGAATTGGACCGCCTTGCGCCGGACGTGTTTACGATACACCGCCGCAAATTTCCAGGTAAGTGCTTTGTGGATCGGGCACTAAATCTGAAAAATTGCGGCGGTGTAACGTAAACGGGTTACGTTACGCTGCGCCGCGGCTACGTGAATCTGGCCCATTAGTCTTCTTAGGTTTCTATTTTGACTTGTTCATATATCAGTGTAAATTAATGTTTACGATGGAAATTTCAGCCAAGCATATAAGAAGAGAAAGGTAAGTCTGTGAAAAGTAGCCTGTTGAAGGCTGAAAATCTGAGTACAATATACTGCCCGCTTTACATGGATGTAGTTTTTTGGACCTGAAATAAATATTAATAAAGAGGGAACATACATACATAACCTCTATACATTCCCTTGAAGTACATAATCATACAAAAATTATAGCTTTATTTCTTTATGCCATAGCAGATATATATTGCATGGTATTAGTTTGTACCATCATGTGCAAATTCTATCCTGAACTGCTCATATAAGACTCCATTTAAGATACAAGATAGTTATAAAGTGTGATTATATGTTTTGTGATGCTAGATGGTTTAAAAACCATGCTGAACAAATCTGCATTTTCATGACACAAAGAGTAAACTCTGACTAGATTTATTGTTCAACCTGTTTCTAGCCAGCAGAAAACACTATACAGCATATGTTACAGCTTTGCAAATGTGTCACTTATAAACTGTACACAGGTCCATAAATCTTTTTTTAGTGTTCTTCAATCTTCACAGAGTAACTGTGTAGACAGTAAAAAGAGGCACAGGTTAGCTCTACACAACCTATGGTAAATACAAAGTAACTTTTATGGATCAATAACTTTTTGATTGTTGCATATTGCACATGAACAATTTCTTTACCATGGATTTATCTATGTTGAAACCATAGTTTGATCACATTTTAAACCTGTTATTTGTAGGGACCATTTCCTGTACACTAAAGAAAATGGCCCACACAAAGCATGCCTCGTACACACGACCCGTTTGCCGTGTATGCTCCATGGCAGTTTTCCCGACAGGAAAACCGCCGGGAAATCTGGCGGGAAAAAAGAGAACATGTTCTCTTTTATCCTGCCGCGATTCCCGGCGGTCTTTTTACCGGAAGTTTTTCTATGGGAAACACTGTGGTGGAGCATACACATGGCCAGGTTTTCCGGCTGAAGCCCCGTACACACGGCCGAGGAACTCGACGTGCCAAACACATCGAGTTCCTCGGCGTGTTCAGTCCTGGAGCCGCCGAGGAGCTCGGCGGGCCGAGTTCTCCCATAGAACAACGAGGAAATAGAGAACATGTTCTCTATTTCCTTGCCGAGGTCCTCGTCGGCTTCCTCGGCCGAAAGTGTACACACGGCCGGGTTTCTCGGCAGAATTCAGCTCTGAACCGAGTTTCTGGCTGAATTCTGCCGAGAAACTCGGTCGTGTGTACGGGGCCTGAAGCTCTCATAGCAGTTTTCCTGCCAGGAAAACCGGCCCTGTGTAGGGGGAAAAAGCTGCCCAGCCGGTTCTCGGCTTTCCCGGCGGTAAAAAGTCTGCCCAGAAACCCGATCGTGTGTACGAGGCATTAGACATGGGTTGGATGGTGAAGGAAATCAGTATGGAAGGGCAGGGACACCAACATGATATATATATATATATATATATATATATATATATATATATATATATATATATATATATATATATATATATATATATATATATATATATATATATATATAAAGAGTGCTAGAAGCAACATCCCTGGATTGTGGAGGAGGGAGAGAGAGAAGGCAACATATCTGGATAGTGGAAGCCAGTCCTCCAATCTGTCAGTGTATTTAAGCTACTCCCCAATGATGATAAAGAAGTGAATAGTTAAATTCTGTTTTAACTTCAATGGTATAACTTTTAGGGTGGAATATTATCATAACACAGATATATATGTTGGGAACAGTTCCCACAATGCTCTGTTCCCAACATACACACACCTCCTCTGTCTGCAGCAACAAGCTTCTTTAATGAGGGTGTTAAAAAGTAACATTATTGCAGTAACCTACAGAAACTAATAGAATTCAGTTGTATGATACTAAAGTTGTAGACATTTTTGCAGATCATCATTGTCTGTTTTAAACTACAAGCCTTTCGCTGCCAGACTCAAAAAAAGTCTCTGAATCCATATAGAAATGAGCTATTTTGTTGTTTTGAAATGAAGAGGAAGTGTATGTGATGTCAAGGCAAATTTACAGAAATTCTGGCAAAGCTCTCTGTATGATGATTTACAAGTGATGGTACAGGAATTTCAAAAGTTAGATCAAGAATGACTAGGCTTAGATTTTAAAGTGATTATATCAACAGCGGTTTTGACATGCTAGTAAGGTTTTTATCAAGTCACTGAAATGACAAAAAGTCATTACTTACAATATAAGTGTCATGGAGTCTAGCTACAGTCTCCTGTTATAGTACTTTACTAGTAATTCTGAAATGTTTGGTGATGTGACATATGTGACATCATACAAAATGGTACTGCAAGAAATGATGGTGTATGATAGATACACTTTAGGTTGGTTTATTTTCCCATATTGATTATACATGATTTCCTGTATACAATACCTGATTTTTTGACTGAGGAAGTACAGTTTTACTTTAATTTATACTGTAATATGTAGAGTAATACATTTTTTAAAAATAGTTCAAACAGCAGAAAGAACTAAAAGCTAGATTTCAAAGTATTGTCAAAATTGTTCAGCTCACGCTCTGACATTTTCATTCTAGTTTTTGTGCATTCGGACAGTCTTTTACGAAAGTTTCCACTAAGAAGTAGATACAGAAAAGGATTAATACCACTGCTGGCATAGCTGAGGCAGATAGAGCAGTAATAGCTCACATAAAAAATTAATGTTGGTTTAGAAATCTGAAGGTTTACAATCTGTATGACGTGGTAGGGGGCTGAACTGACAATGAATACTCCCACCAACACGAGAACCATCTTGGTCAGTCGTAGCACTCTTTGCCTTGGTAAGCTGTTGCTGTAACTGAAAAAAATAAATGACAAGAAACTGATTACTAGGCAAAATTAACTATCATGAATTTCATAATTCTAGGCAGACATTAACTTTGTAAACTTAAGTTATAACTTGAAACAAAACATTTTATTCCACTTTGAGTACAATGGGGAATGGTAAGAGACTAAGGCCTCGTACAGACGATAGGTTAAACAGAGGACAACGGTCTGATGGACCGTTTTCATCAGTCAAAACCGAACGTGTGTGGGCTCCATAGGTTATTTAACCATCGGTTAAAAAAAGCCAACTTGCTTTAAATTGAATCTATGGATTTCTAACCGATGGAAAAAAACGATTGTTAGTAGGCACAACCATCGGTTAAAAATCCACGCATGCTCAGAATCAAGTCGACGCATGTTTGGAAACATTGAACTTCGTTTTTTTCAGCACGTCGTTGTGTTTTACGTCACCGCGTTCTGACACAATCGTTTTTTTAACTGATGGTGTGTAGGCGCGACGGACCATCAGACAGCTTCATCGGTTAACCGATAAAAACAGTCCATCGGTTCGTTCTCATCAGATGGACTGATCGTGTGTACGCGGCATAAGAGCCCCTATGAAGGTTTTATCTGCCACCATGAAGTTGATGCCCCACAGCTATTTCATTGCAAATGACTGATTCCCGAAGCTCCTAGAATGAAAAAAAAAATGTATTTTGGGCGATCTCAGGATCACTGCCACTGAAATAAAATATAAGTCCCTTCTCTGGGCATGCTGCCTGGTTAGCCGGGAAAGGAGAGCAGACAGCAATCTTACAGCTATGATCGGAAAACAGCAATGAAATGTATAATGTAAGGTGCTATGTGTGTTATATATAATGTTCAATAAAAGTGGGATTAGGATATAGATGTAAGATACCAGCTCACTTGGACTAGATTGCTGGTATTAGTTGGTTCAAAAATTAATTGTAGGTATAGGTCAAATTTGAGTGTACAGGCAGTGTGATCTTACAAGGAAGTTCCAATGCCAAAGGCTTGGGCAATCCTCTCCTATAATTTGCATAGTCTGACAGCATATGATAGTTGTTGGATAATTTGGTTTTATATTTTAAAAATGTCTACCTTACTATTTATGTCTGTGTTTTACCATTTCAAGAACATGTTCCTTGTAAAACGACATATTAGTCACAGAGTTTGTCTATGGCATATGATTTACAGAACATTATAGGATTTCTAACGAGTGAGCATCTCTATAACTGTAAAGTCATACCTAATTCTCTAATTACATTTGGTTGAAAAGGGGAGGGGGAAGAGAAGTCACTATTCTGACTTATTCATCTGTAAGTGCGTAAATTGGGGCTTGAGCTACTGAGTTATGGAAATAATTGGACTTGTTTCAGTAAAGCATAGAAGAAAAAAATGGTAAGTCTGTGAAAAGTAGTCTAGCGTTCTATCTAATGGGAATTATAAAAACACACTATACATTCCCTTTAAGTACAAGAACTAGATTAAAATTACGGCTTGTTTCCTTTATGCCATAACAGTTAAATAATAGTATAGAAACTCTATCCCAAACTGCTCAACACTCTATGTCAGCTTTTATCAGGTTTTAATTTTTTTCTCTATGTCCCTATAGGAACCATATTCCATTAGGAGGTGATGGAAAATTCTTTCAATGGAGTAACAGACAAAAACACACTTTTTTTTTATTCTGACAGTGTTTTCTTCCTGTCTGTGTCTTCCTGTCCCAGTGATGCATGCAACCACTCATTTCTTATATGGAAAACGGACAGAAAGTAAAAAAAAAACTTCCAAATGGGGTCAAACAGAAATAGGAACCAAATATCTGAATTCTTACCCACCCAAGTGTGGGTGGAATTAGACTTTAAATCTAATCTTTGGAAGTTCCCCCTCCACATGCACATGCCAAACCCTGACCTTCAGCTGTATGTTCCAACTAGCATTAGAATAAGGAATTTATTGTCATAGAAAATAACACATCCATGCATGTGAAGGTGGATTGGTATTATTCTCTTTGGCAGACACTGCCCCAGTTTCAGCAAATGCATTAGGTTGTGTGGCCAGTATCTGATCAGTACAGGCTGAGATGTCAATGGGTATGCTGTGCCGCTAAAAGCTTAATCTTACCTTGGATAGAATAGACATTCCTACAGAAGCTTTTTTTGGTTTGTTCTAGATTGCTAGTTCTGCTCATTGCTGATCCTTGTACTACCTAGGTAAAGTGATTGCAATGAGTCCACTACACCCAAGTTTAAGTGTAGTTCAAGGGGCACTACATGTGCACATGTTAACTTGTACCTGGAGTGGAGGAAGCATCAGATATTGCCATTTTGTTTTTATAAAACCAATTATTTTTTTATTTTTTTTGGTGGGGATGGGGGATGGGGGGGGGGTGGGTTTTAGGGGGCTCTGGTCTGTTCCTGGGTTTCAGTCAGAAATCTTTGGAACCAAGAAGTTCTGAAGAAGAAAAAAACTTTCCAAAGTAAAAAAAATTCTGTGTTATAGATCAAAATAACCAACACATAGTTTCACCTGTATTTGAAATGCCTAGTAACCCATTGTTTTAAGCTAAACATCATTCACTATCCAGTGTGCTAAAACCAGAAAGCATATTATTTAAGATGACAGAAGAATCATGGTGTGAATAGCCATACGAGTAGCATTTTGCCAATTGCCATGGGCTTTCTTTGAGTTTGGTGCATTGTCTTGGGTTTTCATGCTGGGCGAGCAGCTCATGCTTAAAAAAAGCTCTGCAAGTTTAAGATCATGAATATAGCTCCAACACCCAAATAAAAACATTCCAAATATAAAATTAATTTATTTAAATATGATAAATTCCATTTGTGTTACTGGTGTGTTTTTGGGCCAAAAGAATGCCACCACCTCCAGGGACTGGAATATTGATGAAAATGGAGGATGGACTGGGGTTGGGGAGAAGAATAAATTTGGTAACAAAAATCAGCACGCTTCTTAGCAGCTGGTTGTAGCAGTAACTACCATATTATCATAATTTCTCTTCAGATTTACTATTTTCCTCACTACTTGAGTCTATCCTCAATCTTCATCAGTATTCCAAACCCTGATAAAGGGAGCATTCTTTTGGCTCCTGAAATGTGTTGGCAACACAAATGGACTTTATCAGACTGTTTTTATTAAAGAAAATTATATTTAGATTGTTATCTTTGGGGACTGGGCGTTACATACTTTAATTTAAGTAGTCAGACATGATCAAGTGAGCATTTGAGATTTTAAAAGATCTTCCATATACTGTAAGTTCATAGGAATGAGAATTTACTTACACAAGGCAAATTCAAAAAGGGAAATGAGCAAGACAGTGATGTCCCTTGTATATTTGATATTCAAGTGATTAAATTATTTTCAGTAACAATTATTAGATTAAACATCAATAACAGGCAGGAAAGAAAAGAAGCATATAATATTTTCTTTATATAAAAGTAGTATATGTAGTTATGCCAGTAGAAAAAAAAAAATAAAATCTAAAATTTGGGGGTTCATAAGTGGTGCACATGGTGTCCCACAGCACAACATTGGGATAAAAGTGGGATGGTTTGAAATTTCATGCCTATAGAGGATTTATTTATAGCAATAGTTTTCTTTAATGACTTGCCGACCAGCCGCCCTCATTGTACTGCGGCAGGTCGGCGCGATACCGCGAGCCTCGGCTCTTTTAAGTGGGATAACAAGCACGCGCGTGCGCCTGCTGCATCGCGGGGGTGCCGATGCTCGTAACCGGCGGTCGCGAACGCCTACCACGAGCTATCACGGGCACGAGAGGCAGAACAGGGACGTGTGTGTGTAAACACACAAATCCCTGTTCTGTGAGGAATGACAGATCGTAAGCTCCTAATAACTACAGTAGGAACCACGATCTGTCATTGCCTCTAGTCAGTCCCCTCCGACTACAGTTAGAAACACACTAGGGAACACAATTAACCCCTTGATCCCCCCAGTGTTAACCTCTTCCCTACCAGTGAAATTTTTTAAGTAATCGTGCATTTTTATAGCACTGATCGCTGTATAAATGCCAATGGTGCCAAAAATTTGTCAAAAGTGTCCGATGTGTCCGCCATAATGTCACAGTCCTGATAAAAATCGCAGATCACCACCATTACTAGTAAAAAAATAATAATAATAAAAATGCTATAAATCTATCACCTATTTTGTAGACGCTATAACTTTTGCGCAAACCAATCAATATATGCTTATTGCAATTTTAATTACGAAAAATATGTAGAAGTATACATAGTGGCCTAAACTGAGAAAAAATTGCTTTTAAAAAAAAAATTGGGGGTATTTATTATAGCAAAAAGTACAGAATATTGGGGGTTATTTCCGAAAGGCAAATCCAATTTGCACTACAAGTGCAAACTACAAGTGCAAAGTTCACTTGAAATTGCACTGAAAGTGCACTTGGAAGTGCAGTCTCTGTAAATCTGATGGATAGATCTGAAATGAGGGGAAGCTCTGCTGATTTTTATCATCCAATCATGTGCAAGCTAAAATTATGTTTTTTATTTGTCTTGAATGTCACCCTCGGATCTACATTTCAGTGCAATTTCAAGTGCACTTTGCACTTGTAATTTGCACTTGTAGTGCAAAGTAGATTTCCCTTTCATAAATAACCCCCTCTGTGTTTTTTTTTTTTTTTAATGTCACTTATTTTTTGTTTATAGCATAAAAACCACAGAGATGATCAAATACCACCAAAAGAAAGCTCTATTTGTGGGGAAAAAAGGACGTCAATTATTTTTGGGTGCAGCGTCGCACTTGCTATTTTCAGTTGCAATCGTCAGTTAAAATGACGCAGTGCCAATTCGTAAAAAAATGATCTGGTCATTCAGCAGTCAAATCTTCCAGGGCTGAAGTGGTTAAACAGCAGCTACTTGACAATATGTAGGCAAAAAATGGCAATCCTGACAATACATGGGGAACTTGGGGTCAATCATACACATTACATAGACAACAAACAGTTAAACTGTTTTAATACATAGGCATCAAACGGGCAATCATTGCAATATGTGAGCAACAATTGGGCAATTATGACAATATGTGAGCTAAAAGTGGACAAATGTCACAATCATAGGCGTGCGCACAGGGTGTGCCAGGTGTGCCCAGGCACACCCTAATCACCCTGTGCTGCACAGATTCCCCCTGCTGCTTGTCTGCAGAGAAAGGGACTTTGGAATCGTTGTCCTCAGCCCATTTCTCTGTCTCAAAAATGATCTATCAGGGGTCTGTTAAGGCCCCTGGTATCTCACCAAAGCCCCCCAATGGTGCTCCTAAAAAATAGTAAAAGAAAATAATAAAAAATGCTTGTAAAAATATTTTTTTTTAAATAATAAAAAAATTAAATTGTAAAATGTAAAAAAATAAAATAAAAAAAAATAAACTGCTGACAACAGTCCCTGCCCACTGCATCATCCACTGTTCTACTGACCCTGTCCATTGCCCTACTGCCATATATATATATATTACACACACACACACACACACACACACACACACACACACACGTGTGTTTGAGCTTTGGGGTGCACACCCTAATGTAATAGCCTTGCCACACCTATGGTCACAATACAGGGACAGATAATAGGTAATTGTGGAAACTCCCCGAGCCACCTTCCAAGCTACCCCCCCCCCCCCAATCCAATAGGCCTCCTTCCCAGTCTCTGCAATTGTGAAAGAGGAGCAACAGTTAATAACCAAGAGACAATGTATAATCTGATCAGGTCTGGGATATCCATGATCTATAAAGGCAAACGTATGATACAGTTCAATAGCTTGCTAGGCTCATTATACATTATGCTGTATAAAATGTGGTAGTTTGCACATAGATATTAAAACAACAAATATTTAATAATAAATGTAGGATACAGTCAATGCAGATGATCAACAGCCAGAGAGCCTCTGATAAAAGATTAACCAAAAAGTAGCATTACACCAGCAATAAATCAAATAAACGTATAAAGTAACACCCAAACCAGCAAACATTTAAAAAAACAAAAAAAAACAAACACGCGTGATCAAAATGTAGAATCTGCTTCAATGATACAATAAGTTCATTATCTCTAAAAAATATATACAGTAGTTTGTTACTTGTTGTTACACATATTACATATAATATTTTTCCGTAAAATGTATGACCATGAAATGTAATATATAATAATCTAACATGGCTTGGGCATGATGTTACTATTTCTATTTCTGTGCTTTACTATTTTCTGAGAGATCAAGATGAACTTTTGTTGCAGTCCAATATAATATGTCCTTCCAGTATCAAACATTTTAATTTCCCTCTGCCTGACCTCTCCCACGAGGAAGGAATGCAAATGAAAAGATCACAAAAAAAGAACAATTTTATTTTTTATTATGTATGAAATTGTCAATGGTAAAGATTTAATTTTTTATTTTTTTTGGTTTGTTCCAGAATCTCTAAAATACTTGACAAATATAAATTTCCCTTATGTTTCCCTCATGTTAATTACATTGTAATTTATATACTGGGATCAAGACACATGTGTCACAAATCCAAATAGGCAAAACTCTTTTGTTTGTTGTTCTAAAATCAAACATAACATTTAAAATGTTCTGATCCTTACTGAATTTAATGATAATACAATTTTCTCATAGCTATGCTGACAGCCTCCCCTCACTCGCTTTGCAAGGAGCCTTTCAAAGTTTTTTAGCGTTTTTGTAATAGCGTTTATTTTTTAGTGTAGCGTTTATTAGCTTTTTTTTTTCAATGGATAAAAAAACGCAAAAGAACACTGGCGCCAGCGTTTTTAGCGTTTTTCGGCCTTTTTGCGTTTTTAGCGTTTTTTTCGCTGAAAAAATAGCACTTTGAACGCAAATTTCGGGCGTTCAGAAAAAGCCAATAAACTCCAAAGCATGTGTGCATGGGCACATAGGCTAACATAGAGTTCAGTTCATGTGCTTTTTAAAAAAAACGCCAAAACGCCAATAAACTGCAGTTTATCAGCTTCTGTGTGCATGGAGCCTTAAAGTAAGGGTTACAGCTTTGTATAAAAGTTCATTTCCTTCCAACATTTATTCTTTAAACTTTTTTAATCAATGAACATAAAGTTAATCATAAGTTGACTGGCTAGATGTATTTATTAGTTGCATTTCTGGCAGTTCATATTTCATTTCAGTTTTAAACAAATCTGAATTAATAATTTCCCTCCAACACCTTTTCACTCCTTATGGATCAGAGAAATGTTTACAATTCTGCTATGGGCCTGTTTATTTGACAATAACTTGGTCATTACTTAAAGGGGTGTTCCAGACAATTTTTATGTTTATTAAAAGTCAGTAGCTACAAAAAGTGTAGCTGCTGGCTTTTAATAAACATACACTTACCTGCTCCAGCGTTCCAGCGACGCGCCGGTCGGGGCTTCGCTCCTCTCCCCCCCTCCCCGGCGGGCGTCTTCATTTCAACTGTTTTCGGCTTCACGGCCGGGCACCCACTGCACATGCGCGAGCGGCACTGCGCATGCACGCGTGGCGCGGCCCGGCGCTGCGCCGTCTGATTGGACAGGAGATCGCCTAGGACCTGTGGCGTGTCCTAGGCGATCGCCTACAGGGAGGGGCTGCTGTAGGCGATTAAGCTTAATCGCCTAACCAGCTTCTCGGCAGAAGGAGGAAGTGGGACAGAAAGTCCCACTCCTCCTGAAGCCCCTACTCCCCCCCCCCAAATGTGGCATGTAAGAGGGTGAGGAGTGGGATAAGCGGAAGTTCCAATTTTGGGTGGAACTCCGCTTTAAGATAGCAAGGTAATATATATATGTTGTTTCAAAGAACAAACAAGGCTTTCTTTTCATTTTATTGTCTTGCAACAATGTTTTTTTCACAATTCTAGGACAAAAAAAAACATAAAAAATAAGCAAAGCACAAAAAAGTAAATATACAGTGGGGTAGATCCACAAAGAAAGTACGCCGGCATATCTATTGATACGCCGGCGTAATTTCAAAATTCCCACGTCCTATCTTTGTTTTGAATCCTCAAAACAAGATACGACGGCATCTGGGTTAGATCCAGTCGTAATCCGCGTCGAGCATGCAAATTAGCTATTTCCGACGATCCACGAACGTACCAGTGGCCGTCGCATTCTTTTACGTTGTTTCCGTTCGGCTTTTTCCAGCGTATAGTTAAAGCTGCTATCTGGTGGCGTACTCAATGTTAAGTATGGCCGTCGTTCCCGCGTATAATTTTGAGAATTTTACGTTGTTTGCGTAAGTCGTCCGTGAATGGGGCTGGACGCCATTTACGTTCACGTCAAAAACAATGACGTCCTTGCGACGTCATTTGGAGCAATGCACCCTGGGAGTTTTGATGGACGGGGCATGCGCAGTTCGTTTGGCGCGGGGACGCGCTTCATTTAAATGAAACACACCCCCTACTGGCCGCATTTGAATTCCACGCCCTTACGCCGCGAGAGATACTCTACGCCACCGTAACTTACGGCGCAAATTCTTTCAGGATTCAAAGAATAGCAAAGTAAGTTACAGCAGCGTAGCGTATCTCACATACACTGCGCCCACGCAGATGTATGTGGATCTGCCCCAGTATGTTTAATATGTTAAGCCTTGTACACATGAAGGACCGTTGTCATAGGTTAACCCAGGGTTTCTCAACTCCAGTCCTCGAGGCGCCCCAACAGGTCATGTTTTCAGGCTTTCCATTTTTTTGCACAGGTGATTTGATCAGTTTCACTGCCTTAGTAATTACCACAGCCAATTCATCTCAGGGAAATCCTGAAAACATGACCTGTTGGGGCGCCTTGAGGACTGGAGTTGAGAAACACTGGGTTAACCGATGAAGCTGACTGATGGTCCGTCACGCCTACACACCATAGGTTAAATAACCGATCGTATCAGAACACAGAAACACAACGACATGCTGAAAAAACCGAAGTTCAATGCTTCCAAGCATGCGTCGACTTGATTCTGAGCATGCGTGGGTTTTTAACCGATGGTCGTGCCTACTAACGATCGGTTTTGACCTATCGGTTACCAATCCATAGGTTAATTTTAAAGCAAGTTGTCTTTTTTTTATCCGATGGTTAAATAACCTATGGGGCCTACACACGATTGGTTTTGACCGATGAAAACGGTCCTTCAGATCATTGTCCTCTGGTTAACCTATCGCGTGTACGAGGCTTAAAGGTGTAAAGGAACATAACAATCAAACAAAAAATATTTAGATATTATTGGCTAATAAAATAGAAACAAAAAACAAAAAAACAAGCAAAAACATAATTGAAAAGAGAAAGAGAATAAAGCCCCGTACACACGATCGGAATTTCCAATGGAAAAAGTCAGACGGACTTTTTCCATCGAAAATTCCGACCGTGTGTATGCCCCATCAGAGTAATTCCATCTGAAATTCTGATGAATTCCATCGGAGTTTACATAGTCTACATAGTTTATATTTTACTCCGATGGAATTCCGTCGAAATTCCGATGTGAATTTGGTCGGACAAAGGTCCGATCATGTGTACAGGGCATAAGGAATTCATTAGGGTAATTAGAATAAATGAAAAGTTAATAAGGGGTTAAACAGAGTAGCATTCTATTAAATACAAAACAATCTTACTTGTCAAGTTGCTTTAACTGACATTAACATCAGATTGAAGTAAATTGTTTTTGATCTGCAGATGAATAAACAGTGTACTGTAGATACAGAAGTAACAATGTTACTTTGTATCTTTCTATTTCAAGTCTAAACAGTGTTGTTGATAAACAGACAGCTTTTTTTTATAGCAGCAGCTGTGAGTTGCTCTGTGCACACAGAAACCCTGGCTTTGTTTAATCAAAGCTGAGAATTGCTGTGTAGTGGGAGGTGTCTCGGCAGCAGGGCAGAATGACTGTATGTGCTATACATGTCTTGTATACAATGATTACTTTTTGGGTGTGTGTAGCACATCCAAAGTCTTGAGCTACTGTAGTTAAACCAAAAAATGACACTATTCTGTGAGCAAAATTTTGACCACACATCCACTCTATATGCATTTGAATGATAAAACCTGATTACATTAAATGCCGTGAATACATTAATGTCTAATCAAATAATTGTAAAATACATGCAATTTGGGCAAGCACCAATAGGCACTGTCCCTGTCTGAGGACACCAACTTCGAATTAGTATTAATTACCTCCAGTTTTATCATCAATGAACTGTGGGTAATTATTTTTTAATCAGGTGAGCCCATAGTGCCACTTGGCACTGTTAGCAACTATCTGAATCTACCTCATGTTTCGGCAAAACTTCTAAAACTGGTGACGGGGCATTTTAAATCTAGTGCAGGACTTTTAAAAGTCCATACTAACAGAAACGTAGTGAAAATGCTTTTATCGAATTCCCTTATGTGTGTTGGAAAGCTTGCTGGACACATAGCCAAGCCATTGATGTTTTATTGGCAAACAAGAGGAACACAGAGATGGGAAATTAAAAAATAACTGTGGGGTTCCAGTAGGAGGAACATTATATTATGAAAGTATTAGCTATACTACCACCCAGTAGTAGAACTACTAATGACAGTTCAATTTATGAGAATGGCTGCTGCAACTATGGGGTAGATTCACATAGACTTACGATGGGCGTATCAGTAGATACGCCGTCGTAAGTCCGAATCCCCGCCGTCGCAACTTTAAGCGTATGCTCAAACTGAGATACGCTTAAATGTTGCTAAGATATGACCAGCGGAAGTCTCCTACGCCGTCGTATCTTAACTGCATATTTACGCTGGCGGCTAGGGGCGTGTACACTGATTTACGCCTAGAATATGTAAATCAGCTAGATACGCCGATTCACGAACGTACGCCCGGCCGTCGCAGTAAAGATACGCCGTTTACGTAAGGGGTTTTCAGGCGTAAAGTTATTCCACCAAATACATGGCGCAGCCAATGTTAAGTATGGCCGTCGTTCCCGCATCGAAATTTGAAAATTTTACGTCGTTTGCGTAACTTGACCGTGAATGGGGCTGGCTGTAATTTGCGTTCACGAAAGCATGACGATTTGCCGACGTCATTTGGAGCATGCGCACTGGGATACGTCCACGGATGGCGCATGCGCCGTTCATTGAAAACGTCAAATACGTAAGGTCATCAGATTTTACATAGAACACGCCCTCAACCAGCCTATTTTGAATTAGGTAGGCTTACGCCGGCCCAGTTACACTGCGCCGCCGTAAGTTTCAGTGCAAGTTCTTTGTGAATACAGGACTTGCTGCTTAAACTTACGGCCGTTGTAGTTTATCTGAGATACGCTAGCCCGCCTAATTCTACCTGAATGTAGCCCTATGTCTGTATAAACAGCATGCTAACAGCCCACTAAACAATTACTTCTTATATAAGTTCGAGCTTCTTTTGGAGTCCTTTAAACTTTGGCTTTGGTAGCATTTACAGTAGAAAAATGCCACAACTTCTTGCCAGCACTGTACATTGTTGGGTAGAAGATCTACCTCTCTTCTCAACTTTAGGTAAGCAGTTTCCATTGATGTGCCTAAAACTTGCAGCTAGTTGAGAAATGCCATTGCTTCACCTGCCAATTTAAAGTGGAGGTCCGGCGGTAAAAAAATAAAACACTGTAGCTGCTAACTTTTAATAAGCAAACTTACCTGTCCAGGTCGCTGTGATGTCGGCTGCCCAAGGCAGATCCATCCCTCGGACCCGGTCCCGGCTCTGCCATCCTCACTAAGGGTGAGGCTTCACTGCCCATTTCCTACTATGCATGCGCGAGTCGCGTGGCTATTTGTGAATGGAAACACCATCCTGTGTGTCCCAGAAGGCAGGGAGCCTCCATTTCCCAGGAGTCAACGCGAGGAGAAGAACACAGAACCTCACCGCGGAAGAGGAAGAGGCAGATTAGGACGATCTGCCTAGTAACAGCAATTTCTGGTAAGTATAAAAACATTTTAGCTATTTTTTTAGGGTGGGGGAGTCTGTGGATGGGGGGCTTATCGGAATCTCGAAGCCCCTTTAACAAAGGGGACCCCCAGTTTACGCATTTGAGTTGGAAACAGGGTACATTGTGCCCCTACCAATTCACCCAAAAAAGTGACAAAAAAAAGATTAAAAAAAACAAACACAGGTGACAATGAAACAAAAAAGTTTTAAAACTGCAGTTTTTTCGGGAGCAGTGATTTGAATAATGCTTAAAGTGAAACAATAAAAGTGAAATATACCTTTAAATTTCATACCTGGGGGTGCCTATAGTATGCCTGTAAAGTAGCACATGTTTCCCGTGCTTAGAAAAGTCCCTGCACAAAATTACATTTCTAAAGGAAAAATGTTAAAACTACTCGCAGCTATAATGAATTGTCGCATCCCGACAATACAGATAAAAGTAATTGAAAAAAAAACATATGGGTTCCCCTCCAGTCCATTACCAGGCCCAGGTCTGGTATGAATATTAATGGGAACCCAAACCAAAAAATTAAATAAATGCATGGGGGTCCCCCCAAATTCCATCACCAGGCCCTTCAGGTCATACCAGACCCTTATCCGAGCACCCAACCTGTCAGGCCGCAGGAAAAGAGGAGGGACAAGAAAGCGCCCCCCCTCCTGAATCGTACCAGGCCACATGCCCTCAACTTGGGGAGGATGTCATGTTGATGGGGACAAGGGCCTCATCCCTACAACCCTTGCCCGGTAGTTGTGGGGGGTCTGCGGGCAGGGCCTTAACGGAATCTGGACGCCCCTTTAACAAAGGGGACCCCCAGATGTTTGCCCCCCTATATGAATTGGTAATGGGGTACATTGTACCCCTACCATTTCACCCAAAAAAGTGACAAAAGAGGTAAAAAACACACGCACAGCTTGGGAAAAGTCCTTTAATAAAAAATAAAATAAAAATTCCAGCACTGTAATGCTTCTACGACCCGAACCCACCGCCATGAATGAAACAGCCTCCATAGGAGGCGCCCGGCTGAATGACGTGCGACCTGCCTGACAGCTCTTAAATAACCAAGGACGGGGCCACCCGTGATATGGATGGGTGACCCTGCCCCCTCTGATGCAACGGGGGTTTCCGGCGGTTTCCCCATGGCGTCATGGGTGACCCAGCGCCCTCTGACGCAATGGGGGTTTCCTGTGACGCATCAGAGGGGGCAGGGTCACCAGTGACACCACGGGGAAACCGCCGGAAACCCCCGTTGCAACAGAGGGGGACCAAGTCACCCGTTCACGTCACGGGTGGCCCTGCCCTCAGTTATTAAAGAGCTGTCAGACGGGTCGTGCGTCATTCAGCCAGGTGCCTCCTATGGAAGCTGTATCGTTTGTGGCGGTGGATTCGGGTCGTAGAAGGATTACAGCGCAGTTTTTTTATATTTTATTAAAAGACTTTGTGTGTGTGTTTTTACTTTTTTTTTTACTTTTTTGGGTGAAATGATATTGGTACAATGTACCCCATTACCAATTCACATGGGGGGCGGAAACTGGGGTCCCCTTTGTTAAAGGGGGCTTCCAGATTCCGATAAGCCCCCCGCCTGCAGACCCCCACAACCACCGGGCAAGGGTTGTGGGGATGAGGCCCTTATCCCATCAACATGGGGACATCATCCGCATGTTGAGGGCATGTGGCCTGGTACAGTTCAGGAGGGGGGTGCTCTTTCGTCCCCCCATCTTTTACTGCAGCCTGCCAGGTTGTGTGCTCGGGTAAGGGTCTGGTATGGATTTTTGGGGGGAACCCCACGCCATTTTTTTTTATTTTGGCGCAGGGTTCACCTTAAAATCCATACCAGACCTGAAGGGCCTGATAATGGAATTTGGGGGGACCCCCACGCATTTTTTTTTGGTTCGGGGTTCCCCTTAATATTTATACCAGACTCAAAAGGGCCAGGTAATAGACTGGGGGGGGGGGCATGTCGTTTTTTTCAAGGACTTTTATCTGTATTGCCAGGACCCAACAATTCATTATAGCTGTAAGTAGTTTTAAATTACTTTTTTTCCTTTAGAAATTTAATTTTGTGCAGGGACTGTTATAAACAAATGTGCTACTTTACAGGCATACTATAGACACCCCCAGGTACGAAATTTAAAGGAATATTTCACTTTTATTGTTTCACTTTAAGCATTATTAAAATCACTGCTTCCGAAAATTACGTCAGTTTTTACAACTTTCTTTTGCATTGATACATGTCCCCTAGGGCAGGACCCAGGTCCCCAAACACTTTTTATGACAATAACTTGCATATTAACCTTTAAAATTAGCACTTTTGATTTCTCCCATAGAATTTTAAAGAGTGTTCCACGGCTTTCGAATTTGCCGCAAACACCCCAAATTGTTCGCTATTCGGCAAACGGGCGAACAGCCAATGTTCGAGTCGAACATGAAGCTCATCCCTAGGTATAAACAGCAGGCAGAAGCGTAGTCAGGTCATAGGCAGGTTTTGGCAACAGACAGGCAGATCAGGTACAAGCAGCAGACAGGAGCGTAGTCAGGGAGTAAGCCGGAATGGTATGAGGAGTCAACACATGTTTCAAGATTTTAGGTAAGCCCTGTAGACCAAGCAGCAATTAGACAGTGCTGAAGCCCCGTTTAAATAGGTCGCCTAGCACCAGTTCTGATGACAGGTGCTAGGCTAGGCATTCACTGATGTGCCCGTGGCTTTTCAGTCTATTCTTTGTTGGCGCCTGCACACAGGTGTGCACCTGAGAGTGGCAGCTGTACCCTGCAGATGACTTCCCTGACTTCACTGACACAGATGGTGCAAAGCGTGTGTTGCGACAGCCGGGTGAGGAGTACAAAGACAAGTTTGTCTTGCCTACAGTCAAGGATGGTGGAGGGAGTGTCATGGTCTAGGGCTGCATGAATTCTGCCGGCACTGGGGAGCTACAGTTCGAGGGAACCATGAATGCCAATATATACTGTAACATACTGAAGCAGAGCATGATCCCCTCCCTTCTGAGACTGGGCAGTATTCCAACATGATAACGACCCAAAACACACCTCCAAGATGACCACTGCCTTGCAGAAGCTGAGGGTAAAGGTGATGGACTAGCCCAGCATGTCTCCACTCTCCAGACCTAAACCCTATTGAGCATCTGTGGGGCATCCTGAAATGGATGGTGGAGGAGCGCTAGGTATTTAACATCCACCAGCTGACGCAAATTGAGAAGGGGGGTGCTGGTGCGAATTTGAGAACCGGATGGGGGGGTGCTTCCACGAATTGAGAAGGGGGGATGCTGCCGCGAATTGTGAAACCGGGGGGTGCTGCCATGAATTTAGAAGGGGGTGCTGCCGTGAACGAATTGCAAACCGGAGGGGGGCTGCCATGAATTTAGAAGGGGGGTGCTGCTGCGAATTGAGAACCGGGGGTGCCATGAATAGTGAACCGGGGGCTGCTGCCGCGAATTGAGAACCGGGGGGGGGGGGTTGTGCTTGCGCAAATTGAGAACCGGGGGGTGCCACGAATTGAGAACTGGGGGGGGACTGTCATCTCAATCTCCTGTCCTCTTCCTCCTGCCAAGGTGAAAGTGTGTTCTCTCCTTTCTCCAGCCGCAACATGAGAGGGGGAGGGGGGGACTGCCGAAATGAAAGTTTTCTCTTCTACTCTCAGCCGTGAGCTGAGAAGGGGGGTCGGCCCGGGCCCCTGTGAACATTCGGGCCCCTTATAGGTGTAATGCTTGTACCCCCCTGATGGCGACCCTGATGCCACGTACACAGGATCGGACATTCCGACAACAAAACCATGGATCTTTTTCCGTTGGCTCAAACTTGTCTTGCATACACATGGTCAAATAAATGTTGTCGGAAATTCTGAACGTCAGGAACGCGGTGACGTACAACACGTACGCCGAGCCGAGCAAAATGAGGTTCAATAGCCAGTGCGGCTCTTCTGCTTGATTCCGAGCATTCGTGGAATTTTATGCATCGGAATTATGTACACACGATCGGAATTTCCGACAACTAGACTTGTTGTCAGAAAATTTGAAAACCAGCTCTCAAATTTTTGTTATGGAAAATTCCGACAGCATTTGTCCGATGGACCCTACACACAGTCGGAATTTCCGGCAACATGCTCCCATCGAACAATTGTTGTTAGAAATTCTGATCGTGTGTACGTGGCATAAGTGTTGTGCAATTGGTTGGCAGTAGCATGGCTTAAATTCTGGCTGTAATATAGAACACTCGCACCTTGGTATAGATGGTGATGTGTTTGAGTCGCTGCTTTCAATACTGTCCTCACTGGAGCGCAAATTGGGAATAAATGAATAATAGACAGCACTTGCTCCACCTATAAAATATATTAGATCCCAATGTGATACTCCGTGTCAGTGACTTTACCTTATATCAGGGGTGCCCAACCAGTGGCCCGGGGGCCACATGTGGCCCGCGGATCCCTCTGATATGGCCCGCGACCTCCTGCTCTGGGATGAAATAAAATAGAATACTGTTATTAAAGGTAAGTTTATTACTAATATCACAGTGTATATATGGGCATATCTGTTCTGCAGTGGTTACTGGGCTGCTTTCAAACTGATCCGCAGGTGCAGAGAAGAGCACCTTTGGGTTACCTACACTGAGTCATAGACTTTAATTACTTGCGAGTTTGGTGTGCTGAGAGTAGAGTGGGCTCTATAGAGCCAAGTGGGCTGCCATCCACCCGCTCCGCTCATTGTGGCCCACGACCGGTTACCAAGTCGCTTAAGTGGCACTTGCTCTTCAAAAGGTTGGGCACCCCTGCCTTATATACATCATATAGATATAATAATGATGTAATACCTCTTTCTCCAGAATTTCTAAAGTCATATCTAAATGCTGGAAGAGGCCCATTGCAGCCATCCCTTTGCACAAAAAGTTTCTACTTGTACTAAATCAGGCATTCTGTGCACAATGCAAAATGTCCTGATCATTGGCAGAGTCTAGAAGATCGTTTTTAAAAACGTAATTTAAAATGATCGTGTGTGGGCTTCAGCTTCTGAAAAACGGCAAAAAAAAATTTCTAACATGCTGCATTTTTTAACGTCGTTTTAAAAAATGTATTTTTTTGGGTTGTAAAAAATGATTGTGTGTGGGTTAAAACGACGTTTTAAGCCCGCGCATGCTCAGAAGCAAGTTATGAGACGGGAGCGCTCGTTCACGTAAAACTACCGTTCATAATGGAGTAAGCACATTCATCACGCTGTAACAGACAGAAAAGCGCGAATCGTCTTTTACTAACACGGAATCAGCTAAAGCAGCCCAAAGGCGAATATAACTTTCCCTTTAGAGTGCCATTGTACGTGTTGTACGTCACCGCGCTTTTTTCATAATTTTTTTAAAACGATGGTGTGTGGGCAATGTCGTTTTTAATGATGAAGTTGGAAAAACATCGTTTTTTGGACATGCTAAAAAACGAAGTTTTTTTCATGCCGAAAAATGATCGTGTGGACGCGTCATCAGTCTCTTGCTTGTGTGTGCTGACATCATGTGGCTAGACTTCAAACCATGCACACCGACATATCTTAGCCACCACTCTCTCCTTCCTTCCCAATGCAATTGAATTTGCATCACCTATCATACCGCCTCTTTCATCCAGCACTTCAAGTACCTTCTTCCCACTGCAGGACAATTTACATTATTCGAAATACAGTGGTTAGGGGGGGGGGGGGGGGTGAGAGCTATATAGAAATGGCTGAGGCACATACAGTATATGCATAGAAAATACCTGATTTCAATAATAAATCTTAAATTCTGCTACAATAGGTGAACTAAGGCTTTAAAATGCCTGAACTATGTACAGTTGCTAATACCCATAGAAAACATTTATATTGTTCCCTGATTTAATGTCCTGGGCTGGAAGAAAGAAGAAAGGTTTCTTTAAAGACCCTGTTGACAGACCAATAATTTCAAACGCAAACTTCCCATAAGATTACATGTGAATTTAAAGTATTTTCGGCATGTTATTTACCTGTAAAAGTCTGTATACAAAAAGTCCAGAGACTGCTGTTGGGTGCCTCGATCTTGGACTTGATGTCAACAGCCTCAGTAGACTCATTCAGGCGACAGTCTGTAATATCTTTCTTTGCTCCTTCCCTAGCTGCTACATAAAAGCTTATGTCGCGGAGCAAGGGTAGGGAATTACAGACACTCTCTTAAAAGGAAACAGCTATAATGTGCTGGAGGGATGGAGTTGAGCTAGGGAATTGACTCCTCCTGAATTGGTCACATTTGCAGTATATAAAATACTTGATTCCTATGAGCTTTTACCTGCATTTTTTTGGTTGGTGAAATGGTTTCTTTAAGCAACAAATAAAGTTATTCTTTTGATACATGTGATACAAAAATTCTCCTTCAGATACATGTAATACACGAGGACCAGAGTTTTTTTTACAAGTGGCACACAAGTAAACACAAGTTAATATATACAGTGTGTGTGTATATATATATATATAGTATATATATATATATATATATATATAGTATATATATATATATATATATATATATATATATATATATATATATATATATATATATAGTATATATATATATATATATATATATATATATATATATATATATATATATATATATATATATATATATATATATATATATATGCAGTTCTATTATACGAAGGGTGTTTTTGTTTGGATTAGCAAACAGACAAATATTTTTCTTACCATCCAGCAGTTTTATTTTGATGGTACATCTCCCATGTGTAACACAGAATTAAAATGTAGCAAGCCACTATTAATGGTAAAGGAAAGAAGAATGTTGTGATTGTTAAATACAACGTATACCTGAAAAAAGAAAAAAAGAATAAGTCACATGCATTTATAAATACAGTACATAATATATGTATTTTACTGAGATAACAGCCTACTGTAGTACACAATCTGTATCTGTAGCTTTTGTTTGAAAATAATACAGAGTACTGAATTCCATGAATCTATGATATATTAAGTCATGTCTTTATTTGGGAAAAAGAACATGTTGGCATGCATTATGTTTTTGCATGTTATACATAACACCTACATGTATGAACATATTAAAGAGGAAGTAAACTCTCCCACTCTAATGCTTCTTTTCATTTAGTCCCTTATATTAAGTAATTATCAATCTCTAGCCACTGTAATCCAGCCCAAATTGCATATTACTTACTGTTTAAAGAAACTTTAAAAAAAACATGTAACAGTAACATCTGAGCTGATAGATCCAGAACGTCTCTAACTGTGAAATGTGTCTCAAACAGGATTCACCTCTCCAACAGGGGCTGAATTTATAAATGACCTGGAAATTAAGTGCATAAGGTATTCTTTGACTGTCATTTATGCCTGTTTGACCACCCACCGCCTAGCGTGTGTGTCCACAGCTTAGGGTAAGAGTGCCCATCCCCTTTCTCTGGTGTTGGATGGACACTCCCGGGTGCCGTATGTGAATTTTACTATGCACGTTTCAGCTTCGGTATTATATCCTATGAATACCAGCACCCTGTGACCAGGTTCAAGGGACTATATACAACATTTTGAACTTTATATTACAAGGACTCTCATGTGGTCACTCACGTCTTCTGTTTTTTCAAAAATAGTTCCCTTTTTAGAGGTTATTCCATTATGATGATGAACAACATCAACACCTGTAAATCTCTTAGCAGCAAAAAGGTTTAATCAACACTGCTATTCTAGAAAATGTGTGTGTGTGTGTGTGTGTGTGTGTGTGTGTGTGTGTGTGTCATGCCCAGGGTTTTATGAGGTATTAAATCTATTGCCTGCTGGAGAGAGTGGGAAAATAGTTAAAGTACATGTAAAGCAAATACCAAGGATAGAAATATCTGCTAAAAAAAGGCTACCACATCCAATTAAACCAGAGGTCTCAAACTGGTGGCCCTCCAACTGTTGCAAAACCACAAGTCCCATCATGCCTATGCCTGTGGGAGTCATACTTATAACTGTCAGCCTTGCAATACCTCATGGGACTGGAAGTTTTGCAACCGTGGAGGACCGCTAGTTGAGACCCCTGCTTTATTGTGATGTACCCTAAAGTGATTTGAGAGACTATGTTTTGGGAATCCTTTCTTTTTATTATTAAGATGCTCATTGATTCTGATTCCAAAATTCCTTGTGGTGCGACCAACATATTGCAACCCACAAGGGCAGGATATCAAATAGGTCACATGGTTTGATTTACACGTGATAAACATCTCAATACTATATTCCTTTCCCGTACTGTAAGATTTAAATATATCTATGTTTCTTTTGTCGTTCCTTGTGGTTTTACAGGCTTTATGCTTATGACAATAATAGAAGCCAGTTTGGTCCAGAAATGTAACTTTCTTCTTGGGGGGGTCCTGGATATTAGGGGCTAGTCTATTCCCTTAATTGGGTCTTATACAATATATAAATTGGGGTCGCTTAGGAATGAAATGAATTAATGTTTTATCCCTTAGTAATGTTTTTTGAGAATGTACTCTGTTGAAATTAGTCAAAAAGGCCAATTGCTCCTGAGTACCTCTCTTTTTCGGTCTATCCTTTAATATTTTCTTTTCTATCCATCTCTACTACCTGTCTTTGTATAGGTAGCAGACACTTTTTCATGGTAACCCTTTTCTTTCAACTTAATAACACTTTCAAAGTGTTGTAGATAATCCCCTAAACTATCACAATTTCATCGCATTCACTTCAATTGACCCTTTTGGATCTCCCCCAACCCTCTGGGATGATGGCAACTGGCTGTGAGGATGTAGCTGTTCCTGTCAGTTTCTTTTAAAAAAAAATTGTGTTAATCTGTCAACCACATTTCATCAGGACCAAATCCAGGAAACTCTTGCGAATCCAACTACCAGTGAACTTGAGTCCATAGCAGTTATTGTTGATACCAGTTAAAAAAAATCTTAAACTTTCCTCTGTGCCATCCCCTTGGTATAATTATATCATCAATGTATCTTTTATACAAAGATATTTCTGGTATGGCTTGACCAAAAATACTGGATTCCCCCCATTGACTCATCAGTAGGTTGGCCACACTATGAGCATACTTTGCTTCCATAGCCACTCCCCTGATATGATTATAATGATAGCCCTCATGCCAAAAATTGTTATTTGACATACAGTAGCTAGAAAGAGAACTTCCACCAAAAAAATTTTTGTTCCCTCCTCATATGAGACTTATGTTCTAAGGCCTTTCTGGTGGTAAATAAGACATCCTTTTGGCCCAAATTGGTGTACAATGATTCAACGTGTATTGTAACAATAAGTGTATTATCACTAATTGGGGTGTCTTTAAGAATATTCATGAGATATTTACTATCTCTCAACTAGGATAGATAGGTTTGTACAATGGGCTGTAAGAAACAGTCCACGTATTCACCTATATGAAAGAACACAAATCCCAATTATGATGGGTCTTCCAGGTGGACATTCCTTATTTTTATGAATTTTGGGTAATTAGTATATTACTGGTAGTCTAGGGGCTTCTGGAACAATGAAAGAAAGAAAGTTACTGCTCCAGGTGGATTGTGTTAGGATGATCAGTATGGTTTCAGAAGATCAAGGGTGCTGGCAATGCACAAGGCAACAAATGGAAAAATCTATTCAGGTTTTTGTTATGAATGAATGAATGAATGAAAAACTTATAAAGCGCGGCGCATGCGAACTGAATCGCTTCAGTTCGTTATATTTCTCTCTTTTCCGTTCCACAATTCCTCCCCCTTTGTCGGCCATTCTAATTGTTATATTTTTCCTTTTCTCCAAGTCTTCTTTGCCTTTCTGTAAGGTCCCTTTCCTATTTCCCACTCTAGTTTGAATTAACCTAATATCCTGTTCAACCATGGCTCTAAAAACTTCCAAGAAATGGTTGGATGACTTTATGGGATTGAATGTGGATTGATTCCTCAAATATCACCTGTAAGAGGACAGAGAGCTGTTACAGTAGTACTGTGAGTGTTAGCAGTCTGTCACCCAGTTTTTTATACACAAATTACAGTGAAGTCAGCTTACAGTTTTCCTGATTGCTGCCCAAACAGTGTTGTGTGAATAAAATACAGCCAGCCACCTTTCACCTGTCTCACCTGGCCCAATGTCACGAGTGCTGCCAGGAACAGTGTACCTTATTGCTAGGGACACCAGTCAGTGTCACCAGGCCAGTGCCGCCAGCCAATTTCCCTGATTACATTGATGCCAGACCAGTATATGCCAGTGCCAGTGGCCTGATCACAGCCACACCAGTGCCAGTGTCAATAGAGTCAGTGTCTCTGATTGCAGCGACGCCAGACCAGTATACACTAGAACCCATGTCCTGATTACTGCCAAACCAGCGCCAGTGTTAATAGAGCCAGTGTTCCTGATTGCAGTAATGCCAGGTCAGTATACTGTACACCAGTATTATTTTCCTGATCACTGCCACACCAGTGTCAATGTCAATAGAGCCAGTATCCCTGATTGGATTGACGCTGGACCAGTATACGCCACCACCGATGTCCTGATCACTGCCAGACCAGTATACACCACCACCAGTGTCCTGATCCCTGCCCCACCAGCGCCAGTGTCAGAAGAGTCAGTGAAGTCAGCAATACTGTTCTGAGCCCTAGTCATGCCAGGGTCAACAGAGTCATTAAAGCCAGCAACAGTGTTCTGATCACAGCCACATCAGTACAGTCTCACCAGAGTTCATGTAAATAAACATGTACACAAGTGAGGAGGCCCTTCAGATTCTGAGCATGACAGATGAGAGTAGCGGGAAATTCTCACTGCCAGATTTGGATTATCAACATAAAACCATGGAGAATAGTGGTTTAGTAACCAATATGGTGGAGGAAAGGTCCCAACAAAAATAACCAGGTGTTCGTTCTCAGCAGCAGGCAACCACAAGCAGCACATTACATCCTAGTAAAGTGGCAAGCACCAGCAGCGCAGTACAGTTGAAATGCCAAGTACTAATAGTGGAGTGTTACATCAGCCACAAAAGATTAGGGATAATAATAATCCCAGAGGCACTTTTAGATCTAATTGAGCAGCACCTGCCATCCCCCATTTTACAGTGCAACCAGGCATCCAGGCAGATACAGAAAACGTTATGCCCATTCGGTTTTCTTAATTTATTTTTCACAGGAGATTTTTTCAATTTAGTTTAGTGGACCAATGCAATCTCTATGCCCAACAGTACATCACCAATAATCCCAGTTCCATGTATGCTTGCCCATTTGAGTGAAAGTCTGTCACAGTTGAAAAATGTAAAATCCTTCTTGGCCTTACACTAAATAGGGCACTCCGTTTTGTCACGCTGAATACTATAAAACTTCATAAAATTTGTCACTTATCAATTATTTTACCAGAACATTATTCAAAATGTATACTCCTGACAAAAATATCTGCTTTGTTGAGTCCCTCATCCATTTTACAGGTAGGCTTGGCATCAAACAATATATCCAAGTAAACATGCCAGATACTGTATGAAGTTATATAAACTTTGTGAGAGGGCCACAGGGTACACATATGACTTCAACTTTTATGAAGGGAAAGATGACTATCTGGAACCCCTTGAATACCTATCTTATATGGGTAGCAGCTGAAAAAATTGTCTAGGACCTATGTTACCCCTGATCCTTCAGGGATACCATCTCTATGTGTAAAATTTCTATACCAACCTGACACTTTTTTGACATCTTTATTCACAGTAAACTGTATTTTTCAGTACAGTGCAAGCAAATAGCAAGGGATTTCCACAAAGACTGGTGACTACAAAGCTAAAAGGGGGATAGCCGGCAAGCTTGCAGAATTAAGAAACTTTTGCTCCTAAATGGAAGAATAAGTGGGATGGATAAGTCCTATATTCCATTTACAAAGACACCACAGTGGAAATCCAAGGAAGGCCTGGTCTGGTACAAAAACCTTGCATGCCCTACCACAATTAGTTTATGGGAGGTGTAGATTTAAACGACCAAATAACGACACCCTGTACGGCAATAAGAAGATTCATTCACTGGTACAAAAAGTGTGTATCTAACTATTTCATTTGGCCATGTACAACTCCAACATCATAAATAGGGCCGCAGGAAAACCTGTATTCTTCCTAAACTACCAAGAAAAAGTTGTAAAAGTTGAAACAGTCCTTATTTACTAACAAGGCCCTGTACCTGCCACATTTGTTCTGATGCAGTTAGTTGACAACATGAGAGACATTTTCCTGATATGTTCCTTCCTACTGAAACAGACTGGAGCCCCCCCCCCCAAAAAAAAATGCTGTGTATGCTCCAGAGAATGAATAAGGTGTGGCACATGTTATTATTGTCCTAACTATCCCTCACAACCTAGCATCTGTATAAAAGTTTTGCTTGTATCTGATGTCCTCTGTACCGACCTGTTCTCTCAAACACATTTCTTCCTGTTGCCTGGACCAAACATTTGCCTGCATACTAACCATGACTGCCTGCTGCCTAAACTGACCTTGGCCTATTAATCAACCATGTTTTTGCCAGGCGCTTGGACTGATCCTTTGTCTGCTTTGACAGTGTGAGGTCTTGCCACTGTAGTAGTGGGATTGATGCCTACACAGGGTTCTCACGTATTTGAGAAAATTAAGCTTTTGTTTTTCTTCAGGTTTTGTAATCCCCAGATCAAGGTCTGAGTTTTGAAGGGCTTTGAAGACTGGGAAGAAACCTCTAACCCTTTGTCTAGGTATTAACAAAGACAAGAAGGCCACTGTACATGAGCAATAACTCTAGAATATCACAGTGCACACTAACCATGTCTTTGCCTGCTACTTGAACTGACCTTGGCCTGTTTATCAACCATGTTTCTGCCTGCTGCCTGGACCAATCTTTTGCCTGTTTGGTGACCACATCTCTACCTACCACCAGTACTGACACATCACACATCCCAGTGACTGCGTTCCTTTGAGACATCAGTCCCACCCCATTCTTCTACAGACAATTACACAGCTGGAACCACATGCACTCTTTTGGCCGTTCAGACTCCTGTACTTCCTGGCCAGAGAAAAGAACATTGTGCTTTAGAGCAGACCTGTACCAGTAAGTTAGGCCTGCTTGGCTTTTTGGAACAAGGACTTCCCTAGGTAAAGCTAAACTCAGCGATATTACCTGGCCACTCATACAGTGGCAACCCTCTGGGTACAATACACTGTTTTCTATGCAGTGTTGGTTAATTTGTGTGATACAAAAGTGGCAATGTTGAATTCATAATCAGTATTAGGCATTGAAAAGGTCTTACACATGTGGTATCCCCATACTACTTGGGAGGAGTAGCAGAATGTGTTTTGAGGTGAATTTCTAGCTATGCCCATGCTGCTTGTTAGGAATATCTTATTGACAACTTTGTGTTAAAAAATGCATTTTAATTTTCTTCTTACATTTTCCAAAAACTTGTGGCAAAGATATGGCATTTCCAAAAGACTCGCTATGTCTTCTAGAAATTACATTGTGGTTTTTACTTTTCAAAATGTAGTCATTTTGTGTGTGTTTCCACTGTCCTGGTGTTACAGTGCTTCTAAAAGTATGATAAGTAGTTAGGATTTTTTTTTTTTTGCATTATTTCCACCCTAAAAAGCCCTAAGCTGCTCCTTGGATTTTGTCACTATCTATGTGGCTAGACTGTGTAAAAGTCTCAAACATGTGGTATCATGATATTCAGAAATAGTACCAGAATGTGTTTTGAGATTCAAATTCTAATTCCAAGTATGCCTATGATGTGTGTTATAAATATCTTATTTATTGACAACTTTGTGTAAAATAAATCGATTTATATTGTCTTTCACAAACCACAAAACAAAAGTGCACAAAGAATAAGAGGAATGATTAGACAATATATTGTTCTTAAAAACTGAGTCTTCATCCTGAGGACTGGTTCACAGCTTTTCCTAAGACAGTCTTAATGCAAAGACAAGGCAAAAGATATTGTTCACACCACAGTGTTGCCTGCATCATTCTTTCTCAGCACAGTGCATTACAACATGCTGCAATGTGTCCCAATACACATTATCCCCTAAATTATTATCCCCCCCACACACACCTTTCTCGGTTGTTGTGTGACCTGTCTGTCTGTATATGCATAAAGCTATATATAAAATGTAGTAACTATCTATTTCAGCTGATCTAGAGCTATCTTTATCCAGGCTAAAACTAACTGTATGTGCTAACTTCACAATACTCACACATTTTGGGGCAAATTAATAAAGCAGCTTTTAACAAACTTTTACTGTTTGGAAATCAATCACTGTCACTGAAACCACAAGCACCAGAAATATTCGATTGCAGTGAATGTTTGGTGAATTAAAGATTAACGGCTTAATGAGTATATTCCTTTGAATATAGAGTGGAACAGCGGAAGTGCAAAACTCACCCTCTCTTTTTTTCTGTCATAGGGTATACATTGCGTAAGAAATATACTTTATTACACTACCTTCTGTTTTTTTGTAATATATGGCCCTATGAATGATACATAATTGTGCAATCACCAAGACAATATTTCCTCCAAAGGTATTTATTTTTTTTTTTTTTTTAGGTACAGTACAAGCTCAAAATGATTAACAGGAATAGAACAAATTAAGCAAACTGTCCCTTTTATCTTAAAAAGTGCATTCATTGGTCCTCTAAGGCCTCGTACACAAGATAGGATCGCCAAAGGAGAACGGTCTGAAGGACCGTTTTCATTGGTCCAAACCGATCGTGTGTGGGCCCCATCGGTTAGTTAACCTTCTGTCAAAAAAATTAGAACTTGCTTTAAAATTGAACCGATGGACGCCTAACCGATAGGTCAAAACCGATCGTTAGTATGCAAAAGCGTTGGTTAAAAATCCACGCATGCTCAGAATCAAGTCGACGCATGCTTGGAAGCATTGAACTTCATTTTTTTCAGCACGTCGTTGTGTTTTATGTCACCGCGTTCTGACACGATCCGTTATTTAACCTATGGTGTGTAGGCACATCAGACCATCAGTCAGCTTCATCGGTTAACTGATGACAACGGTCCTTCGGACCGTTCTCATCGGATGGACTGATCGTGTGTACGCAGCCTAACAGGTGTCCACTGATTTCCAAATGTGCATTCCACCCTTCTTCATGCATGGCATAGCCTACATTTTCCCCCCAGAGCAAAGGCCTCGCTCCCACAAACATGAATGGATGTTCCAACTCTGTTGTACCAGGCCAGGGGCTTTCAGGAGGAATATTAAGTTCATGTTCTTTAGGATCCTATATTGACATAGATACATTTGTAGTCTGCTTCTAGACTTCTTCTACCAAGTACTTCTTGTAGTTGAGGTATTTGCTTCCAGCACATGGTTATATCACCATCTTGATGTGTTTCCATGCAATTGCTCTCAAGCATTTGCAGAAACTGGTACATTGCCTGAAAAGGGTCAGTAATGTCTCTCCAATTTGCTTGTGTTTGAGCTTGCATGACTATTTTCCACAAGGCTTTGCAAGTTCATTGCACAGTGTAGTAGATTGTGGCTTTGCCCAAGTGGAATTTAAAATGCATAGATTCATATAATTTATTTTCTTTTAGTGCAATTGCTAAAGAAACATTGACATTTGACAGTTGCAGACAAAAACTATGACAGCAGAATGGAACAGTTGCTAGAGGCGCTTAACACTTTTATGAAGCAGAGGCAGCCAGAACAAAGTCAGAACAAAGTCTGTGATACCATTTTGCAGTCTCATTGATTCCACTCCTGAAAAGAAGTATCTGAAGACAGAGATTCTTCGATTCCATATCTGCCCAGAGGATTTCCAGTAGGATGTCAAAACTGTGCATTAAAATATGGTGTTAATATGAATAATTAAAACGACTATATATAGTGTGACAGTAGGCAGGTTAAATCCCCTGGTTGCATCCAATATGCTGTATATATTTCTCCTAGGTTCAGGCTTTATGCCAGTTTGTACCTCTAGGGGGAGTGCTGGGAGGACTTGATGAGCCCAGCTGTATCATGTGGGCTCGTTAGGTCCTCTACAAAAACTCCCAGCATGCTAAGAGATATGCTCCAACCTGGAACCAGATCTGTGTGAATAGTCTAGGGAGTGTGATCTCTGTGCGGTGAGACAAAGCCTGTGTGGTTATTGCTAAGAGATTTAAACAGCAGGAAGTCAGGGACTGGGGCAGCACAAGGCTGTACCCAGTTGTTAGTTAGGGACACCAATGTTTATAGCGAGCAGGTCAAGTTGACCAGGATTTATTTTTGTATTTCTTTTGTTTTCCGTCATATTTTTATTTGTATATAGTTCAAATAAAATTGCACCTTTTTGTTTTCCTCCTACCACTGTCTGCTGTGCCTAATGTTTTTTGTGTGCTGAACCCTTCCAGGGGGTCAGACACACCTGCTGCCGGGCTAACCCCTCACAATAGATATATATATATATATATATATATATATATATACAGTATACACACACAAACACGAAAACTTTGTTTCCAAATTCACAAATACACTGAAGTGAGGAATGATGAAGGTTGAAGATAAATTATGGGGCAGAAACTTTATACCACAACCTCCATGATAAATGTTTTACAAGGCTGTGGTGTGAAGTAGTAGTGGATTATGCATGATCCATCCATAAAACAAAACATATATTAAATAAACTTACCTTTTAACAGACTTCCAGGTGAAGCAGAAATATTTATGTGGGTATCCTCTCATGTCCCGTACACACGATCGGAAATTCCGATAGCAAAAGTTTGATGGAGCACACACATGGATTTTCCCCTCAAAAGCCAACAAAAGATTGAGAGCTGGTTCTCAAATTTTCTGATTTTTTTCCTATCGGAAAATCTGATCGTCTGTAGCAATTCCATCACGCAAGATTAGCCAAAAAAAGAACGAGGTAGCCAACACAGCAGGTTTTTGTTTTTAATTTATTTATTTTTTAAATTAGGGTACACCAAAAGAGTGAGAACGATCTAGAGTTGCCACCTCATCCTTTTAAACCCGAACACATAGTAATTACACAGGTTCTGTGGCTAATTTAATGTCGATAAGGCACCGAGTGAGTTTAGCTAAAGTGTGTATCTCACACGTACAGATATGAAGGAAAAACTGCAAACACTGGAGGAAACACTGCAAAATATATTTTTTTGCCCTAAATGGGTGTTTGTTGAATAGAAAAATAGAAGAACACTAGCTAAAGTGTTTATCTGACACGTACAGATATGGAGGAAAAACTGCAAACACTGGAGGAAACACTGAATTTTTTTATTTTTTTGCCCTAAATGGATGTTTTTTGAATAGCACAATAGAAGAAAAGTATCTAAAGGGTGTATCTCACAGTAACATATGCAGCGCTGGTGTAATTTGATTTCTGAAGCAGGACTGACTCCTATATATTTCTGTCCCTATAAGCACAATCAGGAACCTTTCCCTAAAGTATCTAATGCAGAGTACCTCACAGGAACATATGCAGCGCTGGTGTACTATGATTTCTGAAGCAGGACTGACTCCTATATATTTCTGTCCCTATAAGCACAATCAGGAACCTTTCCCTAAAGTATCTAATGCAGAATATCTCACAGGAACATATGCAGCGCTGGTGTACTATGATTTCTGAAGCAGGACTGACTCCTATATATTTCTGTCCCTATAAGCACAATCAGGAACCTTTCTCTAAAGTACCTAATGCAGAGTATCTCACAGGAACATATGCAGCGCTGGTGTAATATGATTTCTGAAGCAGGACTGACTCCTATATATTTCTGTCCCTATAAGCACAATCAGGAAGCTTTCCCTAAAGTATCTAATGCAGAGTACCTCACAGGAACATATGCAGCGCTGGTGTAATATGATTTCTGAAGCAGGACTGACTCCTATATGTTTCTGTCCCTATAAGCACAATCAGGAACCTTTCCCTAAAGTATCTAATGCAGATTATCTCACAGGAACATATGCAGCGCTGGTGTAATATGATTTCTGAAGCAGGACTGACTCCTATATATTTCTGTCCCTATAAAAAGCACAATCAGGAACCTTTCCCTAAAGTATCTAATGCAGAGTATCTGACAGGAACATATGCAGCGCTGGTGTAATTTCATTTCTGAAGCAGGACAGTCTGACTCCTATATATTTCTCTCCCTACAAGCAGCAGCCTTTCCCTACCCTAACTAAAGCAGAGTGACAAGCTGTGCTATGTGCCTCTAGCTTATATAGAGGCTGGGTCACATGCTGGGTCACATGCTGTACTGGCCAATCACAGCCATGCCATTAGTAGGCATGGCTGTGATGGCTTCTAGGTCACACAATTAAAACAAATGGTGATTGGCTGCCCTGCAGCGCGCCATTACATTGCCGAACACCGAACCCGAACTTACAGCAAATTGTTCAGGTTCGGGTACCAAAAACCCAAAAATCCGGTACGCTCAACCCTAGTCCTGTGTGTGCACTACAGAAAGTGTACAGCCCAGCAGCTGAATGATCAAAGGTGCAGACAGCCGATGGCTGAGCTTCCATCATGGGTAAATGAGCTCATCCTCCATCTTCTATCTGTGAGTGAAATATCTCCCCCCACCCTTCTCCCTCCTGCCTATCAGTAAACTAAGGTAACGAGGGCTCAGCTGTAAGGGGTACTGTGCGGGCTCTGATGTAAGGGGGGGGGCTTTGGTGAGCAGAGTCCACAGCTTTCCCCTTTACATCAGAGCCAGCCTTAACCACTTAAATACAGGACACTTTCGCCCCCCTTCCTGCCCAGGCCAATTTTCAGCTTTCAGTGCTGTCATACTTTGAATGACAATTGCGCGGTCATGCAAAACTGTACCCATATAACATTTTGAATTCCATTCACACAAATAGAGCTTTTTTTTGGTGGTAGTTATTTATTCACCACTGGGTTTTTTATTTGTTGCAAAAAAAGGAAAAAAGACCAAATCAGTTGAACTTTCTGTAATGAAATTTAGCAAATAATAATTTTGCTTCTTCACTGATATGCACTGATGAGGCCACACTGATAGGCACTGATGAGGAGGTACTGATGGACATTGATAGGTGGCACTGATAGGCACTGATAGGTGGCACTTATGGGCACTGTTGAGGCACTGATAGCGGCACTGATGGGCACTGATTGGCATTGATGGGGTTGCACTTGCCAGTTAACGGTTCTCTTTTCCTCACATAGACACAGCATGGGAGGAAAGGACTGCTGACAACTGAAAAGTCTGTTTACAGGTGATCAGCTGTATTTGGACACAGCTGATCACATGGTAAAGGGCCGCAGTTATTGGTCGGGTACTGTGATCTTTGATCAGCTGTGTCCGAAGGACACAGCGCTCATAGAGTGCCCTGGATGCATGCCCCAGGGGGCACGTGAGAGGTTGGGTTCTGGTAGAACATCCATGGGCTTCCTCCCAAAACTGGAAGCTTGCGCTGTAGCTGTCTTTTGGCTATAGCATGGGAGGGAAGAAGTTAAATCAGGGTTCCCAAAGCACTCCTTACATCAGAGCTCCTCTTTATATTTTAGAGTTCACTGAGATCCATACAGTGTTCTCTTACAGTGTAAGTGGAAATTTTGCAGGCTCTTTTGTAAGGGGGGCTCTGTGGACACCGATGTAAGGGAGGCTCTGCAAACTCTGATGTAAGAGAGAACTCTGCAGACTCTATTGTAAGGGGGGCTCTGGAAACCTGATTAAAGGGGAATGCTGGGAACTCTGATGTAAGTGGGGCCCTGGTTACCAGAGTCTGTAGCCTTTCCCTTTACATCAGAGTTCCTTCTGTACATCAGAGTTCTCAGTGTTCCCCTAAAATTAGAGTCTCCAGAATTCTCCCTTTACATCAGAGTTTGCATAGTTCCCCCTTACAGTGTAAAAGGGGAACTCTGCATGTTCAGATTTAAAGGAGAATTCTGTGGATTCAGATGTAAAGGCGGAACTCTGTGGACACTGATATAAGGGGGGAACTTGTGTGATGAAAACCATATGATTAGAAATGTTATCTATACACAAAATACAGTGCCTTGAAAAAGTATTCATACCCCTTAAAATGTTTCACATTTTGTGATGTTACAACTAAAAATGTAAAATAGATTGTATTGGGATTTTATGTGATAGACTAACACAAAGTGGCACATAATTGTGAAGTAGAAGGAAAATGATAAATGGTTTTCAATTTTGTTTACAAATAAATATCTGAAAAGTTTTGCGTGCATTTGTATTCAACCCCCCGAGTCAATACTTTGTAGAACCACCTTTCACTGCAATTACAGCTGCAAGTCTTTTTGGGGATGTCTCTACCAGCTTTGCACATAAAGAGAGTGAAATGTTTACCCATTCTTCTTTGCAAAATAGCTCAAGCTCTGTCAGATTGGATGGAGAGCATCTGTGATCAGCAATTTTCAAGTCTTGCCACAGATTTTCAATTGGATTTAGGTCTGGACTTTGACTGGTCCATTCTAACACATGAACAAGCTTTGATCTAAACCATTCCATAGTAGCTCTGGCTGTATGCTTAGGGTTGTTGTCCTGCTAGAAAGTGAACCTCTAAGATTGCCCTGTATTAGATAACTTCTAAGATTGCCTTGTATTTGGCTCCATCCATCTTCCCATCAACTCTGACCAGCTTCCCTGTCCCTGCTGAAGAAAAGCATTGTTACATCATGATGCTGCAACCACCATGTTTCACGATGGGGATGGTGTTTTCAGGGTGATGTGCAGTGTTTGTTTTTCACCACACAGTGCGTTTTGCTTTTAAGCCAAAAAGTTAAATGTTGGTCTCATCTAACCAAAGCACCTTTTTCCACATGTTTGCTGTGTCCCCCACATGGCTTCTCGCAAACTGCAAATGAGACTTATTATGTCTTTCTTTCCATGACTAAGCATCTATCCATGATGTGAAACATGATAGCTTTTTTGTCCCCTATGTCCACTTTCTACCATTGATTGCAGTGTTGCATGAATTTTTGGATGTTATACAGCTTTGGATTTTATCCTTTGTTCATTTTGTTTCAATAAATCGCCTATCAGAGTGCGGCAGTCCAGGAACATTTATTTTTTCCATGGCTTTCTTTCTATGATTACTTTCTTCTTGCCACTCTTCCATGAAGGCCAGATTTGTGGAGTGCTCGATAGTTGTCCTGTGGACAGCTTCTCCCACCTGAGCTGTGGATCTCTGCAGCTCCTCCATAGTTACCATGGGCCTCTTGGCTGATTCTCTGATTAATGGTCTCCATGCCCAGCCTGTCAGTTTAGGTGGATGGCCATGCCTTGGTAGGTTTGCAATTGTGCCATGTGCTTTCCATTTTCAGATGATGTATTAAACAGTGCTATGTGAGATGTTCAAAGCTTGGGATATTTTTTTATAACCTAACCCTGCTTTAAACTTCTCCACAACTTTATTTTCTGACCTGTCTGGTGTGTTCATTGACCTTCATGATGTGGTTTGTTCACTAAGCTTCTCTACCAAACCTCTGAGACCTTCACAGAACAGCTGTATTTACATAGGTGGACTCTATTTACTAATTAGGTAACCTCTGAAGGCAATTGGTTCCCCTAGATTTTAGTTGGGGGTATCAGAGTGAAGGGGGCTGAATACAAATGCACGCCACACTTCTCAGATATTTATTTGTAAAAAAATTGAAAACTATTTATAATTTTCCTTGCACTTTTACAATTATGTGCCACTTTATGACCATCACATAAAATCCTAATAAAATGCATTTATGTTTCTGGTTATAACATGACAAAATGTGGAACATTTGAAGGGGTATGAATACCTTTTCAAGGCACTGTAAATGTATAGTGTATACTACAAAAAAAAAAATTGCTGTGCGCCACTAAACTTTTTGGGTTTGGCTTGAAGAAAAGTTGGCAACCATACCCAAGACAGCAAGAAGAACATGTGAAAGGATCCCCTCTGGGATTTCCCTTACTTTGGAGAGATGTTTTCCAACTTACTGTTATCTTTTTCTCCAGACAGTGAAGGGAAATATCCCTGGACTGAGAGCAAAACCAATAAAATCTTCTGCTTTAGATATACCTTAATTGAGTGCTGGTATGATTATTTGAAATACAGAAATTGCTGGTAAAAAAAAGTTTCTATATTTTACATTTAACTTGGAATTTACAATATGATACTTATTAAAAATTCATTAAAAAAAATGCACATTAATCATAGTTGCTATACAGTTTGTGCTAGGCTATATAATTTAGCCTTAGTCAACATTTTTATATGATAAATACTAAATATAAATTGTACATTGTAAATCTGCTGAGAAAGTAATAAAGACTTTCTGTAAGCACCTTGTACAGTGAGGGAAAAAAAGTATTTTTTATCCCCTGCTGATTCTGTACGTTTGGCCACTGACAAATAAATAATCAGTCTATAATTTTAATGGTAGGTTTATTTTAGCAATGAGAGACAGAATAACAAAATAAAAATCCAGAAAAATGAATTAAAAAAAAAGTTATAAGTTGATTTGCATTTTAATGAGTGAAATTAGCATTTGACTCCTTCGCAAAACATGACTTAGTACTTGGTGGAAAAAGCCTTGTTGGTAATCACAGAGATCCGACATTTCTTGTAGTTGGCCACCAGGTTTTCACACATCTCAGGAGGGATTTTGTCCCACTCCTCTTTGCAGATCCTCTCCAAGTCATTAAGATTTTGAGGCTGACGTTTAGTAACTCGAACCTTCAGCTACCTCCATATATTTTCTCTGGGTTTAAGGTCTGGAGAATGGCTAGGCCACTCCAGGACCTTAAAGTGCCTCTTCTTGAGCCACTCCTTTGTTGCAATGGCTGTGTGTTTTGGGTCCTTGGCATGCTAGAATACCCTACCACGACCCATTTTCAATGCCCTGGCTGAGGGAAGGAGGTTCTCACCCAAGATTTGATGGTACATGGCCCATCGTCCCATTTGATGCAGTGAAGTTGTCCTGTCCCCTTAGCAGAAAAACACCCCAAAGCATAATGTTTCCACCTCCATGTTTGACAGTGGCGATGGTGTTCTTGGGGTCATAGGCAGCAATCCTCCTCCTCCAAACACGGCGTGTTGAGTTGATTCCACAGAGCTAAAATTTGGTTTCATCTGACCACAACACTTTCACTCAGTTCTTCTCTGAATCCTAAAGATGTTCATTAGCAAACTTCAGACAGGCCTGTACATGTGCTTTCTTGAGCAGGAGGACCTTGCGGGCGCTGCAAGATTTCAGTCCTTCACTGCGTAATATGTTACCAATTGTTTTCTTGGTGATTATGGTCCCAGCTGCCTTGAGACCTGTGCAGTTCTGGGCTGATTCCTCACTATTCTCATGATCATTGAAACTACACGAGGTGAGATCTTGCATGGAGTCCCTAGACCGAGGGAGATTGACAGCTATTTTGTGTTTCTTCCATTTGTGAATAACCGCACCAACTGTTGTCACCCTCTCACCCAGCTGCTTGGCAATAGTCTTGTAGCCTATTCCAGCCTTGTGTAGGTCTGCAATCTTGTCCCTGACATCCTTGGACATTTCATTGATCTTGACCATGGTGGAGAGATTGGAGTCTGATTGATTCATTGCTTCTGTGGACAGGTTTCTTTTATACAGGTAACAAGCTGAGATTATGAGCACTCCCTTTAAGAGAGTGTTCCTAATATTACCTCTTTACCTGTATAAAAGACAAATGGGAGCCAGAAATCTTACTGGCTGATAGGGGATCAAATATTTATTTCACTCATTAATTTATAACTTTTTTTTAAATGCATTTTTCTGGATATTTTTGTTGTTATTCTGTCTCTCACTGTCAAAATAAACCTACAGTTAAAATTGTAGACTGAGCATTTTTTTGTCAGTGGGCAAACATATAAAATCAGCAGGGTATTAAATTCTTTTTGCCCTCACTGTACATGTTAGAGCCTATAAACAGTTTACATAGCTTTTGTTGATCCATTAAAACGAGAGTCAAAACTAGTTTACATTTTATAATACTCACCAGAGAACATCATTAGGTGTTGTTAGATCAAATGCACAACTTTCTAATCCATCTTTGAACTGGATGACCTTTGAATAGACCCAGACAGGAAACACAACAACGAAAGATGCTGCCCATAGAAGGATATTTACACGTATAGTCTTTGATATTGTCCTCAAGCTAGTTAGGCGAAATGGCTGTACAAGAGCCATGTACCTGCAACATTAAACAATATAATTAGTATTATATTTCAGTGATAATGGATACACAATTTTTTTGATCTACAGTTATACTTATATTGGGTACAATATGTACCACATGTCAAAGCAACAGTGTGAGCAAAAATGATCAGGCATTATTTAGATAATTACTCTTTATTTGTCATTTTGCTTTCAATAATGCCAGCGAGTACTTCTGGTTCTCACAGAGCTTTCCAAAAATGTGAGTACCCTAGCTGTTAGAAAAATCCTCATAGTGCCATAGAAGAAGGCCGTGTTACCGTAGGACACAATTAACCATTAAGAGCAAAAAAGGCAATTGTCACTCCATGGTTGACAGGGCTTACATTTCTTTTGCTGATGCAGAACTCAGGGTAATGACAGACAATGTAGGCATCAATAAATGTAATAAAAAATTTAGGAAAGCCCTTAATAAGTGTTTGGTTTTAGTCCAGTTACACTGTGGGGGTATTTACTAAAACTAGTGCACTCAGAATCTGGTGCAGCTGTGCATGGTAGCCAATCAGTTTCTAACTTTAGCTTGTTCTATTAATGTGGTTGTAAACCCACTTTTGCAAGTTACACCTACAGGTAAGCCTAGAATAAGGCTTACCTGTAGGTGTTAGCAATATCTCCTAAACCTGCATGGTTTAGGAGATATTCGCCGAATGACAGGACCGCAGGCGCACTAACAATAGCTGTGCTAAACATGGCAATGTCGTGTTTGACGGCTCCCGCGCACATGCGCGGGAGTGACGTCATCGCCGCTCCAGCCAACACAGCGCCGGCGCGGCGATTACAGGAAGAAGATCGCTGGAGACATGGCAGCAGTGGAGGAGGGAACGGAGGAGAACTTCGGGGGCTTCGTTCTCAGGTAAGTCGATCATAATTAGCTAGTATGCTGTGCATACTAGCTCATTATGACTTTGTCTTGCAGGGTATTAAAAAAAAAAAGAAAAGAACAAGTATTTTTTGGCAATGTGGGAAAAAGAGAGCCTTCAGCTTTCTGGCATCACTTAGGTGAAAAATCAAGTATTTAAAAGGCTGCTAGGTATAGGAGAGGGGTATGGGAGCTTTACTTATACATGGCTAGGCCTGGCCCGCCACCTTTTTAATTTTGTCTAATAAAGTCACTTACAGACATTAGTGACACTTGCTAAATCTTAAATGTATGATGATATTAATTAGGTATCTACTTGCAGATCTCTGCAGAAACACTATAGACTGCATATAGACTCAATTAATCAAAATAAATAATGGGAAATAGCTAAAACCATACAGTACAACAGGCATGAATAATACAATTAAACAGTCCAAAACTTGATGGGTAGAACAGTCTGAAGTGGCTCAAGATGCAATCTACCTCTGCAGCAGCACCTAAGGTGGGTGCTTCTTTGTGTCTCTGTGCCAGACTGGTCTAGGTTACAGAACCCTACACATTTTCTCTCTCCAGTGTTCCTTAATGGTATCTCAGTTCTCCTAAAAACGTAGCTTTCCTCCTGTGTAGAGCTGTAAAAATAAATCTTAATATTTTGCTGTAGTTTCACTATGAAACACCAGGTTGATACTATTTCAGAAAGTCATGTAATTATCTCAAAAGAAATTACCTATAATGTGATCTAGTTCACTGTGACACCTTTACAGACAGTATTTACTAATTGGGTTCCTGTTATGTTGTGTTAAAGGGAGCCTTGGAACACAGCAGGGATAATTACAACAATTGTTCTATATAAATGGTTGAGTTAGCCTCTGTAGTTTTTTTAATATAATCACATCAAGCTATTTTTTGTAGGTCACGTGATTACTATTCACAGAAACACAGAATTAAATGATAGGGCGACACAGAAATAATGGCTTTGACTATTAGGCCCCATGTCCGCGGACGTTTTTACAGTCTTTTTTATGACCGCAGCTTAAAAACGCCTCTCCATGTTAGCCTATGGCCTCATGCCCACCATGGCATTTTTGAGCTGTAAATGGCATAGCCGTTTTTAAGCTGTAAAAAAAAACAGGACCAGTGCTTTTGGAGGCTCCAGCGCTAGAGCTGTAAAAATGTCAGACGCCGGCAAAAGGTGATAAACGTGATTTAACAAGGTTTAATGTCCGGCGTTTCTGTCGCTATTCAAAATCAATTGTTCCCTATGGGAGCCCATTGATTTGAATAGAAGTCACACCAGAAGTCGGATCAAGACTTGCGGTGCCACTTGTGTGCTGAGAATCTTGAAGGGGGAACCCCGTGAAAATGTAAAAAAAAATTTGCGTGAAGTTACCCCCGAAGACGATATCAGACCCTTTGGTCTAGTATGGATCTTAAGGGGAACCCCCACACCAAAAGAAAATGGCGTGGGGTCCCCCCAAGATCCATACCAGACCCTTGTCCGAGCATGCAGCCCAGCAGGTCAGAAAAGGGGGGGCGATTGAGCTTGTGTATGGACCATACCAAGCCACCTGCCCTCAACTTGGGGGGTTTATTGCTTTGAGGCAGGGGGGCCCTCACCCCAAAGCACCTTGTCCTCATTTTGATGAGGACAAGGGCCTCTTCACGACAACCCTTGCCCGGTGGTTGTCGGGTCTCTCATAGGGAACCATTGATTTTGAATAGAGACAGAGAAATGCGGCTGAAAGCTAGCGCGGCTTAACATGCATTGAATTCAATGCAAAACGCAAAAAAACAAAGCATTTTTGATGCAGCTTTTTTTCTGGCGTCTGTACTAGCTTTACAGCCCATCTTTTAAAACGTGTGTGGGCAGGAGGCCTTAAAATTCGGTCTAAGTGTGTTTGTCCAAGCACTAATACGCTGCCTAACAAGAATTCTCTTGCCTTTGTGGCTGTGTGTGGTGAAGAGATGAGCTCGGGGGTGTACTTTGGATATACCGTATTTGTCAGCGTATAACACGCACCTTCACTTTAAGAGGGAAGTTTCAGGAAAAAAATCTTAAATTTGAAATAAAGAACTGTGAAGCAAAATAAGGGCCACAGTGTCCATGAATGCAAGCCCATCATTGCCATGAATGCATCCCCCACCATTGCCATGAATTCAGCCCCACCACTGCCATGAATACAGCACCCACATTGACATGAATGCAGCACTCACATTGACGTGAATGCAGCACCACCATTGACACGAATGCAGCACCCCCATTGACATGAATGCAGCACCCCCTATTGACATGAATGCAGCATTTTCATTGATATGAATGCAGCACCCCCATTGTCACGAATGCAGCACTCCCATTGACATTAATGCAGCACCCACGTTGACATGAATGCAGCACCACCGTTTCTATGAATGCAGCACCCCAATTGACATGAATGCAGCCCCCACATTGCCATAAATGCAGGACCCCCATTGACATGAATGCAAAACCCACATTGCCATGAATGCAGCACTCACATTGCCATGAATGCAGACTCACCATTGCCATCAGTGCAGCCTGATTCATGCCCATCTGCAGTCCTGGAGGAGACAGGGAGGGGGCGGGATGAGCGCCAGCACATTACAAGCTATGCAGTGGAATAACGTCCTTACAGGATGTCGCCAATTTACAAGCCGACCTCAATGCTCTGTCTAATTCGGCGACTATGTGGCAGATGAGGTTTAATGTTGATAAATGTAAAGTTATGCACTTGGGGGCTAAGAATATGCATGCATCATACATACTAGGGGGAGTACAGCTGGGGGGATCCGTGGTGGAGAAGGATCTGGGGGTTTTGGTAGATCATAAGCTCAATAATGGCATGCAATGCCAAGCTGCGGTTTCCAAAGCGAGCAAAGTCCTTTCTTGTATTAAGAGAGGTATGGACTCCAGAGACAGAGATATAATGTTGTCCCCTGTTCAAATCATTAGTAAGACCTCATCTGGAATATACAGTTCAGTTTTGGGCACCAGTCTTAAAAAAGGATATCGGGGAACTGGAGAAAGTGCAGAGAAGGGCAACCAAACTGATAAGAGGCATGGAGGAGCTCAGCTATGAGGAAAGATTATAGGAACTGAATTTATTCACTATTGAGAGCAGGAGAATAAGGGGGGATATGATCAACATGTACTAATATATAAGGGGTCCATATAGTGAACTTGGTGTTGAGTTATTCACTTTACAGTCAACACAAAAGACAAGGGCACTCTACGTCTAGAGGAAAAAAGATTTAATCTCCAAATATGGAAAGGTTTCTTCACAGTAAGAGCTGTGAAAATGTGGAACAGACTTCCTCCAGAGGTGGTTCTGGCCAGCTCAGTAGATTGTTTTAAGAAAGGTCTGGATACTTTCCTAAATTTACATAATATAACTGGGTACTTACATTTATAGATAAAGTTGATCCAGGGAAAATCTGATTGCCTCTCGGGGGATCGGGAAGAATTTTTTTTTACCATGCTGTAGTAAATTGGGTCATGCTCTGCTGTTTTTTTTGCCTTCCTCTGGATCAACTGTGGGTATAGAATTGGGTATATGGGATTGTAAGATATTTTTTATTTTATTAATTTATTTTTTTATGGTTGAACTGGATGGACTTGTGTCTTTTTTCAACCTGACTAACTATGTAACTATGTAACATACAGGGGAATCTGTTTCCTCTGTGGCCTCTTTAATACAAAGGGCAGGAGACAGGACTTTAAAGAGGCTGCTGCGTAAACAGGAAATTCTCCTGTATGTACAGCAATCATCCCGCCCGCTCCCTGTCCCCTCCAAGGAACCCCCGGGGATTGTTTGGGGGTCATAAAAGATATACAAGTCCAAATTACCAGACTGGCCGTTCGAAACGGAACATGGGCCACAATTGGCCCATGGGCCGGACTTTGAACATGCTTGCTTTAGACCATCATATCATTTTCACTTTATCTGACATATACTTTCACTATTCTAGTGATTAAGGCCTTGTTCACTGTTTCAGCTTGTAAAACACTCAGTTCTGAAGTTCCAATATGCCCAACAAGCATAATTCCATCCAAAGTACATGAGTTTTTTTTTGGCAGATCGCAAATGTTTTTGGCCCCATCGACTTCAATGTAAATGCCTGACTTCAGCAGAAAAACGCTTGTAAAACGCTCAAAGAGCAGCTCTCCACCCCAAATTCCTCCCCTAGTATTGGCTAAACAAAAATGCCTGAAGCTGTAAGACCCCTTTCACACTAGGGTGTTTTTCAGGCGCTTTTGGGCTAAAAATAGTGCCTGTAAAGTGGTTGAAAAACACCCCCCTGCAGCCCCAGTGTGAGTGCACGAGTGCTTTCACACTGGAGTGGTTTGCTTGCAGGACGTTAGAAAAAGTCCTGCAAGCAGCGTCTTTGGGGCACTGCCCCTGCCCATTGAAATGAATGGGCAGCACTGCCAAAGCGCCTGAAAAGGGTTTCGGCAGTGGCGTTTTTTGGGCGCATTTAATACTTTTTTCGGCCACTAGCAGGGGTTAAAAGCGCCAAAGAGTGCTGCTAAAACTAGTGCCGCTTTACCGCTAACGCCCAGCATGGCACAGCTCTAAAATGCTTGTAATACACTTCTAAAATGCTTTGGAAAAAAAATGCAAAAAAAGATTTAAGAAATGCCTGAAAATTGCCAGTAGATCGATACGCTGTGAATGGAGCCTAATGCCCCGTACACACGACCGGGTTTTCTGACGGGAAAACTGCGAGGAGAGCTTTTGGCCGGGAATCCCGGCCGTGTAAATGCTCCCTCACAGTTTTTCCGATGGGAAAACTGCTAAACCCACGGGCAAAAAAAAGAGAACCAGCTCTCTTTTTTCCCGTCGGGATTCCCAACTGACTTTTTCCCGTCGGAAATCCCGAGCGTGTGTACCGGGCATTAGGGTGATTACGTCAAAACTAACTGTAAAACAGGATTTTATCTATAATTCTCAACAGAGTTGGCTGGAAGTTAGGATTTAAAAGTTCATCGGACCTTATCAATAGAGGTAACACAGCCAGTCTTCCCATGTGATTTTTTTGTGAAGTTATTGCTTGAATTTCCAGAATATGCATTGTTATCTGTGCATGTACAGTGGTCTTAAATATTATAATTGTGATTTTGAATACAGTAAAAAAAAAAAAATGGAATTCCAGTTCTGGAGAATTCTCCTGTTTTCAACCAGGCAGAGAAAACGGGAAAATCTGATATTTTGTTTATTGCAAAAAGACAGTACTACCACATGAAAATCTTTAAGTCTGTGAAAGAAACTCATAAATTCTTTCATGAAAAAACATCTCAATGTGTTCCATCAATATGTTCTAGCAATCTAATTATTCTTCCTTTAGCCTTGTGGCATTCTATAAAATATTGAAGCCATAAGCAAATACATAAAACAGACCCAAATGCTTAAAGGTCACAAAATTCCAGTATGGAAAGAGGGCAACGAGTTTCAGCTAGCAACAGAAGGATAGAATAGCACGTTAATTAAAAATTCAATTTTATCTGGTATGCATCGGCGCCGCATCATCATTAGTGTCAAAGAGGAGATTACTTTTAGCGTAGAGATTTTTTTGGAAACATATTATCACAATAACTAGGCATCAGCAGGTAGTAAGAGAAAATGGAGATAGTTTCCAGGAAACCACCATAAAAATTGGAGATAACTAATAATGACCAACTAAAAGAAAAAAAAAGAAAAATGTTTACAGTGGAAAAAATGGTTTAAAGATTGCCTTAGATAAATTAGGATGCATAACCTAGGTTCGAACTGAATCTCATCTCTTTTAATGTTGGTGGCAACCAGGGATTTCCTTTGCTCCTCACTTCTTGTTGTGAATTTGGGGGAGGAGGTAAAGGAAAATCTTCCCAATCGGACACAGATGATAACAAAAACTAACAGGGGATATAACCAGTGGTGGCCTGTAATGCAGGGCACAGAGGCGCCACCCACCTAATCCATGAGTCCGTACGCATGGATTGCAATAAGGTTTTTTTTTTTTTTTTAGAAGCACGTAATTACAGCCAGGCTCTTTATCAAAACAAAGCTACTTTAATTTGGTTAACACCATTAACAAAAGTATTTAGGGGCTGTGGGCTGAAACCTTAAAGCGGGGTTCCATCCGCATTTTTTTTTTTTTATGTCAGCAGCTACAAACACTATAGCTGCTGACTTTAAAAAAGGACACTTATCTGTCCTAGGCGCCCGCAATGTTGGCCCCCTTTTTTCCTATTCCACACCCCCTTTATATACCCCATATTTTCCCTATTCCGTAACATCCCACTCATTTTTATGTCATAGCGCATGTTTTCTATTCTGCACTACCTCATTCCATATGCCATGCTGTATGTTCCTTATTCCACACTTTCTCATTACATATTGTTGCTGCTGGAGGATTTATTGATGCTGCTTGGGGCATTATTGTTGCTGCTGAGGGTTTTATTATTTCTGCTGGTGGGTTTATTGTTGCCGAGGGGGGGGGTGTCTGTTGTTGCTGGGGAGGGAATCTATTGTTGCTCCTGGGGAATTTATTCTTTAAAAGGTGGGTGGTGGTGGTGGGAGGAGGGTAGGCAGTGGAGACAAGGGGGCCCCCAGGAGTAAGGTGACCAGATTTTTTAAATGAAATCTGGGGACATATTATTATTTTATACTAGTAACGGGGGGAATCAGCAATTCTCTGCCCGTTGCCGCCACCGCCCACCTCACATCTTGCCAAGTCCTACTCTCTGTGCCCCGGCTACTATTGGGTGGGGTGCGGAGGAAAATCAGTCCGCCAGGGAAGGCAAGAAGATAAGCAGGCAGGTGGCTGGCCGGGACTTGAGCCAAGGTAGAGGGACATGCGAGTGGAGATGAATGGACATGCGCCCCAAACTTAAGAAATATTCCCTCTGCTCCGACTAGCACATGGTCATCAGAAAGGGGCACAGATAATGGAAAAAAATAGCTAGTAGGAGCGGCAAAGCGGGGGTGTGTAATTCAGATTTTTTTTTTTAATTGTGCACAAACTGCTTAAAAATTTCACTCGCCCCTGTTCAAATCCAATCTGGGGACAAAACTGGGGACAGACTTGGTCCGGGGACAGTGTCCTTAATCCGGGGACTGTCCCCTGAAACCGGGGATGTCTGGTCACCCTACCCAGGAGTACCTGCACCTATTCTCTGAGGAACAAAAAGGCCTGTTTTTTTCCATTAGACATTTATCTCCCTATCTTTCTATGTTTTGGAAATTTAAATTGTATTTATAAAATACAAATAGAAAAATTCAACACATTTGATGGCTTTAGTTACATATTTTGTATTTCTTTCTTACAGTTAAGGTATCACATTCACAGTTTTAATGATTGCATGATTCTATGACAGAGGAAGATAGAAGGAATGTAGGAGCACACTATGGGCCAAATCCTCAAAAGGGATACACAGGCGGAACTGCTGTTCAGCCTGCGTATCCCTGTGCCTATCTTTGGAACTGATCCTCAGAAGCAGTTTTTCAAAGATAGGCAGAAGATCCGACATCTGTAAGAGACTTACACTGTCGGATCTTAGGATGCAGTACCGCATCCGCCGCTGGGGGCATTTTGAGTCGAAATGCCGCTTTGCGTATGCAAATGAGGACTTACGGAGATCCACAAAGCTTTTCAGCTTTGTGTTTTCTGCGTAAGTTTACGTTTGCATACGTAAAATTAGTTCTGTTTTTACAAAGTGTAAACTAGTAACACCTTGTAAAAACAGATCTTTTTTTCGATCGCCGCATTTTTTTTTTAATTTTGAATTTTTTTTCCCGGCGCGTACATTTTTTTTTACCCGACGCAACTTTATTGTCCCGTCGCAATCCACAAAGCCCGACGTAATGTAATTTCGCGCGCTGCCCGTCGGGAAAATGACATCACGAGCATGCGCAGTACGGCCGGCGCGGGAGCGCGCTTCATTTAAATTGTCATCGCCCCCTGCAGAAGAGGACCGCCTTGCGCCGGAGACATTTAAGTTACACGGCCTGAAATTTCTAGGTAAGTGCTTTGTGGATCGGGCACTTAGGTAAAAATTTTAAGTCAGTGTAACTTAAATGGGAAAAGTTAAGTTAGGCAGGAATTTTGAGGATTTGGCCCTATATTCTGGAACAATAACAGATGGTTTTGTGTACTTTTTTTTGCCTTGATATATACTTTATTTGAGACTAAGGGGCATATAAAAAAAAGGATATGGTGCCCAAATACTGGGCTAAATTCTATCTATTTATAAAGCACATGCCATGTACATTTACCCAACAGTCTGTACAATACATTTGTTGACGTTAGAGATGGGCCGAACCCCCCCCCCCCCCCCGGTTTGGTTTGCGCCAGAACTTTCGAACATTGCAAAAGTTCAGAGCTGAACAACGAACCCCATTAAAGTCTGTGGGACTCGAACTGGAAAAATCAAAAGTGCCCATTTTGAAGGCTTATATGCAAGTGATTGGGCATACAAAGGGTATGGGGGTTTCAAGTACTGCTCTGGAGGACATGTATCAATGCAAAAGGGTTTTAAAAAAAAAAAAAAATAGCAGTGATTTAATGATGCTTAAAACAAAACAATAAAATAAAAAATTCCTTGGGGGGGCGTGGCCAGCAGCTGAGGTGAATGGCAGCTTGAGGAGAGAGCTCCATCTGAATCCAGAGCAATCCAGCAACTAGAAGCGACGCCAGATGGCTGTGTAAGGAGGTATCCCCTGCCTGATAGCCCAGCTACCATCCGCCATCGGGATGTACAAAAGAAAGCAGGAGCTGGGCCCAAAAAAGATGACTGATTTCTACACTATGGAATCTAGAAGGCCTCAAGATGAAGCCGTGGCCTGCAACTCATGGCAAGTTTGACCAGGCTGACAAGAATGACTAATCTATCTGCAATTATAACTTCTCATACCATCTCTAAGCCCAACCTGGATTGGGCACTGGATCTCAGGGAGCACAGACCCCCAACTATGCAGAAGCGGAAGTTTTACTTTTATTACAAAATGTTGAGTTTTAATTGTTATATGTGTTACCTTGTTCTTTCTATATTTTTTTTCTTTGTTTTACATGTACCACCAACTTATGATTCAAAATTGCTTTGGGAACTGACTGTGGCTGCAACTAAAACAGACCTAAACAGAACTTCTATTTTCCAGCAATCCACCTCCTATCTTTTGCTGTCACCTTCAGGTAAAAATAGCACATTACGTTGTAATTTCAGTTATATTGCTGTCTTTCTAGCAAAATTCCTACAGACCAACCATAACCATTAAACTGATCTCTCTCAATGTGAACGGTCTTAATAGCCCGTTTAAAAGGAAGGCAATGTGGCAGGAAGCAAAGAAGCTTAAAGGGGACATCCTATTTGTTGAGGAGACACATTTCTCTAGTGAAAAGCACCCCAAGTGCTCAGATACTGTAACAGCTCTGATGAACGGAGAGAACCACAACTGCGGTTAGCAAGGATTTCAATGCACTTCTTTACAGTGGGGATCGAAAGTTTGGGCACCCCAGGTAAAAATTTGTATTAATGTGCATAACGAAGCCAAGGCAAGATGGAAAAATCTCCAAAAGGCATCAAATTACAGATTAGACATTCTTATAATATGTCAAAAAAAGTTAGATTTTATTTCCATCATTTACACTTTCAAAATTACAGAAAACAAAAAAATGGCGTCTGCAAAAGTTTGGGCACCCTGCAGAATTTATAGCATGCTCTGCCCCCTTTGCAAAGAAATGATCCCTCTCCTTGATAGCATGAATACAAGGATCCTTCCGCAGGCTTTGCAGGATCAGGGAGGCCATGCAGCGTAGGTTTGCTGATGCATTCGGTGCAGAGTCCTCTGGGTCACTGAGGACGACATGATCCGCAGCCACCTCATCCCAGCCACGTACAAGTCCATGGGTTCCTTGGGACTGTAATTGATCCCTTGAAGACTGCTGCTGATGCTGAGTGCTAGGCTCCACCTCCATGCTGACACAATCGTCCTCCTCCTCGTCCTCTTCCTGTGTGATAGGCGGGCAAGCAGGAACACTGTCTGGATAAAGGGGGCCTTGAGAGGTAAGGAAGTCCTCCTCTTCCTCCCTCTGTTCTGCTTCAAGGGTCCTGTCCATTATTCCACGCAGTGTGTGCTCCAACATGTGAATAAGAGGGACAGTCTCACTGATGCATGCACTGTCACTGCTCACCATCCTTGTGGCCTCCTCAAATGGTGACAGGACAGTGCATGCATCCCTGATCAAGGCCCACTGGCGTGGGGAAAAAAACAAGCTCCCCTGACCCAGTTCTGCTGCCATATTGGCACAGATACTCATTGAGGGCCCTCTGCTGCATGTGCAGCCGCTGCAGCATGGCCAACGTAGAGTTCCACCTGGTGGGCATGTCACAGATTAGGCGGTTCTTGGGCAGGTTGTATTCCCTTTGGAGGTCTGCCAGCCGAGCACTGGCATTATATGACCGTCGGAAATGCACAGAGACTTTCCTGGCCTGCTTCAGGACATCCTGTAAGCCCAGGTACCTGCCCAAGAACTGCACCGCCAAATTAAGGACATGAGCAAAACAGGGCACATGGGTCAGTTGTCCCTATCGCAGGGCGGAGAGGAGGTTGGTGCCATTGTCGCAAACCACCATTCCTGGCCTAAGCTGGCATGGCGTTAACCACCTCTGAGCCTGCCCCTGCAGAGCTAACAGAACCTCTGCCCCAGTGTGGCTCCTGTGCCCCAAGCACACCAGCTCAAGCACTGTATGGCAACTTTTTGCCTGCGTACCTGCATAGCCCCTTGAACGCCTAGGGAGCACCGCTGGTTCTGAGGACACATCAGCACAGGAAGAGGCCACAGAGGAAGAAGAAGAGGAGGGGTGGAGGGGAGAGGTGTGTCACAATCAGTAATAGCATTTTGGAGGCGTGGTGGCGGAACAACCTCCAACACTACTGTACCTTGTCCTGCGTCCTTCCCAGCAGCCAGCAGAGTCACCCAATGCGCCGTGAAAGATAGGTAACGTCCCTGTCCATGCCTGCTGGACCATGAGTCAGCGGTAATATGCACCTTACCACTGACCGCCCTGTTCAGCGAGGCATGGACATTGCCTTCCACATGGCGGTAGAGAGACAGAATTGCCTTCCGTGAGAAAAAGTGGTGTTTGGGAACTTGCCACTGAGGTACCGCACATTCCAAAAACTCACGGAAGGGGGAAGAATCTACCAACTGAAAAGGCAGCATTTGAAGTGCTAGCAATTTAGCTAAGCTAGCATTCAACCGCTGGGCATGTGGATGGCTGGGAGAAAAATTATTTCGGTGCTGCAGCAGCTGGGGCAGGGAAATTTGCCTGGTACAATCTGCCATCGGTGTACCGATAGTAGATTTCCCACATGTACTAGGCTGTGACGCACCTAATTCTACACCTTCAGTCCTATCAGTGTAGGCTTCAGAGAGGACTGAGGGTATGGTGGGGTTGGAGATCCCAGCTGATGAGGGGCAAGGGGAGGTATGCTTTGTTCTTTGGTGTGGGTCGAAAACAAGAACGAGAGTGTCCAATGGCCACGTGCTGATGAGGATGCGCTGGAATCGCCTTCCGGAGAAAAAGTGGTGTTTGGGAACTTGCCACTGAGGTACCGCACATTCCACAAACTCACGGAAGGAGGAAGAATCTACCAACTGAAAAGGCAGCATTTGAAGTGCTAGCAATTTAGCTAAGCTAGCATTCAACCGCTGGGCATGTGGATGGCTGGGAGAGAAATTCTTTCGGTGCTGCAGCAGCTGGGGCAGGGAAATTTGCCTGGTACAATCTGCCATCGGTGTACCGATAGTAGATTTCCCACATGTACTAGGCTGTGACGCAACTAATTCTACACCTTCAGTCCTATCAGTGTAAGCTTCAGAGAGGACTGAGGGTATGGTGGGGTTGGAGATCCCAGCTGATGAGGGGCAAGGGGAGGTATGCTTTGTTCTTTGGTGTGGGTCTTTGAGGTACGCTTGCCAACCAACTGCATGGCAGGTCGACATATGTCTGGTCAAGCATGTGGTGCCCAAGCGGTTGATGTTTTGGCCACGCGAGATACACTTGAGACATATGTTGCAAATAGCAGCGCTGCGATCTGATGCACTCGTCTCAAAAAAGGCCCACACCAAAGAACTTTTGGAATAACGCTGAGACACAGCAGCGCCCTGCACATGCGTAGCTCTGCGTTGTGATGCAGTCGGTGTGCTGCCCTTAAGCTGGCCCCTGGAGGGAATCCTGCCTTGTTGGAGATGTGCCTGTGCCTCCTCCTCCTCCTCCTCTCTCCTATCAGGCACCCATGTAGAGTCAGTGACCTCATCATCCCCTCCCTCCTCATCACTGTAGAAAACCTGGCAGTATGCTGCAGCTGGGGGAACATGACTGCCAGATTGCTGTCCTTCTTGGGCACCCCCTCTCTCTGGGCTCACGTTACTGCCTTTCTCTAGCTGTGTACCATCATCGGAGCCTTCAAAACGCTGCGCATCCTCATGCAGCATGTACCCAACACTGGCCCGGATTCAAAGAGAATTGCGCTTTTTTTGCGGAGGCGCAGGGCATTTTGCCCTGCGCCCCCGCAAATTTGCTCCGCTGCCCTCGATTCACGGAGCAGTAGCTCCGTAAATTGCGAGGGCGTGCATGCAAAATTGCCCGGCACTAGAGCACGCATTTTAAATGATCCCGTAGGGGGCGGGAATAATTTAAATTAGGCGCGCTCCCGCGCCGAGCGTAGAGCGCATGCTCCGTCGGGAAACTTTCCCGACGTGCATTGCGGCAAGTGACGTCACAAGGACGTCATTTGCTTCAGAGTGATTGTGAATGGCATCCAGCGCCATTCACGAATCACTTACGCAAACAACGTAACGTTCAAATATCGTGACGCGGGAACGACGGGTATCCTTTAGCATTGGCTGCCCCTACTATTAGAAGGGGCAGCCTTACGCTAAAGACGCCGTACGGAAACGACGTAACTTGCGTACGCAGGGCTCGCGCAACATTGTGAATCGGTGTTAGTATGCAATTTGCATACTATACGCTGAGCACAATGGGAGCGCCCCCTAGTGGGCATCGCAAGAATGCAGCCTAAAATATGCGTGGCATAAGAGCCTTATGCCACGCAGATTTTAGGCTGCAGTGAGCGTAACGATGTTCCTGAATCAGGAGCATTCGTAATGCCGGAGCAAGTCAGCAATTGCGCTGCGTAACTATGGTTACGCAGGCGCAATTGCTCTCTGAATCCGGGCCATTGTGTTCAAACAGTTTGGGGGACTCCTCAGGAGGACATGGTGGGGCTAGGGACTGATGCCATTGAGCAGAGGGAAGAGGACACCTTGGCAGCTGCTTTGCTAGACAAAGTACCCTGAGCCTGGGTAAGAGAGGATGAGGACAGCTTGGTCATCCACTCTACCAAGTCTTCGGCATGTTGCGGCTCAACACGGCCAGCTGCCGAAAACAAGAACGAGCGTGTCCAACGGTCACGTGCTGATGAGGATGCACCGTGTCCACGACCAGCACTGTTGCCTCCAGACACAGAGCTTACTTGCCCTTGTGACTCTCTGCCTCTCCTTGTTGTCCTTCCAGACATACTAATGGCCTGCACAGGACAAAGGCAGTACACACACCTCGTAGCTTTAGGTGCAAACTACAGAGGACACGGCCAGTACACACCAAGTAGCTTTAGGTGCAAACTACAGAGGACACGTGCAATACACACCTCGTAGCTTTAGATGCAAACTACAGAGGACACATGAAGTACACACCAAGTAGCTTTAGGTGCAAACTACAGAGGACACGTGCAGTACACACCAAGTAGCTTTAGGTGCAAACTACAGAGGACATGGGCAGTACATACCAAGTAGCTTTAGGTGCAAACTACAGAGGACACAGGCAGTACACACCAAGTAGCTTTAGGTGCAAACTACAGAGGACACGGCCAGTACACACCAAGTAGCTTTAGGTGCAAACTACAGAGGACACGTGCAGTACACACCAAGTAGCTTTAGATGCAAACTACATAGGACACGTGCAGTACACACCAAGTAGCTTTAGGTGCAAACTGCAGAGGACACGGCCAGTGCACACCAAGTAGCTTTAGGTGCAAACTACAGAGGACACGTGCAGTACACACCAAGTAGCTTTAGGTACAAACTACAGAGGACACGTGCAGTACACACCAAGTAGCTTTAGGTGCAAACTACAGAGGACACAGGCAATACACCTTGTGATAATACTATAGCTAGCAAAATCAACTGCCTGCCAGTAAATTAGGAATAGCTGATCTAGCTAAACTATACAGTGTATTAATATATGTACAACACCTGGGATGCATATATATCCTCTACACACTGTAACTTTAACTGACTATCCTGCCTGCTTTATCTACCTAGAAAAATGACACTCTCTCTCTCTCTGTCTGTCTGTCTTGAACCACCGCCGCAACACACTACACAAGGCCGACCTGCCAGCGTCCTTTTATAGTGTGGGGCGTGTACTAAACCCCCTGAGCCATAATTGGCCAAAGCCACCCTGGCTTTGGCCAATTATGGCTCTCCGTTTTTTGCACGCTGTGATTGGCCAAGCATGCGGGTCATAGTGCATGCTTGGCCAATCATCAGCCAGCAATGCACTGCGATGCCGCAGTGACTTATGGGCTGTGACACGCCACTCGAATTTGGCGCGAATGGCCCGTAACGTTCGTATTTCAACGAACGGTCGAACATACGATGTTCGAGTCAAACATGGGTTTGACTCGAACACGAAGCTCATCCCTACTAGGGATAATTAAACAAGACCTTCAACATATATCGAACTTTGAAATGTCCTGGGGGGGTAGGGTCGCAGCCTTCAAGATGACACTTCTACCTAAAATCGTTTATTATTTTAGGACCATACCAATAATAATACCGGACCAATTTTTTAGGGAGGCAGATAAATTGCTTAGATGATTCATATGGGGCAAGAAAATTACTAAAATTTCATTCCCTTTACTCTTGAAACATAATTTGAATGGTGGAGTAAACTTTCCTAACCTTAACTACTATTTTGTAGCCCGCCTGGATCAGACCAGTGCGTGGTTTGACCCTAATTCTAACAAACTGTGGGTCCAGGTTGAGAAGTACATGGTGGGCAATAAACACTTGCCTGCCCTGTTATTATCAAGTCTGACTCATAGGAAACTAAATTATAAACCCTTCCCCTCGATAGATGACACATTACTAGCATGGAATAATCTACACGCCGTAGTCCCTCAGGACAATATGGATAAATGCACAGATTTCCAACAGATTTCCCCTGTAATGATGGTCAAGGAGGTTTGCCAACCAATAATGATCCTTCTCCTTGATGACACAAATTCTCTGTTACTTTTGTGTGCTTTGAAGAACAGGGGAGCCCATGCACCACAAGTTTGTGGAGGCATGAGAAGCAGCATCCTCGAAGTCACTGAGAACACCAATATCTGGAACTGCCTCCTCCCAACCACGTACTACTCCCAAGAGTTCTGAGGATGGAAAACCATCTCTTAAGGTTTGACGTATGTTTCTCTCTGCTTCAATGCATTCAAAACTGACAGAATCCTCCTCCTCCTCCTCCCTCTCCTCTTGTATGTTCTGTGGCGTCCCAAAAATGGTGTCTGCATACAGTGGGCCTTGAGAGGAAAGAAAGTCCTCCTCTTACTCCTGCTGCTCTGCCTTGAGCCCAGGCAGAGTCTGCTCCAGCAGGAACACAACAGGGATTGTGTCATGAATGCATGCATTGTCACGGCTCACCATCCTTGTCACCTCCTCAAATGTTGACAGTACAGTGCACGCATCTTTTTTCAGCAGCCATTGGCATGGGGAAAAAAGCTGAGCCACCCTAAGCCTGTCGATGTGCCATACTCAATCAGGTACTCGTTGATGGCCCTCTGCTGCATGTGCAGCCGATGTAAAATTGCCAAAGTAGAGTTCCACCTTGTGGGCATGTCACAAATTAGATGGTTTAGAGGCAGGTGGAATTCCAGATGAATTTCAGACAACCGAACACTGACTGTGTATGACAGTCTGAATTGACCACAGACTCTTCTGGCCTGCTATAGAAAATCTTGCAACCCTGTGTGCCTGGCAACTTTCCCTGTTGAAGGACGGACAGGAGGTTAGTGCCATTATCGCACACCACTATTTCTGGCTCAAGCTGGTGTGACGTAAACCCCTTCCGGGCCTGCCCCTGCAGAGCTGAAAGAACCACTTCTCCAGTGTGGCTCCTGTCCCCTAGACATGCCAGCTGAAGCACTGCATGGCATCTTTTAGTCTGACTCTGGGAATAACCTCTTAGGGGGTACTGGTGGTTCATATGACAGTTCAGCAGAGGAGGGCATAGTGGAGGAGGAGAAGGGGGTGGAGCTGACAAATCTTGCATCATCACCTGTAAGGAGACATTGTGGCAAAACAAGTTCCAGCACTGAGCCCTGTCCTGCATCCTTCCTAGTTGCAAGCAGAGTTACCCAGTGTGTTGTGAACAAATATAGCATCCCTGACCATGCTTGCTAGACCATGTGTTAAATTTTCTAGTGCATGGTATTGGTCTTTTATGTTGATGATGCGAAGGTAAAGTGTAGTGTCATCAGCGTAGGAGTGATAGAGCAGGTCCTGTTTGCTGATGATTTTGACGAGTGGTCAGAGGTAGATGTTGAAGAGCACGTGTGACAGGGGTGATCCTTGAGTAACTCTGCATGTAATTGTACGTGATTCTGAAGTGAAAGCTTCTAGTTTCACTGTCTGGGATCGATTCACTAGGAAGGATGCAAACCAGGGTAGATCTGAGTCTGCGACTCCAGCTACTTCTGTGAGACGACTGAGCTGAATTTTGTTGTCTACTGTGTCGAAAGCTGCACTGAGGTCCAGCAGCACCAGGAGACATGATTTTCCGTCATCTGCTGCTTCGAGGGGCATCATGCCAGATTTTGAGAAATGCAGTTTCTGTCCCGTGTCCTGGGTGGAAACCAGATTGTAGTGGGTCCAAGAGTTTGTAGGTGTCCAAATGGAGTTGTAGCTGTTGTACTACTGCTTTCTCAATGATCTTTGAGATGGTCTTAAAGCTTGTTACCAGTCTGCAGTAGTTTGGGTCTTTGGAGTTGAGGATTGGTTTCTTTAGGAGGGGTTTGATTATGCCTTGCTTGAGGGAGATTGGAACAATACCTTCTTTGAATGATTGATTTATGAGATGTGTTATGGTGGGTGCCAAGATGTCAGTACATTCTTTCCGAAGTTTTGTGGAAATAATGTCATTTGGTGATGTGTTGTCTCGGAGGCTTCTGATGATGATTTTGGTGATGTGGATGGTGATTGGGACCAGAGTAAATTTCGTTGATTGTAGAGTATTTATATGGCTTTTTTCTTCTTGCTCTGGTCGAGTGAGGTTGATTGTTTTTTTCCTGCTTAATTATTTCCTGAATGTTTGTGATTTTGTCAATAAAAATATCAGATAGCTCATTGCAGAGGATCACCCTCTAACTCATTTCATCCAATTCAGGGCTTAATCATAGAAATTAGGACCCCATCTCTATCATTAAGCCCTGATTGGGTAACACTCTTTAGAAGGGCGGTCCTAGGGCAGGGACTGCCATTGCCATGCCTGCGGACAGTTTCTACAATAAATGTAGATGCTTTTTATCATCCAGTGTGTGCCACCTTTTTCTGTCACTTTCAGTTACAGAGCGTGGATGGCTCAGCCTGCTTATTGCACCTAAAGTTCCAATGGAGTTGGGGGAGTAGTAGCTTGGAGCAGAGAGTCCACTATAATATAATGTATTTTTGTTTGCACATGATTGGTTGGACGTAAGCAGAGCTTCATTTCAATCACTAAGCTCATTTAAAATTCCTTTGCAAGTGAACAGTCTAAATGTCTTTAGAAAATACACCTCTTTATGCCTGCTGTAGGCCATATTATGACTACTGAGGGATGCACCTTCTTAATTCCAGAAAAAGAATACCACTTTGGTTTGTAAAGTAATTGTCAAGCCAAACCCATTTAGTTTTGAATAGAGAGGAACTGTTTTAAAACTTCTGTCAGGTTTTTACAGCTGTGTGTATAAGTGAAGCGCTGACAGTTCAATAGTTATTCGCCGGCTGCACCTGAAATCCCTGAATACCAGGAATTGAAAGTAATACATTTTGTAAAGGTGCGCTGACTATGTGTAAAAAGTAGGGAAACCCCACAGTGAAAACTACAGAAAAATAATAAAATATTAACCTGTGAGATCTGTTGTTGCTGCCGGCTGGTCTAATGTTGCTGGGGTGGTATTTTGTTGTAGATGTTCCATTGTTGCTATGTGTGGGGGGGTCTATTGAGTGGGGAAAACTATTGTTGCTGGGGTGGGGGTCTATTGTTGCTGGAGGGGACCTATTGTTGATGGGGTGGGGTCCATTGTTGCTGGGGGTGTCTATTGTTGTGTGGGGGATCTATTGTTGCTGTGGTGAGGTCTATTGTTGCTGGGGGAACCTATTGTTCCTGGGGTGGGGTTCATTGTTGCTAGGGGAGTTTCTAGGGGAGTCTATTGTTGTGTTGGCAATCTATTGTTGCTGGGGTGGGATCCTGTTGTTGCTGAGGGGACCTATTGTTGCTGGTGTGGGGTCCATTGTTGCTGGGAAGAGTCTATTGTTGTGTGAAGGAACTATTGTTGTTGGGGTGGGTTCTATTGTTGCTGGCTAAAGGGGATCTAACTTACTTCTTTTCTTGTTATTAGATAAGAGCAAATTCCATACAAATTATTTAGGGAGGTGAGTTGGACCAAGGGACGGTGCTCAGAGGAGCATAGAGCATGTAGACAAGGGAGGACTCATAAGGGGGGAGTTCCTGCACCTATTCTCTGAGAAAAAAAACCCTGGGTACAGTTCAGGAGAGGCATACTTTAAAGGACATTTCAAGCTGTAGGTTACAGAATCAACATAGATTCTTAAATTTAGGCTGTATAGTACCTTTATAAGCAGGTCAAAGTGACACTAAACTCTGGCTTTTAAAAAACAAATCTTTTAAAGTGTGACTCCACTTAGCAAACAAGAAAAAAAAGTAATACAGTAATGTTACATACAGTATATAACTGATAAATAAGCCATATTGTTATTGAATGTCGTTAAGAATTACTTTTCCTTTTTAATCTGCAGGCTGTAATTTTCTGAAAAAATCAATGTTATATGGCAACCTGGAGGTGTTCCATACATCATTGCTGTATGGAATGCCCACAGAAATTTTATTTTCTGCTTGTGTGAGTGCAGAGCGGGAAGATGGCACTTAGATTTGGTTCTCGTCAGCGGCTCTTGGGTCTTTGGCGGTTTCAGATTGGACTTCCTCCCGCTATACATCCCATCAATTCATGCCCGGGAGTCTCAGCAATAAGTGGGTCACCTTGAGGATGAGGTAGTCGGTCCTGACTTTGCGTTGCGTGGCTGTCGGGTCCCAGTAGATGCAGAGTGCTAAGCATCCATTTCCTTCCTAGTCAGCTTTGTGCATGCGCCACATGTAACCACCCTCTCTAGCTTACTCCTAAAATGGACTAGGACCATGGACTATGGGATATGTAGTGTGCATAGAGCAGTGCACATGATCGCAACTAACATGGACTGCTCATTCCAAATGAATGGAACTGAGGGGGGAAATTAGTGGTTTTGGAGCTCATAGACAATGTTACATGGAAACAGAAAAATACAGTAAGAAACAGTTTAAATAAAAACAGATTACAGGACAATTAAGTAGTGGATGTGTATGGATTATTTTTGGAGAATAAGGATATCTTTTAGCGTTAACTACTTCAGTTTACTTTTTCCTAACCTATTTCCATAGTAAAAAAAAAATCAATCCTCCTAAACAATTATCTAACAGCAGGTAGGCAGCACCGTTTTGTATAAGCTGAAGGTAGCTTCTTTAAACAATGTGCACACGTGGTGAGTAATGTGCCTTGAAAATAGTGATTCACTGTAGACCTGTGACATGTATTGTGTACCACGATTACAAACACCTATATTTATCAGAATGGCAAACTGGTATTAAAATGCCTCTTTTTCCTTTTATTTAAACTTTCTCAATTTCAACATGTGCCAGGAAATGAACCCATCTAACCATGTTAATTATCATGGTTGGAAGCATTCAGCTAAATCTTTATTTTCTTTCACAAAATGAATACATATAACACTGATTTACCTACATAGGCATGTTTGTAAAATTGCTATCGAATCTTGAAAATAACATTTTATTTACCTGTCCAGGCTCATGGCTGTCATAATGGCTGTGCATGCAAACTGATTGCATGTATCCAAGGATGTAATTATAGTACAAAGTGGGCTCCCGAACACCCACTCTCCACCTCGAGCCCACTGATGGATTAGAAATGGCATTCCAATAATGTGGACAAGATCTGCCACTGCCAGATTACATATATAAATATCAGGTATTGTTTTTCTTCTAGATCTAGAATAAACAAACAAAAATGGTTTAGCATCACTTATTTGTTAAACATTTAAAAAAAGGTCAAAAAGATAAAATGCAACTGTATTTTTATTGCATTTGCTGTGGTTTTATTACATTATTAAATGATGCATTTCCAAAACAGAATAGACGAAAATACTGTTTAACCACTTCAATACCGGGCATTTTAACCCCCTTCCTGCCCAGGCCAATTTTCAGCTTTTAGCACTGTCGCGCTTTGAATGGCGGTTGTGCGACGTGGCTCCCAAACAAAATTTACATTGTTTTTTCCCACAAATAGTGCTTTCTTTTGGTGGTATTTGATCATCTCTGTGATTTTTATTTTTTGCGCTATAAACAAAAAAAGACTGACAATTTAGAAAAAAACACAATATTTGTTACTTTTTTGCTATAATAAACATCCAATTTTTTTTTATATTTTTTTCTCAGTTTAGGCCTATACGTATTCTTCAACATATTTTTGTTAAAAAAATCTCAAAAAGCGTATAGTGATTGGTTTGCACACAAGTTATTACGCCTACAAAATAGGGTATAGATTTGTGATATTTTTGTTCATTCTTTTTTTTTTTCTAGTAATGGCGGTTATCTGCGATTTTTGTCAGAATTGCGATATTGCGGCGGACAGATCGGACACTTTTGTGCAAGGGACACACCATCGGTCTCCTTTCCCTGACAGGACATGGATTCACATCCCCAGCTCTGTAACTGCCGATCGCAAATACCTGGTGGACATCTTGGCCGCCAGGCACACGCATCAGCACCCTAGCGGCCGGGAGGCCCAAGGACGTCATATGACGTCCACCCAGGATGGCTGAGCCACCTTGTGTATGTCATATTACTATAGGCAGGATGGGAAGTAGTTAAAGAATATACAGGTCATTCTCAAAAAATTAGCATATTGTGATAAAGTTCATTATTTTCTGTAATGTACTGATAAACATTAGACTTTCATATATTTTAGATTCATTACACACAACTGAAGTAGTTCAAGCCTTTTATTGTTTTAATATTGATAATTTTGGCATACAGCTCATAAAAACCCAAAATTCCTATCTCAAAAAATTAGCATATCATGAAAAGGTTCTCTAAACGAGCTCTTAACCTAATCGTCTGAATCAACTAATTAACTCTAAACACCTGCAAAAGATTCCTGAGGCTTTTAAAAACTCCCAGCCTGGTTCATTACCCCAAACCGCAATCATGGGTAAGACTGCCGACCTGACCGCTGTCCAGAAGGCCATCATTGACACCGTCAAGCAAGAGGGTAAGACACAGAAAGAAATTTCTGAACGAATAGGCTGTTCCCAGAGTGCTGTATCAAGGCACCTCAGTGGGAAGTCTGTGGGAAGGAAAAGGTGTGGCAGAAAACGCTGCACAACGAGAAGAGGTGACCGGACCCTGAGGAAGATTGTGGAGAAGGACCGATTCCAGACCTTGGGGGACCTGCGGAAGCAGTGGACTGAGTCTGGAGTAGAAACATCCAGAGCCACCGTGTACAGGCGTGTGCAGGAAATGGGCTACACTGTTATGAATAGTCCATTGCTCTCATGGTCTTCTTCCCTCCTTCCCCCTATAAACAGTGTATAAATATCATTTTTTACTTAGCTTCACCTCATTCATTAACCCCTTCCTGCCCGCCATATAGCAAAATGATGGCCAGAAAGTGGTTTCATTATCCTGATTGAGTGTCATATGGCGCACAGCAGGATAAGCCATTAGCGCACGCTCGTGGGGGCACGCAGCGTAACAATCAGTGGTGTGGTGTGTCGGTCTGACACACTGCATCTCCGATCCAGGGAAAGAGCCTCTAATGTAGGCTCTTTACTGTGTAATCAGCTGTGTCCAATCACAGCTGACTACAGTGTAAACAGGAAGAGACAATTATCAGCTTTTCCTCCACTCGCACTGACAACTGCGAGTAGAGGAGAGCCGATCGGCTGTGCTAAAAATCAGCACATTAATTATCAGTGCAGACCCGTCGAATGCCCACCTCAGACCACCAGGTGAGCCAGCCAGGGGTGCCAATCAATGCCCATTAGGATGGCACTCTGTGCTCATCAGTGATGCCTGTCAGTGCCCCTGATCAGTGCTGCCTATCAGTGCCACCTATAAGTGCCCACCCATGCCGCCTATGAGTGCCCATCAGTGCTGCATATAAGTGCCTCCTCATCAGTGCCACCTCATCAGTGCCAATCAGTACTGCCTCATCAGTGCCCGTCAGTGCAGCCTCATCCATGCCCATCAGTGAAGGAGAAAAGTACTTATTTTCAACGTTTTTTAACAAAAACAAAGAAACCCCCCCCCCCAAAAAAAATAAAAACCCCAGTGGGGATCAAATACCACCAAAAGAAAGCTCTATATGTGGGGAAAAAATTAAAAAAATTGTACATTGTCGCATGACAGTGCTGAAAGCTGAAAATTGCCCTTGCCAGGAAGGGGGGGAGTGCCCTATATTGAAGTGGTTAAACCAAGTGAAATTTCACTTTGCAAACAAAAAAAAAAAGAAAGAAAAGAGAGTATCTCTAATCTTTTAGCAAATCAAGGTCTCTTTGACTTTTACCACCCTCCTTTCCATTCACTGCGCTTTAACCCTTTTACAAAGTGAATCCATATTCACATACATCAAATTCATATACAAATTAATTCAGAAGGTTCCCATTAAAAACAGAAATAAATAAACAGGTTCACATTTGCTAGTACACACCAAAGTAACACAATAAACTCCTAAATTAACGAAATGTGATCATTTATCTGTGGTTTATGAACATAGGAACATTAATGCATCTTGGCAGACACATATTGATTTTTAGTGCTCAGTTGTGTTCAGTGCATAATTGCATATATATAAAGCTATCTATTAACCTTTCGGGTGAACTCTGAATGTAAGGCACATGCAGGGCCGGACTGGGAGTAAAAACCAGCCCTGGAAAAAATGTCATACCAGCCCCATAGCATTATTATACCAGCCCAACATAATAACGTCATTATTTTCTTGTTCATGAAAGGGAAAACCATAAAGCACATTTGAAGAGTGTATTATATATACTGTATTTATTGGCGTATAACACTCACTTTTTTACCCTGAAAAAAGAGGGTAAACTGTGGCTGCATGTTATACGCAGGGGGCAGTGAAACTTCCCTCTTAAAGTTAGGGTGCGTGTTATACACCTGTGCGTGTTATATGCCGATAAATGCGGTAGATAAGACAGATATGAAAGCACATAGGGCTAGGGATAGATAGATAGATAGAGAGATAGATAGATAGAGATATATATATATCAGAAATTCCAGTTAAGAGTTAAAACCATGCCAGGGGCTGCGGGCATGGTACAGGAGATGCCAGGGGCTGCAGGCATGGTACAGGAGATGCCAGGGGCTGCGGGCATGGTACAGGAGATGCAAGGGGCTCTGGGCATGGTACAGGAGATGCCAGGGGCTGCAGGCATGGTACAGGAGATGCCAGGGGCTGCGGGCATGATACAGGAGATGCAAGGGGCTGCAGGTATGTTACAGGAGATGCCAGGGGCTGCGGGCATGGTACAGGAGATGCCAGGGGCTGCGGGCATGATACAGGAGATGCCAGGGGCTGTGGGCATGATACAGGAGATGCCAGGGGCTGTGGGCATGGTACAGGAGGAGATGTCAAGATGGCAGAGGCTGCGGGCATGGTACAGGAGATGTCAGAGGATTCAGGCATGGTACAGAAGATGTCAGAGGTTGTGGGGATGGTACAGGAGATGGTTAGAGCCTGAGGACATGATACTAAAGATGGTAAGATATGTAGACATGATACAGGAGATGGTCAGAGAATGCAGACATGGTACAAGAGATCAATGCAGCCTCAACAGCGCCATCAAATGTAGCCTCACTGTACCCATCATTGCAGCCTCACTGTGCCCATCATTGCAGCCTCACTGTGCCCATCATCGCAGCCTGACCGTGCCCATCATCGCAGCCTGACCGTGCCCATCATCGCAGCCTCACCGTGCCCATAATGCAGTCTCACAGTTGAACTGATTGGACTACCCATTGTTTTGTATGGGGAGGCGAATGTAAACAGACGTGTTCATTTACACCTGCCTGCATCCGCTCTAGCAGATTGGATGACAGTCAGACCGGTCCATAGAGAACAGCAGTCTGTGACGGTGTCCACTCTGCACAAGTGTCATCCGCCTGCTCAGCAGGGATCAGTTGAGAGTTCCCCCACTGAGCAGGTGGATTTGCTTGGCAGAGTCTGTCCATGTGAAAGGGCTCTAAGGGAGAGCTCTGTGGACTGTAATGTAAAGGGAAACTGATGTAAGGGCCAGTTCACACCACACGCAGTTCCGTACAGTTTTGTGCGTATTTTTTCTGCGGTAAAAATGCATGCACAGTGTTTTCCATGTATTCCAATGGCTCTAGTTCACACCATGCAGTCAGTTTCCGGTGCAGAAACTGACTGCATGGTGTGAACTAGAGCCAACAAAAGCCATTAGAGTACATGGAAAAAACTGTACATGCATTTTGTGCAGAAAAAAAAGCAAACGGAACTGCGTCTGGAGTGAACTGGCCCAAAGAGGTACTCTTGGAATCCTGACGTAAGGGGGTCTCTGATCAGCAAAGCCCCCATGTACATCAGAGTCCCCCTTTACATTACAGTCCACAGAGGTGTGCTCAGAGGCTGGCGAAATGAGAGGAAGTGGGGGGGGGGGGCATTTCTCTTACCATAAATGAAGGCTTGGGCCCTGGATTGGTCAGCAAACAAGGCCTACTAGTCTGTACTATACATATACATAGGCTGGCAGAGCATGCTGGGGCTTGTAGTGCACCACACTAGGGAAACCCTAGTGGGCTGCTGTGTTGGTTGAGGGACTCTGGAGGTGACAATACACTTTGTTCAGCCCCATCAATGACTGACCCACCTGTGTGCTGCTTTCTTTTCATTCACTGAGAAGTTTCATTAGGAAGCAAGGCGATTGGCTGACCTGGAGAGCTGTGGATCCTCTGCGGAGGGTTGCAGCATCCACATTACAAGCTGTCCTTCCCTCCACTATCTAACTGCTGCAGGCTGCTGGAGTTTCTCTTTGGGAAGCACGGAGGAGCTGCCGAGGATTGGAATGTGGGCGGGGCCACAGGGACACACACGAGGGGGGTGAGAGATTAGAAGATCCTGCTCTCTGTATCCCTTTTTTCTCTCCTGTCTGACGTCCGTGCGAGGAGGGGGGGGGAGCGTTCTGTCAGTGTGGGGTCCAAGCATAACTGAAGCCAGCAACCCTGAAGCCACATTACTAGCTTTTTCCCCCACCCCACCCCCCCACAGCAGACACGAGCTGGTCTAGGAGGAGGGGGGCACTTTTCAAACAGTACCGCGGCCAAAGTCTTCACACAGCAGACACAGGCAGCTCGCAGACACACAGCGGGGGATGCCCGCTGTCTCTGTGTGAGTGTGACGTGTAGTGGAGGAAGGAGGAGAGAGCGGATCGCTGCGCTGCAGCCACAGCTTAGCCCAAAGCAGCCTCAGGGCAGGCAGCCTACCGGGAGATTTCCCGGGATCCCGGTAGGCCAGTCCGGCCCTGGGCACATGTGATACTGAGCAATACATCTCTGTACTCCAAGATTATTTGCAAGGAACCAGCAGTGTGAGCTTTAGTGGGTACATAATTGTATTTGTGAAGACAAAAATGAAATACCTATATGCAGATATTCTACAAATTAAAAAATGCCAGTTCCTGACATTGCTGTTATTACTAAACAATGCTCAACATATTAAGTCAAGAAATTAATCATCTCACCAAATGCAATACAGCTAATATCTTTCTTCCTGAGATCATGTTTGACATAATGTCAACCAGTTGTAATAATTAAACTGGTAGTTGTATTTTTACCTTCAATAACATTAATCTAGTTCTGACTATCAGTCAACTATATTTCCATTGTACACTGCATTAGGTGTTCAATAATGGATATTTTAGACGTTTTGCAAATTATAAATCATATACAAATGGTACATGGAATTTAGTATCTTTGGTTATTCCAAAATAAAATATATTTTTGGAGAATAATATATGCAGCAAGGGATACTTATAACCAATGTACTCATGTCAGGAGACACTTGAGATCTGATGCACCAATATAATGCAAGGGCATGCACATACCCCTGCCAATATAGCTTGCATAAAATATTTTTTGCATCTAAGCTGGGATATATAGTGAGTGAGTAACTTATATAGCGCTGCACATGCGAACTAAATCGCATTCACATATTGTAATGCCAGAAAACATGGAAACTCAAGCAATAAAAGATAAGAGAGTGCTTCTTAGGGATCACTGGTAGGTTTTGAGGCAGTTAAACAAAACTGTTTTTGAGAGCAATGGTAAGCAGAGGGATCCTGACTACCTACCAAATGAAGCAAAATAATCTAAAATTAAAGGCAGAACACCAATGACTAGAAACATATTTTATAGAGGTTATTTTTGTGTATGTATAAAAGTTGAATATTTTGCCTACAGCTTGGAATACATTAAAATAACACAATGGGGGTTATTTACGAAAGGGAAATCTACTTTGCACTACAAGTGAAAACTACAAGTGCAAAGTGCATTTGGAAGTGCAGTAGCTGTAGATCTGAGGGGAAGATCTGAAATGAGGGGAAGCTCTGCTGATTTTATCATCCAATCATGTGCAAGCTAAAATGCTGTTTTTTATTTTCCTTGCATGTCCCCCTCGGATCTACAGCAACTGCACTTCCAAGTGCACTTTCAGTGCAATTTCACGTGCACTTTGCACTTGTAGTTTGCACTTATAGTGCAAAGTGGATTTGCCTTTCGTAAATAACCCCCATTGTTTCTAATGCAAAATGTATTTAATAATGGATTTTTGTTGGAAAACAGGCAACACAAAGTAACAGGCCTTATCCCTTGTCAAAAATCTTCCCATCTAGTGAATTTGTCTGATTCATGGTTTCAGTTAAGCACGTTGTTGCTTGATTAACTGTTCTGAGGGTAACTGTCACAATGTTCTTTCAGATAGTTTTCTTGTTAAATGTTCAAACACTTTTTCCCTCAGAAAAAAATAAATTCTGTATTAGATGTTTTCTAAAACATGATAGTTCAATGCAGAGCACTTCCTTCAAATTTAAGCAATTGTAACTGCTTTCTAAGTAAATCTACACATGGACTAATCACTGCTAATAATGTCTTAAATTATACTAATAGTGATAACTTTGTGTGTAATACACAAAGGTACTAATGGCAGATGGCAGTGGTTGGAGAGATTATTCAGACCTGCCACAATTTTCTGTGCAACATGGCCAATGCTGTTTAATTATATACTCACCTAATAATATCTTCTCATCTGTTTCTCTATAGAAAAGGTAAATATATGCTGTTACAAATTTCCTAATCCTGGCCAAATTGTCAGAGTTTATGCTCAAATCAAGCCAGGATTTGGATGTGTTTTAATAAATGACCCTACTAATATTTTTTCCAAAGCACTTACATTTCTAGCTCAATAAACAGTAAATAAAATAAAGTGAATTCTTATAATGTAATAGTATTAAAAGGAATGATGTTCCCAGCTGCCAATATAACCTTTTTAAGTACAGTTGCAGCTATAAAAATGTTTCAAGACAAATTATTCAGCAAAATCAATTACAGGTTGGCGAAAAAATAATCTGAAATATTTTCAGTTTTCCATTTACAGAAGACTTCCCCCCCTTGTGAGCCTAACTTTATATTTAGCCACAAACTTATATGTTATGGTAAGGTTGTTTACTTCATTGCTCTTAGGCCCGTACACACGACCGGATCGATCCGCTGAAACTGGTCTGTTGGACCAGTTCCAGCGGACTGATCCGGTCGTGTGTAGGCCCGAGCGGACAATTGTCCGGCGGATCGGACAGTTTCCAGCGGATAAAAATTTCTTAGCATGCTAAGAAATCTGTCCGCTGGAAACCTGTCCGTCGGACGTGTTCAGTCTTCTGTACAGACTCACCGGACACGTCCGACCGACATCCCTCGCATGCGTCGTACTGATTCGACGCATGCGTGGAAGCATTGAACTTCCAGGGCCGCGCACGTCGCCGCATCATCGTCGCGGCGACGGTGCGGCCACGCCCCGCGTATTGTTTACGCACGGATTTCTGTCTGATGGTGTGTACAACCATCAGACAGAAATCTTCGGGCGGACATGTCCGCTGAAAATGGTCCGGCGGACCGTTTTCAGCGGATTAGGCGTCCGTGTGTACGGGGCCTTAGATACATCTCAGCTTTGCCACATTCTTTAAATACGTTTCTAATCTGGAAAGGAGCTTTAGGTTGCAACACAGGCCATTAATAGAAACACTTTTTTGGAAATATTAAGACACGGTTAACAAAACAATTGGAAAGGATAATCAATATACTTGGTACAAGCTCTAGAAGCACATGCTAAAAAATAAGTCATCTCCTTTGAGTTTGACTTTTTTGAGTCCATTATGGCCATTGAACCTATCCATATTATATCTTGAAGATAATGGTCTTTCAAATTTTTTTTTTTTTACAGATGGAAATGGAAATAATAGCTGGTTCTAGATGTGTATGGTCTTAATGAATTCACTTTCCTGCACTGGTAGAATGAGACGCTACTGCACATGTGTATTCATGGGTAAATATGGCCAGCTTGTGGATGATGGCTATTTTTAGTGGGTGTTTTCTGTAACATAGCTTACTTCAGATAAACAACTAGCAAATACATACTGTAAGTGAAATTGAGTTCAATATGAAGAAAATATAACACCATAATTTAATCAAAAATAAGTTATAATAAAACAATAAGCTTGTATAGGACAATATTTAACAATATTATTTTGATAAATATTTAACCATAAATGCATACAATATCCTGTATTTATTGCAGACACATTTAAATAACAGCTGAACCATGAATACAGAAGATATTATATATATATATATATATATATATATATATATATATATATATATATATATATATATATATATATATATATATATATATATAATCAAACAAAAAGAGAGGGGAAATAAGCAGGTATTAATCCTAATACAGCTGATAAATGGTAAAATAGTAAAAAGATCATTGTCTAGTCTTATAAGACAAATATGCTTTCTTTATTTAGATTAACAATTCATATTTTATTAATAAAACACACAGAAAGAAGGGAAAAAGAGTGATCGCCATCAGATCTTAAATTAGTATATATTAAGAAAAATCTATTAGTGTTCTTTAAATAGCACACTCAGAATCATCAACAGCAGCATCCAAAAATATTTAATAAATTATAATAACGATCTTGCGCTAAAGAAAGATACAAACAGTAATGCAAACCGCTATACAATTAAAGTGCAAAAGGAATAAATCCTTCAGAAAACTAAATAAAGTGCAATAATGGTATGGTGTAGAGGACCTAACACATCCATATAAGTGCCAAACAATTTCAAAAAGTATAAAACAGTAAAAAGTTAATAATTGTGCAAAAAGTGCTATAATAATGATGGGTGAATGCATAATCCTAGGAGGTCCCATACATATATCTCAAGTGGGAGTCCAGCCCTCTAATATATCAGCTATCTTTATAGCAGTGCTGTTCCCATCCGTGATCAATTCTCAATTGAAGTATTGAACCATAATGGAGATTCTACACCAGTCTCCCAGAACTCTCACCTCCAAAATGTTAAATATGGCATTTAGAATTCTCCCATCTCTCCTTTAGTCTTTTATCACTGATGTTACTGCTGACCAGGGTCTTCCACCACTCACGCTAATCCCCTGGATACCAGCTATCCTAAAAGGAAAGAGGGGAGGGGGAGGAGGGGGCTCCAGCAAGGAGCAGAAAGCAGGGGGAGAAAGAGGCTTCTAATGGTGTAGTATAGTATAGTATAGACTTTTTTGTTTAACAAGGCAAAATTGGACTCTTACATCACATAAAATAAAAACGAGCGGTATGGGTGAATCGCAGTGTGGTAAACACTGTCTTATTTGTCCTTCCGCTACTTCCGGTCTGCGGTGGCCTCGCTTCCTCCCTGAGGGATGTTCAAGTTGCCATTGAACATTTTTCCCTCAGTCACATTCACATTTTACTCTTGAGTAGCGCGAAAGACACATTGAACATTTTTTATCCAAAAATGTTTGGTCTTATTGCTACTAAGCTTGATACAGTGTTCTTTAGTAATTATTAGATATTTTGTGTAGATTACTACAATAATAGAATAATATCATCTACAGTATGAACCGCCGATAAAATATCAACTCGGGCCATTCTTTGTTGTACATAATTTCCTTTTCTAACCAACTCATAAAGAGGTTATCCACACTGGGCACATACTTTGCCCCATTGGCTACCCTTTTTGTTTTCACATAATATTCCATATCTTACCAGAAGAAATTGTGGCTCATAGCAAGTTCCAACCCTTCTAGCATATAGCTTATTTGTTTCTGTTTAGGCACCAATTTAGTTTACATAGCATATTTGAGTGTTTTAAGCCCATCACATATCCATAGCCACAGAGGTAAAGGTTCAGTAGAAAACTTGAAACAATGATGAAATATTATATACTCTGTGCTTATGGTTAAAATCGTATGTATTGTAAGCAGCAGATCACCTACTATTAAATTAGACCACAGACACGATACATACAAAAGGGACAGCAGTGCAGTATTTTGCCTTGAAGATCTTTCATAACCCAAAAATGTCATAATCAAATAATAATAAGGAGGTATGGATTTGGAGATTTAAAACAAAGCGCATTAAGACCTTCTTATTAAGTTAGGGTCACAATTTTGGTGAGTGTTTGGCACTTGAGGAGAGTGGAGTGGCACAGTGGAAATCACCTATATTGAAGCTTGTCTTCACCTTACACTCTAGCATGAAAAGCAAGATACTTTTCACAGGAGTTACAGTCTGCAAACATTGGGGTGTTTGTAATTAGCCACTTATGTTGGAATGTTTATCTACACTGTATTAACCACTTGATCAAGCAACATTGTACCCAAACAAAATGTATATCCTTTTCTTCACGTAAATACAGCTTTCTTTTCGTGTTATTTGATCACCACTGGATATATACAGTATATATATATATATATATATATATATATATATATATATATATATATATATATATATATATATATATATATTTATATTTACACAGTGATGTGGAAAAGTATTTGCCCCCTTTCAGAATTTTTTATTTTTTTTTGTATATTTGTCACACTTAAATGACTCAGATCATCAAACAACGTTTTTAAATGATGGTTTCGTTTATTAAGGCAAAAAATCTGTCCAAACATGCCTCACTTGATGTGAAAAAGTAATTGCCTCCTAAACCTAATAACTGGTTGTGCCACCCTTGGCGGCAACAACTGCAGTCAAGCATTTGCGATAACTGGCAATGAGTGTTTCACATTGCTGTGGAGCAATTTTGACCCACTCTTCTTTGCAGAATTGTTTTAATTCAGCCACATTGGAGGGTTTTCCAGCATGAACGGCCTGTGTAAAGTCATAATACAACATCTCAATTGGATTTAAGTCCGGGCTTTGACTAGGCTACTCCAAAACCTAAATTTTACTTTGTTTGAACCATTTGGAGATGGACTTGCTGTTGTGTTTCGGATCATTGTCCTGCTGCATAACCCAAGTGCAGTTGAGCTTGAGGTCACAAACTGAGGGCCGGTCATTCTCCTTTAGGATTTTCTGGTAGAGCTCAGAATTCATGGTTTCATCAATTATGGAAAGTCGCTCAGGTCCTGAAGCTGCAAAGCAGCCCCAGACCATCACGCTACCACCACCATGTCTGATGTCGCCGGGTCCATCTCACCCACTGCACATGCGCGAATGCATTTATGCGCATGTGCGTGACCCTCATGTTAGAGGCGGCTGAGCCGTCTATGGGGGAAGAAGGGGGAGGTAACCCTTAGTTAGAGAGCCCTCCTGCTGCTGGAGAGACACATGTCCGCTGCTAGGGGGAGAAAAAAATACCTCAAGCTGTTGGTTTACCACTGTGAGACATGCCGGACTGGACAAGTTCAAAGACAAAAAACAACATATCCCCAGTCAAAAGTCTCACCACATAAAATCACAGAAGGTTACACTTGATATCTGAAAAAAAGAAAAATGTTAAAAGGACATTAAGTCCAGTGCAGCAGCAGATGTACATGATGGAGAGGGACACATGGAGAGACATATTTGGACATATGGAGAGGCATATTGGGGTACAGGAGATAAATGACGTAGAACCAAAAGCAAATGGAGATAAAATTAGATATATGACAGCCAGATAATTTATTTATAAAAAGTATTTATATGAATGCGCTTCATTAAGGCTGGGGGGTATGAGGGCATTGAGTCGCTCGATCCAGATAGCCTCCCGTCTCAGGGTATCGTGATCCAAATCCCCCCCCCCCCGTGGATCTTCTGGGATGACTTCCAAGACTAGGAATTTAACAGAGTCAGGTTGGAATCTGTGATGAATTCCTATATGGCGGCCCACCATGCTGAGCTTGCCGTTAGTTGAATAATATAAGTGATCGCCTACATAGAATGCTTTGCAGGCACAGACCATTAGGTAGACGACTCCTCTCGTGCCACAATTGGCATGCTGAGGGGGGGGGGTATTTGTCTATTGGGAAGAGTAAAAGTAGTACCTTCCTGGATCAATGGGCATCGTGGGCAGTGGCCACATCGAAAAGTGCCCCGGGGACCCTCCATCACCTGTGGGCTTGCCCTATAATGACTGCTGGTAAACTTTTGTCTCAGAGTGGTGGCTCTCCTGAATACGAGTTTCGGGTTGGGCCTTACATATTTGCCCAGAACATGGTGGTTAAGAGGTGTCAATGTTCTGATAGTAATGTACGTAATTGATTGTGATGGGTAGAAAATGTAGTGACAATTTTCACTGTTTGGGGTCATTCTGTACGGGGAGGACTGTGCGCTCTGATGCAACGCCAGGTTGGAGGCTTTAAAAGACAGCCCATTGGCGGCCTTTTATTAGACGGCAGCCACCCAGGGATAAACAACTATACAGACACAGGAAGGTAAGCCCTAGCCACTCTTTTATAGTGAGCCTCTATCAGTTCTCATTTAAACCAGCCAGTGGCACCTGTGTTTCATCACAGGAAGCCGCTGACCTGGTATATTAATTGTACCTATCTCATTTGTCCTTTGAATCCTAGATATGGACTGACTGTCCATGTCTGTTCCTACAGCTTCTACCTGAACAGTCAAGAGCCTTTGGGGAATCAGTGTTAGTTCATCCTGACCTAATAACTGTGCTGGATTCATCAGTCCACCTGTTTTTGGGCTTACATTTTGGCAAAAAACGCAGTCTGCTTTTGATCCCCGGGCACTATACTCCCCCTACGTGTTCATCGGGTAAGTAATTCACACAATGACCAGATCTACCCAATTGTTCCATCTTTTCTTTCCCCTCCCTCTCCCTTTCCTTTCCTTCCCCTCCCCCTCCCTCCTTTTCTATTTTCTTTTCCCCCCTCCTTTTCCCCCCCTTTTTTCCCTTTTTCCCCCTTCCCCCCCTCATTTTGGAGTAGCCCCCGACAACTCCTTCTCTCTTTCTATGGTTACCTTTTACCTGTTTGATGCTTACTAGATTTTTCTTATCCGCTTTAGACACGCACATTCTTACCGTGGGTTGTTTCACTCTGCCCGACAGCAGAATATATTGGTCCCAGTCTGAACTACGGACACTGTACAGTCACTCCTCCGGCTTGTATCAGATGGAGGGTGGCCACATGGTCCGTGGGAGAGAGTCACTCCACCCCCAGGAATGCTGTTTGCAGATGTTGGACACATGTGGAAAAAAGTACAGACTTCATTGGGTATGTTACTGTATGCTAGTATACTTTAATTTTTACTGGTATGTTCTCCACTCTCCACCCCCCTCTCTAAGACTTCTCTACTTGATACCCGTTCTCTGGTCCAATAGTGACACCCCTGTTGCATTTACATCCCTACAACCAGCACTCTCATTACTGAATCACATCATGCTAGCAAGACCTCCCTTAATGAATTCATAATTCATTAAAGTAATATCTTGGAACGTTAAAGGGCTGCAATCGCCTAACAAACAAATTGCGATTCTACGTCATCTGAAAAGCCTAAAGGCAGACATTGCTCTGCTTCAGGAAACACACCTCACAACAGCGGGTTTTGTTTGCATGTGCAAACTTTGGGCGGGACAGGTGTTTGGGTCACCAGCGGTAACGGGCAAAGCAGGAGTCCTCCTCTTGATAAACAAAAATCTCCCCTTTGAAGTGACTTTTTTTCAAGCAGATAGTGAGGGCCGAATACTTACTGCGACACTTAAAACGCCTGCCAGGGAATAGATATTAACCAATGTATACGCCCCAAACTCCCCATCCAAACCATTTTTCCAAAATCTCACATCCAACCTAGCTTTGCATCTCCACCTACCTTTATTTGTAGCCGGGGACTTCAACTTAGTCTTAGATACATAGGAAGATAAATCGCTATGCGTCTATAGGCTTTTCAAACTCTCCCACACACTTAATGCAATTTGCCGAAAGTCTCCATCTGACAAATCTCTGAAAATTAACGCATACAGGGAAGGGAAGAGAATATACCTGTTTTTCCCCTCCACAACTTGTTATCGAGAATATATTATACGCTTCTGAATGGCCTCCTTCTTACACATGCTTCCCACCACTGCATACACGACATAGCCATTTCAGATAATGCACTGATCTCGGTCAATTTGTCAGGTCTAATCACCCAGAGCTCTGTAAGGATCTGATGCTTCCCCACATACAGTAGGTGAACCCGATTTTGTGTCAATCTTGCTCTCTTTCTCGGCGAGATTGAGCACCTACGAGCCCCATCGCGGGAGCCAGCGCCGAGCTGGCTTGCCGCGATGGAGACAGAGCCGTCATAGAAGCGACGGGAGATCTGACTTGGATTCCCGCCAATTCTACACGTGTGCGGCGTTTGTTATGAATCCTGAGGGGGAAGTCCCCGCCGGATTTTAAATAAAAATCCGGCATGGGTCCCCCCCTCAGGAGCATACCGGGCCCTTAGGTCTGTTATGGGTTGTAAGGAGAGCCCCCCTACACCGAAAAAAATGGCGTAGGGGGTCCCCCTATAATCCATACCAGACCCGTATCCAAAGCACGCTACCCGGCCAGCCAGGAAGGGAGTGGGGACGAGCGAGCGCCCCCCCCCTCCTGAGCCGTACCAGGCTGCATGCCCTCAACATGGGGGGGTTGGGTGCTCTGGGGCAGGGGGGCGCACTGCGGCCCCCCACCTCAGAGCACCCTGTCCCCATGTTGATGAGGACAGGGCCCCTTCCCGACAACCCTGGCCGTTGGTTGTCGGGGTATGCGGGCGGGAGGCTTATCAGAATCTGGGAGCCCCCTTTAATAAGGGGGCCCCCAGATACCGGCCCCCCACCCTAAGTGAATGAGTATGGGGTACATCGTACCCCTACCCATTCACCTGCAAGAAAAGTGGTAAAAACACAAATAAACCACACAGGGTATTACAATATTTTATTAGTCTGCTCCGGAGGCCGCCCCCTGTCTTCTTTATTAGCTCTTTTACCAGGGGAGACTTCTTCTTTGACGTCTTCGGGTGGGTGGGGGCGCGCCTTGCATCGGACCTATATAGGCCTCACAGTCCCATCATGCTCTGTACCTACCCATGTGATACCTACCCACGTGGGTAGGTATCACATGGGTAGGTACCAGAGCATGATGGGATTGTGAGGTCTATATAAATCCGATGCAAGCCGAGCATCCGTCATTTCAGCGAGAGGGACCGGCGTGTCAACATCGGGAGAAGAAGAGAAGTGAAGAACATGACGTCACAGCGCGGAAGAAGAACTCACAGCACGGAAGAAGACGTACAGCACGGAAGAAGGGACCGGACTGCGAGACGAAGAACCGGGGTGCGACGAGTCAACAGCGGAGAGCGGCGAACATAGAAGGAGACCCCCCCGGATAGCGGAGAAGACCCGTCGGGATAGCGGAAGAAGAGCCCCGCCGAAGACGCCGGAGGAAACCCGCCGGGGGGTGGGGGCTTTTTTAAAAGCCACCCCCCCCGGCGGTGGAAGAGAACCAGACGGCGGCCCCCACCCACCCGAAGACGTCAAAGAAGAAGCCTCCCCTGGTAAAAGAGCTAATAAAGAAGACAGGGGAGGCCTCCGGAGCAGACTAATAAAATATTTTAATACCCTGTGTGGTTTATTTGTGTTTTTACCACTTTTCTTGCAGGTGAATGGGTAGGGGTACGATGTACCCCATACTCATTCACTTAGGGTGGGGGGCCGGTATCTGGGGGCCCCCTTATTAAAGGGGGCTCCCAGATTCCGATAAGCCTCCCGCCCGCATACCCCGACAACCAACGGCCAGGGTTGTCGGGAAGGGGCCCTGTCCTCATCAACATGGGGACAGGGTGCTCTGAGGTGGGGGGGCCGCAGTGCGCCCCCCTGCCCCAGAGCACCCAACCCCCCCATGTTGAGGGCATGCAGCCTGGTACGGCTCAGGAGGGGGGGGGCGCTCGCTCGTCCCCACTCCCTTCCTGGCTGGCCGGGTAGCGTGCTTTGGATACGGGTCTGGTATGGATTGTAGGGGGACCCCCTACGCCGTTTTTTTCGGCGTAGGGGGGGCTCTCCTTACAACCCATAACAGACCTAAGGGCCCGGTATGCTCCTGAGGGGGGGACCCATGCCGGATTTTTATTTAAAATCCGGCGGGGACTTCCCCCTCAGGATTCATAACAAACGCCGCACACGTGTAGAATTGGCGGGAATCCAAGTCGGATCTCCCGTCGCTTCTATGACGCGCTTGCTGGGATGTGCTGTCACTATTCCAGTGAGTGCGAATTGTCGGCGAGATCTCGGCACCATGTCGCCGAGTATCAGCGCGACGCTGTCGTGCTAAAAACACAATATCACAAACACCTACTGTACCTAGCACATAATAAAGAATTACAACAGATTATCGATGACACCTGGAGTGAATATACATCTACCAACTCCGAACACTGCGAGAATCCCAATCTATTTTGGGAAACTGGGTAGGCAGTTTAACGGGGTATGCTTTTTCATATGCCTCTGGCTATAAGAAAAATAAATTCTAGAGAATACCGTGCTGTGAGCAAAGCTTTACGCATAGCACAAGCTAAGCTGGCACAAAATAATTCACAGAAACATAAGGACACATGGCGCAATGCCAAAGAACATTTTGATCTCTGGGCAGAGGCACAGGAAAGATTACATCAATCTATACTTGACCTTCGCTACCACAAATACGGTAACAAGCCAGGCAAACTACTGGCCAGTCTGTGCAAAAAGCCCCCACACTACTACACACATAGCTGCCCTGAAAGACAACTCTGGACATAAATCTCATCTTCAAATTCTATGAATCTCTATACGGCCCGACCTCATCGATGAATCTACAGCATTATCCTTTCTGGACAAAGTCCCACTTCCCATTATAGATGATAAACTCCTGATACAGCTCAATGCCCCAATATCTCTCGAAGAGATAATCCATGCAATTAAATCATTATCTCTGGGCAAAGCACCTGGCCCAGATGGGTATACATCTAAATTTTATAAGCTTTCTATGGAAACCGTAGCCCCTACTTTGATGTTAGTCTACCAAAAGATATTAGATGGGAATCAATATTTACCCTTAGGACTCCAAGCCCACATCAAACTCATCCCAAAAAATGGTAAGGATCTCACTGAACTAGGTTCCTACCACCCGATTTCCCTGCTCAATTTAGATGCCAAGTTTCTATCCAAAATCATAGCGAACAGGATTTCACCAATTATGCTATCTCTTATCCACCCCTCCCAAGCGTTTTTTACCCAAGGGAGGTCCGCCATGTCCAATATCCGAAAAGTTCTGACAATGCTAGAAATGGCTAGGGCCAATCCATCTGACGAGGCTGCTATAGTCACACTTGATTCCGAAAAGGCATTTGACAATGTCACCCTTCACTGGTTGAGCTTGGTTGTGTCAAAGGCTCTCGAGAGCTACGCATTGCACTATTTGCAGATGATATTCTAATTTTCACATCAAGAACCGAGGCATACAAAATACACATCCAAGAGATATTTACAACATTCAGGGCCTGTTCAGGCCTAATAATCAATTTTTCTAAAAGTGAGATCCTACCCCTCTTCCAAAGGCGACCCCCCCCCCCGGCGGATAACTCGATCTTCCCATTCGCCAAAAACCATATCACCTATCTTGGGATAAAAATAGGAAAATCACCGTCATCGCTTTACCAACTCAGTTTCTTTCTTGTTACTGTATACACAAAAATATTACGGAACTAGAAAACTGGTCAGGTCTTCCTCTCTCATTATTTGGCAGATGCCATCTATTCAAGATGGTAAGTTTCCCAAAATGACTTTACCCCCTCCAGACAATCCCATTACTACTAAAACACAAAGGCCTCCAGAAACTACACAAAGCTATATTCATTTTTATCTGGAAGGGCTGTAAACCTTGCATACCTCTGAGAGTGGGGTTAAACTTGACAACAAGGATATCCAGATACTCCAACTATGACCTGGAGTCGATGATGTCAAGCCCATATAATCTGTATTTTTGCTGCACTGTGGAATCAGATCTATCCCCTCTAATCTGAAACATAACCTCCTCATCAGGGACACAGCGGTGGCCTGGAGGGAGATCAGCAAAAAATTGGGAATTTCACCCCTTATGTCAGTCATCTCCCTATCTGTGGCCACCTGCTGTTTCCGCAGGTGCAACAATACCCAATGTCATCTACATGGGCCTCACAGGGAATGCACAGCTTTGCCCAACTGTTTAATGTCCCTTCAGGGACACCTCTCCCCACATCCCAAATTCTTGACTCATATGGACTACCCACTCATCACCTCTTACATATGCATCAGGCAAGAAGCTTTGTGCCCAGCATGTGCCCTCCTAGAAGTGTATGCTTAAAAACTTCACTATTGGACACCATTCTTGAGCAAAACTGCCACACAATCTCCAACATCTACAAACCTCTGAACTCCTTCTATATTACACCCAAATTCTTCACTCATATGGACTACCCACTCATCACCTCTTACATATGCATCAGGCAAGAAGCTTTGTGCCCAGCATGTGCCCTCCTAGAAGTGTGCCCTCCAAAAAAGGGTAACATCTACTGCTTGGAACAAAGACCTACAATCCCCAGAGGTGCATACCACTATCCTAGCAGGCTACAAAACCATGTGCACTTATGTAACAAATGAATTCTGGCATGAACAGCAGTTTAAAATCCTCCACCAGGTCTACATCCCTCATCTGAAATCCAAAGAACCCCCTGATCACTCTCACTGACCACTGTGCATTAGTCATAAACCTTCTCTATTACACTGGCTTCATGCCCCTTAATTGTGCGCGATTGGAACCAGGTGAAATTTTTAGTGGCAACAATCACAGGAATCCCCCCTTACAAGAACATTTTCCTCCTACTATTGGGATCATTCGATGCTCTGAACCAAGACTTACCAAAGACTCAGGCTACTCTTTTACAATATCACAAGGCCTGGTTCTCTACCTGCTACATGACTGCCAGAAGAACAATTCTCAAACAGTGGACTTCCTCCCTTCCTCCTACTATCAAAGACTTAAAGTCTAATATATTTCACATCCTCAAGTTAGAGAAACTGGACTTGGTATCCTATAACCACCAGAAGTCCTTACAATGTCACCATATTGGGCCACTATTATGGGTAAAACGCTTACAACGTTAACGGTCACACGACAAAAGGCAACCACAACCGACTTAATTCCCTTCTGGATCTAAGGCTAAAAGGCATTCATACAAATGCAACGAATATAGTCGGTCTTTGCATCCACTCTCACGCAACATTACATACACTGGCTACCTGACTATCACCTGATATCTACTGAAAATTTGTTGGCGGGAATACAGGAACAAGGGAACCTCTTGAGAGACCATAGTTTACTAATGTTTCAAATTACACTCTGCACATTCAAGCTATGCATACATGATTTATGATCTATGTACATTTGTTAGAAAGTTTAAGTAGTTTGATTAGGGATCCCCCCTCCCCTGTTTTCCCTCCCCCCACATGTATTTTCATGTGGACCCTCACTTTCCCATTATGATAATCTGTATAATTTCTTCACAGGTCAAGTTGTCTATCACATCATTTCCTTTCACTGAAAAAAAATCTTGCAGAATATTGTTTTTTTTTATTGCAAAATACAAATAAATCTTCTTATAAAAAAAAGAAATAGAAACATTATTAGTGAAGATTCTTCAGCACAGCCAGTAACATTTGTAACCGCATACTCAAAAGAATACTGACAGCTAATTGAGATCACTAAAAAGAATGTACCTGTTTTGTATTCTGACAAGCAGCTTTTTTGGTGTTACAGCAAAGGTGCAGATGGGTGAGTAGCCATGCTCCCACTTTAGGCAGCCTACTTTCAATTAGTTTATGTGTTTCTGATAGCAAAACTGTATCCACTTGGTTGACATGTTTTGGTTCTTTCCTCTATGTTCATAACATGTAAATGTTGTCATTTGATTTTGTGTTCTAAAACCTTTGAATCTACTGCTACAGAAGAACATTTTGATACGAAACATTATTATAAACTGTGGTATAAGTTTTGTTGTTTACTTGATAGTATGCATTTCCTGCTGTTTACATTACGTGGGCTGCACAACATGTCCTCTTAGGACTAGGATAAGTGAACACTACAGTGATTCTAACAGCCCTAATGCTAAATTTATCTATAATGCATTGCAGCATTTTAGAAAGCCGCATGGAGGAAATGTAAGTACATTTAGATTTCATGGTCTAGAGCACATTACTCCTAATGTGATCACCATCGGAAGCTGCTTGAGAAAGAGGCCTGGTGTTTTTTTGGGATTAAAGCTTCGGTGGGACCTTTATTTGCACCTCTGGTATTTCTTCTCTGCTGTCTCTTTGGCGTTAACATTGTCTCCTGGCACTCTTTAATCTATTTTTGTTATAAATATAGTTGGTTATTTTAAATTTTTGGTTCCTCTTTTGCTGTATTATGATGTAAGATATGTGCGTTTAGGATACCAATTATTTCTTTGTGTTTTCACCTGTCCGGGTGTGAGGGTGCTGTATAGGGTTAATTTCCCTGTCTGATGTTGCCTTAGGTACAAGGTGATGTCTATTTATTTGTGCTGTTCCATGCTTTAAAGGGTCACTAAAGGAAAACATTTTTTTTGCTGAAATGACTGTTTACAGGGTATAGAGACATAATAGTTAACTGATTCTTTTTAAAAATGATTACAAATAGATAAAAATCAATCATATAATGTGCCTGCATGTTAGTTTCACTTTTAAACTGGTTTCATGTTCCTGTGAACTAGAGAGACACACAGAACAAAAACAAACAAATCCAGGGCAGTGTTTTGTTTTTAAAATTAATCTGATTGGTTCTGTTAAGTTTTAGACACACAGTAATGACAGCTTAGACCACAGTGAAAAGCTCCCAGTACTGTGGTTATAAGGAAACAGGCAACCAGGAAGTGTGGAGATCACAGCAGAATTACAGCAACTTCAAAGTAAAAACAAACAATAAGGACATGAAACCAGTACTGCAGTAAGGTAAAGGAAGCTATTTAGAAAAAAAAAATTCCTTTAGTGATCCTTTAATTTGTTACAACTAAGGGCCACAAAGGGGCTGAAAAGTGTTAATCTTTCTCTGTATTGGATTCCTCCTATTATGTCTTGGTGGATGTTTAATAAAGATTCTACAGATTTTGAACTGCATTTTGCCTTGTTGTGAGACTTTTATCTATTAAGTGTAGCTAGAAGACCTAAACCCAAGGTGAGTAGGTTGGAAAAATTCAATTTCAGCCTCAGAACAACTAATGAGGAAATAAAATTAACTTGTACAAAATTAGGAAGCATGTAGACAAAAGTTTGAAGCCTAGGTAATAAAATGGAAGAACTGGAGCTGATATACGAGGAGGATTTTGACTTTGTGGGAATATCAGAAACAGTTTGATAGCTTACATGACTGACTTGCAACTGTCCAGGGGTATTCCTTGTATCAAAGTCACTGGGAGGGTAGAAGAGGGGAAGGAATGTGCCTGTTTACAGTATCAAGAATGATTTGCTAGTGAACATGAGGGACATCATTGCTAATGGGGAAAGGAATGAGATGGAATTCTTGTGGCTGGAGCTTCAAAGAGAAGAAATAGGAAATTATTAGTGAGTGTAGGCTACTGGCCACCTGATTTGAAGGTTTAGGAGGAATTGGTTCTCCTATCACAGTTAAAAGTGTAGGTGAGGCAGGGAAATTTGTATCATAATGGGGGACTTCAATTATCCAGATATCGACTTGGCAGAAGAAACTGTTCATGCATTTAAGGCTAGTCATTTATTAAATGTCTTACAGGACAGCTTCATGTGTCAATTGGTGGATGCCCTGACTATAAATATTGCATTGCTAAAAATCCTGTTTACAAATAACACTGATCTGATTGTAGATGTGCAAATATGGGACAACTTAGGTAACAGCGTTCACAGGGTAATTACAAGGGGTCATTGTCAGCATTCCAACACTACAAGAAATGTAATAATAGATGTAGGAGTACAATCAGGCTAGTTAAGATAGACCAGGAGAAACACATAGCAGAGGAGAGTAAATAAAATCCCAAATTTTAAATATATTAATAGTAAGAAAGCAATGTCAGAGCATATTGGTCCAATAAAGGATGGTCAGGGGAAGTTGGTTACACATGACAAGGAGAAGACAACTGTACTAAATGTATTCTTCTCTTTTTAAAAGAAAAACTTAATGCAAATTAATCACCCAGGAATCCTTAAAGAACCTAGCCAGGTAATAGCTAGACCTGCTTTCCTATTTTTTATGGACACCTTAGTGCCCGGAATGGTACAAGCTGATTGGTGAAAAGCTAATGTGGTACTAAAATTTAAGAAAGGGCAGAGATACTGTGGCAAGTGACAATCCGCAACATGTGGCAGGTGATGGTGTGGCAAGTGACAATCTGCAATGTGTGGAAGGTGAAGTGGCAAGTGACAATTTGCAACGTGTGGCAGGTGACTTGGCAAGTGACAATCTGCAATGTGTGGCAGGTGACGTGGCAAGTGACAATCCGCATTTGGTGGCTGGTGACGTGGCAAGTGACAATCCGCATCTGAAGGCAGGTGACATGGCAGGTGACACACACAAGGCTCCCATTGATTCAGCATCATGGTGAGTTGTGGACACGTGCATTCGTTTTCGTCCAAATGCATTTTCGTCCAAATTTCTGGGATTTTCGCGTCCTTTTAACAAACGATAATGAACGTGCAGAATCCAAAATCTGAAAGATCCGACATGAAAAATGCTTTATTTTCATTTTGTTGCAACAACAGTTTGATATAGATAGAACATTCGACATGACAGTGACAATAGAGATCTGTGTCTATCGAACCTGCGGTCGAATGTGCCTAACCTGACTCTATTAGTCCAAGATTATTCGACATTGAGAGAAAAAATTCAACAATATAGAGACATGAAGATTCAATGAAGCAGCTTAAAAACATATGATCGCCACGGACATTTATGGTCAAATGCTCCACCTATAGGCTATAGAAGAATTCTAATGTTGGTTGACTAGTAATAATAATTAATAAATATAGGGGGGAGGGGAGGAGAAACACAATGATTTGTCTTCTCTCCCAGTCAGTCCCATCCCCCTCACAGTTAGAACACACCTAGGGAACATACACTTAACCCCTTGATTTCCCCCTAGTGTTAACCCCTTCCCTGCCAGTGACATTTATACAGTAATCAGTGGCTATTTTTAGCTCTTATCGCTGTATAAATGTCAATGGTCCCAAAAAAGTGTCAAAAGTGTCCGAATTTGCCCACCGCAATATCGCAGTCCCGATAAAAATGGCTGATTTAAAAAAATATATAATAATAAAAATGCCTAAATCTATCCCCTATTTTGTAGACGCTATAATTTTTAAGCAAACGTTTTACCAAAAACATGTAGAAGAATACATATCAGCCTAAACTGAGGGAAAAAATAGTTTAAACAAAAAAATTGGATATTTATTGTAGCAAAAAGTAATATATATATATATATATATATATATATATATATATATATATATATATATATATATATATATTCAAAATTGTCGCTCTTCTTTAGTTTATAGCGCAAAAAAAAACTGCAGAGGTGATCAAATACCACCAAAGGAAAGCTAAATTTGTGTGGGGGGGAGGGGGAGGAAGTACAAAAGTTTGTTTGGGTACAGAGTTGAAGCGACGCAGTGCCGTATCGCAAAAGAAATGGCCTGGTCAGGAAGGGGGTAAATTCTTCCAGGGCTGAAGTGGTTAAGAAAGTAAGTGTGCAAAAGTAAGTGTGTAAAACATGCATAGCACAACAGAATGTAAAGGACAGAATTATAGGAGTTGTCTTTGCTTACTGTGTTTAAATATGCATTGTCCAGTCTCAGGCTCATCTTACCTCCTACACTGATCTGAAACAAGTATAACCATGTTTGACAGCTAGTTTGTGCATGCTTGTTTCAGGTCTGTTACTCATCAGACATTGTCACTACAGTTGCCATCTGCATGGCTTCATTCTTCTGGTTGTGGCTTATCAGTGTGGTGCTTCTCTCCTGTGTGGCCTAATTAAACTAAGTGCAACTCTCAGCTCACTGTCCAAGTAATACTTATTGTAAAAGAAAAGAAAATCTTGCGCCAAATTAATTACACTAATTATGTACTTGATGAATCAAGTGACTAACTGAGTGAAGCTGTTCACAAAAAAATCAGGTGACTGACTTGCATATGTTGTGTGATTGAAGTGAGGGGCGCTAAATTAAATAATGGATTATGTGTCACAACTTTAGGTGATACACAGTCTGACCATACCCAAATCTATGTGAATACAAAACAGATAATGGCCTTAGCTCTATAAATACAATTGTGCCAAACGATGTGAAGATAATAAAAAGTCCAACAAATAGTTAAGTGCAAGAAGATCCAATGCTGGATCAAGTCCAAGTGCAAAATTGCAAATAATACAATCCCAAATCGCAGGGATAAAGTGCAAATGCGAAGTGCTTGTGAATCTTCAGACAACCAAAGTGCGAGATAGGAGTGATCCGCCTTCACCTATAGGTCACCAGAATTAATAATGGATGGCTCCTTACCACACGGTGTTGACCAGATTACTTAAAATATAGTCAATAAGGCTTGTTAGTAATATGGATCAGCAGGATCTCGTTAGGTTCCAATGTCAGCAGTTGCAGCAAATGGTGTGCCAAAAAAGGAGAAGAGATGCCACCATAGTATAAAACCATTTAATAAACGTAAAAATAAAATACAATGCCAAATGGCCTCTTACTATTGCTGGTGCCCGTATCCCGGCACTGAGGCTGTGGGTTTGTAGGGATAGTAAGACAAGATTAGAGATGGCCGCGTCCTGGTCTGCTAGCGTGCGTTCCACCGCTAGCTGTCCATCAACCATTGGGACCGGAAGTGCGTGGCTGTGCGTGCGTGCCCGGATACTGCCTCAACGCCACGTTTCAGTTAAACCGTCATCAGGAAGCGTACCCTGCGCACACACCAGACGTCTAATATATAGGTCTGTCTATCAGCCTGTGGGAGGGGCAATCGAATCATAATGACAGCCTCTGTCCCAGTTACCAAAGCTTCCAAACTAAATGCATGATGGCTAAGCAGCATATCTCCAATCCTAAATCAATGTGTACATGTATTTGCTCCACTGTCTAAAATACATAATCACATTTAGAATTAAACATTGTGAGTTACTATAAAACACTAGCGTTTAGATATGCTCTGCAATAGATCCATAGTGTTCTTTGCGCCATCTAGAGGGGATATATGGTAATGTTCGCAATTGTAGCAATTATCCAAATACATCTAGTTACAGTTATATCTCTTGTTCCCCCAATTCATATGTATGTTGTTAATTTATAGTAATAATCAGTATGTATAACATATACGTGGATTATTAGATTAAAATAATAGTAACATAGTAAAAAAAATTAAAAGTCTAAAATCAAAACCCAAAAAATACAGGGAATGTATATTTCCCTTATATACATTTATTCTATGTGAATCCAATTCAAGGTTAATGGCCGAGGGGTGATATGCAAACTAACCAGACCCATAGAGTGGGGATCACCCAAACTCCTCTGGGTCTGTTAATGGAATGGTGGACCGAAATGTATGTTCCCTCACCCCATAGGTGTGCCTTTCACACATCAGTTAAAAAACAGTTAAGGTCGAGCTCTATGTTGAGCCCCTGTGGCCGCATAGTCCTTAGACGATGTATCCATTGAGTCTCGTTCTGAGATACTGCTTTGGTGAGGTCAGTACCACGCCAATGTTTGGTAATCCTATCGATTCCATAGAATGTTAACAGACTCGGGTCCCTGTTGTGGTACAAGTCAAAGTGTTTGGACACGCTATGTTCCGGGTACCCTTTAATTATATTGGCCACGTGTTCATTTATTCTAACTTTGAGCTCACGGGTGGTCCGGCCCACGTATTGCAGAGTGCACGAACATTCCAGGACATACGTTACAAATTTGGAATGGCATGTTATCAATGGTTTGATAGTAAATTCATGTCCAGTGACGCTGGACATGAACTTACTGACCTTTTTTCCTTGCCTTCTTGTTTTTTTACAGGATCTGCAGCGGGGGCAGTAGTGGAAGCTAGATCCATCAAGGAAAGTGAGTGGCTTTTCTGGAGGATCTGGGACATTGTTAGCTATCATATTTCTCAAACCTGGTGCCTTCTTATAAATAAAAGTGGGATGTTTCGGCAGAATTTTGACCAAATCCATATCCTTTAAAAGGATAGGCCAAAACTGCTTGTCAATTTTCTCCACACTTCTATATTGTCTGTGGTAACCTGACACAAAAGGTACATCTTCTTTTCTAGGGGGTCTGACTCTGGTTTCCAAGAGGGACTCCCTATCCATTGCCAAAACTTCTTGCTGGGTTTTCCATAATGCGTTTTGTGTGTATCCCTTTTCAATAAATTTCTCAGTTATCATTGCGGCTTGTAACTCAAAATCCGCAATGTCATCACAGTTTCGACGGATCCTCATGTATTGCCCTTTTGGTATTGCACCCAGCCATTTTGGGTGATGGCAACTTGAAATGGGCACGAATCTGTTGCGGTCGGTTGGTTTGAAGTAAGTTTTAGTGAGGACCTGGCTGCCCTTTTTCGTTAGTGTGAGGTCCAAAAAATGGCTGGAAGTCTTACTGGACTCTGCTGTGAAACTGAGACCGTAGTTGTTGGTATTCATTTTGGATAAAAATTGTTCCAATGATGCTTGGGGACCTTCCCATAATAATAAAATATCGTCTATATATCTCCTGTAATATATAAGCGATGTAGCATTGTCCTTAAAAATGGTCTCTTCCTCCCATCTATTGAGTACCAGGTTGGCTACGCTGGGAGCATAATTGGCGCCCATTGCGACTCCCTTGGTCTGCTTATAGAAGTCGCCCTGGGCCCAGAAGTAATTGTTTCCCATAGCTATTTGGAGACCCTTCACCAAGTACCTAATTTGGGCTTGGGGTAATGAAGATTTTTCCTCCAAGGCCTCCTTTACTGCCAGAATTGCATCTACTTGTCGGATGTTGGTGTAAAGCGACTCGACGTCTACAGTTACCAGCCAGGTTTCCTCTGAGACTGTGATAGGTGCTAACGATTTTATGAGTTCTTTGCTATCCTTGAGATAGGCTCTCCCCTGTACGACTAGGGGTTGGAGAAAGAAATCCAAGTATTCTCCCACTCTGAAATAGAGTGATCCTATCCCACTAATAATGGGTCTTCCTGGTGGATGGGTCTTGTTTTTGTGTATCTTAGGCACAATATAAAGGACAGGTGTGCGAGGTACTTTGGGCACTAAGTAGTGTGCTTCTTTTTCAGTTAGGATGGATTGCACCTTCCCATCTTCCACCCAAAGTGAGAGTTCTGATTTGAGTTTGCCCAAAGGGTCTCCCGAGAATGTTAAGTAAGTGTCAATAGCACTCAGAAGACGGTGGATCTCTCCGTAATAGTCTGTCTTCTTGAGTATGACTACCCCTCCGCCTTTGTCAGCTGGGCGTACTACTATATTTTTATCACTTCAATCACACAATACTTATTGTAGATAGCTGCTGTGCCCTGTTTCTCAGTAGTGGGTTCTGCTAGTATACATCTCCTGAAACCCCTACTATTTGACTATCATGTGCCAACCTTTCCTTGTCTGCCCAGACCTTACGTTTGTTCATAGTTATCCATGACTGCTGCCTGCCCTGACCTTTGGTGAATATCCTTGTTATCCGCATTTGCTGCATAGTCCTTGACCTTGTTATCAATGGCTTCAGTGTGATTCATAGCCCTCTGCTACAGTCTGATGCCATTTGGTGATCTCTTGAACTGTGTAACTTGAGGTCCCTCATGCCTAGAGCAGTGACCGGTGAATACCAGCTTGCCCTTAGACTCATCACCTGCTCTCCTTTGAGACTGTCCTCAAGTACCATGGCGAAGTACAGATCCTGCAAAGACTGAATTCTATACTTCCAGTTTCTATCTACTTTCAGTGTGCTCTGATCTCCTGGTAACCTGCAGTTGGCTTACACCACTCAGGTTCATCTACATTAGGTATCCAGCACAATGTAGTAAAAGGGTATATGCTTGTGATAATGCTATTCAGACAGTCACCAGCAAAGCTGCTATCTTGACAGGACATTTATAACTGAATTCATCATAAAAACCAAAGGGATTATTATGATTCTGGAAACATGAAACCATCTCTCCCCTGCCTTGTTAAAAAAATAGGAAATAAGATATTAAGTTTTAGTGATCACGCCCCCTAAGATCTGTGTGCAAAGAATGGGCATCAGACCGGTGCACAAGATCAGGGAGGTGCATGCATCTGCATGCGCATGTGCTGAGGCACAAGCATTTTAATGTGTATTGTGGCCCTGATTGTGGTGCCCAGTGGCCCATTTAAAGCACTGCAGAGCTCAAGATAAGTTCTTGAGTTGGTCATCAGCTCCTTCTGTACCTTAACTTTGGCTTGTAATCTGACTTTGCCCCTTGCTCTTTGTCTTGGTTCTGTTTCCTGCCTGTGTGATCCTGTCCCCTGCTTGGTTTCTGTTTCTGCCCTTGTCTCTTGAATCTGCCAATTTCTGCTGGCCCTGCCACAGTTCTGTCTGCACAAGTTCCTGTAATGACATTCTTTACGAGTTTCTGCTCAACATCTTCCGCAATGCCCTATGATCTACAGGTTTCTGTGATTACATCCTGCACAAGTTTCTTCTCAACTTTGTCTACTATGCTGCATGATCCACAAGTTCCTGTGATGATATCCTGCATGAGTTCCTGCTCAATATCCTCTGCTACGCTGTATGATCCAGACCTTCTTCTGGCCAGGGCTCATCACAGGCACAGTGTCAATCTCTGTCCTGTCATACCCTGTCATTAAACATAGAAGGAAAACATGACAGGAGGTGTTAATGGAAGCCCTCTCGTCAGCTCGGCCTTCACCAGGTGTGTGACAATAAGAACATTTCTGGATAAATGTGATGTCACAAGATGCAATTTTTTTTAACTGTTTTTATACAACACATTTATATTCAATGGCTCCCCCTGCGTTCATGGCCAGCCAAATCCTGCCTCTCCCTGCTGCATGCTCATGACTGTGAGGAAGGCACTGGGCAAAATAGCAATCACAGTACTTTTTTATGTTGTTTTTGTGTAACGGTGCATTGCCCTCTGTTTAACCCCACAATAAGGTAATACAGTAGACCGGTAGATGGCACAGAGATGCTAAGAAGTGAAGAGTTTTAAAGCAGCATGAACAAGACGGTGTTGGCTGTTTTGGGGTGATTTGCCAATGTTTACATATATGTGCTCAATTGTTCCAGGTCACATCTGTGTCCTCATCATTTCCAATGCACAACCTGATTTCGGGGTTTATGTTTCTAGTATACTTTGTAAAAGTGTAGTTAATAATCTGATACATTTGTTTGTAATTAATCTGGTTAAGGGAAAAACAATTCTGCTCAGAGTCGGTTCACACTAGGGCAACACGACTTCCAGCGCGACTTTTAAAGGCGACTCCGACACGACTTGAACATGAACCACAGGGCGATCTGGGGCAATTCACAACACAACTTGAAGTTGTCTCCAGGACAGGAGACTTTCCAGTGGCCAATAAAACAACAATCAGCTCTGGAGAGGGAGGGGGAGGGAGGGGGGCAGGAGAGGTTTGCCTGAGAAATGTATGTTATCTTCCTGGAAAGTCGCTTCAGTTAAGACAGTGATTCCGACTTCTGAGGCGACTTCCATTGAAATCAATGGATACAAATCGCCTACAAGTCGGATTGAAGTAGTACAGGAACCTTTTCTGAAGTCGGATCGCCTTGAGTCGTGTGTATTAACACCGCTCCCATTCACTTCCATTGTTTTTCTCTACAGCGCGACTTGGGACGACTTGAGGCGACATGAAGTCGGATCGCAAGTCGCCCCAGTGTGAACTGGCTCTAAGACGTCTGCATCAAAAAAAACATAATATGTATCATGGAAATCTAAAACAAAAAGCATTCTGCAAATACTAAACATGGCACTCAATGATTATATTATACCTTATAATAGTAACCAACACTAAGATATTTCCAACTAATCCAGTGGAACAGATAATTCCAATAAAAGATGGAAGAATAACTGTTTCTGCTGTATTAATGAGATGGTTTTCGTTCCTCATACTCCATGATTTATTGAGTAGGTCATTGGTATTATTCCAGGAAGTTATTTGAATTTCATTCATTGTTATTCTCTTCTTTTTTGTTAATCTGCAAAAAGAAAATAAATATTTAGTTCACCCTTGGTTAACTTTTATGTAATGCACTTTACTTGTCACCAAGATACTAGAAAATACTAGAACACTCCAATGAAGTGATAATCAAAGCCATTTAAAACCTAAAATAAGACCTACAACACGAGTGAAAAATGTGCTGAAATTTCCTGAAATACAGTAAACATCTCCAATCCTGAAGCAGTCACCTGCAGTACTTTATTTGCAACTATTTGTTCTCAGTCTTCTGGGTTTTCTGGTGGCCAGCATCATCCAACCTACTTCCTTTGAGCCCAGCCTCTCATGGTCCTACCCTGGAAGCAGCATTCTGATTAACTCATCTCTGTTTCTCCTCATAAAGTATGCTCCTCATCAGCTCATTAACTGACTGGGCCCTTGTGCTGCTTCTTCTCCCACTCTATTGTACAGGGATTGCAAGGGGCTGATAACAAGTCACATTCAAGTATAGATCTGAATAAATGTATGTGTATTTTATATCTATCTAGAGTCATGCTTTAATAACTAAAGAACATTTATTTACACCCTTATCAAGATTGCATTATTACAGTTTTTCATCGATCTACACCAAATGTATTTTTTTATTTGAAGTGCACCCATGGTTGTTCATGTGTACAATCCTGTGTATCAGCAAGAGTGTGCACACGTGTATGTTAATCTTTGGGAGGTTGCAGATTCAGGGGTGTGGGCTGTGGGTATGTGGTAGATTCAACAAAATAGTACCAAAAACCATATGAGCAGAATTAATCAGATTCCTGTGTGTTCTTTTTGTTAGCACTCTGCCAGTGTTACAAGCACATAGATTACAACACATAGAAATTATGGCCCGGATTCAGATACATTTTCGTATCTATCAGCGGGCGTAACGTATCTCAGATACACTACACCGCCGTAACTTAGGGCGCAAGTTCCGTATTCAGAAAGAACTTGCGCCCTAAGTTACCGCGGCGTAGTGTAAATGTGTCGGCGTAAGCCCGCCTAATTCAAATGTGGATGATGTGGGCGTGTTTTATTTAAATTACTTGTGACCCCACGTAATTGACGTTTCTTACGAACGGCGCATGCGCTGTCCGTGAACATTTCCAAGTGCGCATGCTCCAAATTACGCCGCAAACTGTCAATGCTTTCGACGTGAGCGTAACTTACGTACAGCCCTATTCGCGAACGACTTACGCAAACAACGTAAAATACGACGCTGTTCGTTCGTTTCTGACGTCCATACCTAACATGACTTACCCCTGCTTTATGAGGGTTAACTTTACGCCGGAAAAAGCCTTACGTAAACAACGTAAAAAAATGCCCCGGGCGGACGTACGTTTCTGAATCAGCGTATCTACCTAATTTGCATATTCAACGTGGAAGTCTAGGGTAGCGCCCCTAGCGGTCAGCGTAAATATTGCACCCTAAGATACGACGCGTAGGAGACTTACGCCGCTCGTATCTAGGCAACATTGAGGCGTATCTGATTCTATGAATCAGACGCCAAGATGCGACGGCCCGCACTCAGAGTTACGACGGCGTATCTGGAGATCTGGTCCTAACTGCTTTCTGAATCCGGGCCTATGAGTCTGCCTGTATTAAGAAAGACAGGAAAACACCTAAAATCAGTGTGTTTTAGGTGCCCCAAACTAACTAGACAACCCCTGAATGATATCATAAAAGCATCACTTTTATTTGTCTGAGTATAAAAACATATCTGACATGCATATTCCTAAATTAGATATGGGAGACCTACAATATAGATCCTGTTGTGGCTATTGGACAAGACATGAAGGAAAATCTCCCCAATGAGAAAATAAAATGTACTCCAAAATGGAAATCAATAACGTTTTGTCTATAGTTATACTTTAAGATTTTAACCACTTGCTTACTGGGCACATATACCCCCCTCCTGCCCAGGTGAAATTTCAGCTTCCGGCACTGGGTCGTTTTAACTGACAATTGCGCAGTCGTGCGACGTGGCTCCCAAACAAAATTGACGTCCTTTTTTCCCAACAAGTAGAGCTTTCTTTTGGTGGTATTTGATCACCTCTGCGGTTTTTATTTTTTGCGCTATAAACAAAAAAAGAGCGACAATTTAGAAAAAATATTAATAAATAACCCAATTTAATAAATAACCCAATTTAAAAAAAAAACATATTTTTTTCTCAGTCTAGGCCGATACGTATTCTTCTACATATTTTTGAAAAAATTTTTATATAGACGGCCTCCAGGCAATTGGCATCCACACTGCGGCCGTATATAGTCGTACGGCTGGCAGGAAGTGGTTAAAGTATGAAGATAATAACAAATGTAGTGGTGGTAGTTTTTATTATGTATTTCTCAGACCTTGCATAAAATACGAAGAAAGGATTGGATGGCCGCACTCCAATGACCAAAAAGGTTGTCTTTTATTCAAACAAACAGCAAATATATCACTTCACAGGGTAACAGCAAAGGAACAGGGGAACAGCCAGCTCAGCCATGAATAAGCACTAGTCCAGTGCGAAACGCGTCAGCTGTTCCCCTGTTCCTTTGCTGTTACCCTGTGAAGTGATGTATTTGCTGTTTGTTTGAATAGAAGACAACCTTTTTGGTCATTGGAGTGCGGCCATCCAATCCTTTCTTCGTATCCTATGCATGGTTAGTGCATTGCCAGCACCCACGGTATCCTGAGTCAGTCTGCCTTCATTTAGTTGACCCACCTGGAGCGGTGATTTTCTTCTCCTATTTCTCAGACCTTAGTACCATCATAAAGTTCCCGAAAATATAAATTTTATTCTGAACCCCATTAAAGTCAGAGGGGCAGATCCACAAAGATCTGCCCCGGCGCACCGTATCTGAGATACGCTACGTCACCGTACCTTACTGCAGTTTGGTTCTAATCCATAAAGATTTTGCGCTGTAAGTTACGGAGGCGTAGTCTATCTCTCGCAGCCTAACGGCGCCTAATTCAAATCGGCGAGTAGGGGGGCGTGTTTCATTTAAATGAAGCGCGTCCCCACGCCGAATGAACTGCGCATGCGCCGTCCCTAAATTTCCCGCCGTGCATTGAGCTTAATGACGTCGCAAGGACGTCATTGTTTTGACGTGGACGTAAATTACGTCCATCCCAATTCATGGACGACTTACGCAAACTAAAATTTTTTTTCAAATTAAACGCGGGAAAGACAGCCATACTTAACATAGCAGGTTTAACTATACGCCACAAAACAGCAGCTGTAACTATACGCCGCAAAAAGCCGAATAGAGGCGGCGTAAAAAAAATGCGACGGCCGCTCGTACGCTCGTGAATCGTCGGAAATAGCTAATTTGCATACTCGACGCGGAAAATGACGTGAACGCCACCCAGTGGACGCCGAAAAATTGCATCTTAGATCCGAAGGCTTACAAAAAGGTACGCCTGTCGGATCTAACCCAGATGCCGTCGTATCTTGTTTTGAGGATTCAAAACAAAGATACGATGCGGGAAATTTGAAAGTACGCCGGCGTATCAGTAGATACACCGGCGTACTCGCTTTGTGGATCTGCCCCAATAGGGATAATCTTGAAAATCGATTTTGGACATTTTTAAGGCTAATAGACAAGGTATTATCAAATAAAAGGTACAATGTGGTGAGTAGTGGCATAGGGGACATATACAAATGCAAAAACAATTTCTCTCAAATTTACACAATTTTAAGGGTTAAATGGTAAAAATGCTAATTCTTCAAATTCTATTTAAAGTAGTTCTAATGCCGTGTACACACGACCCTTTTTCGGGTTGTAAAAAATTACGTTTTTTTTTTAAATGTCATTAAAAACGATTGTGTGTGGGCTCCAGAGCATTTTTCACGATGTAAAAAATGTCCATCAAAAATTTCGAACATGCTCTAATTTTTCACGTCGCTTTGCTAGAGCATTTTTTTTCACGATCGTGTGTTGGCAAGGCCATTTTAATGGTCGGGTTGGAAAAAACATTGTTTTTTCTAGACCCTTAAAAGCGTCATTTTTTACAACCCGAATAACGGTCGTGTGTACGCGGCATAAGGGCAGAATGTTTTTTACCTTAATGCATTCTATGCATTAAGGTAAAAAACCTTCTGGGTGCAGCTCCCCTCCCCCTTGGCCCCACCTTATACTTACCTGAGTCCCATCTAGATCCAACAATGTGCATAAGAGCAGCGGCTCTCCAAGGGTCTCTCTCTCTCTCTCCTTATTGACTCGCACAGCAGAGGGAGCCATTGGTTCTTGCTGCTGTCAGACCCAGTGGCGTCTCCAGCTTTCATATTTAGGGGGGGCACATGGGGGGACAGGGACAAAAGTAGGGGGGCCAACTATAAAATGCAATTATATATATATATATATATATATATATATATATATATATATATATATCCTGGGGCCCTTTACTACGATCCCACTATGGGCCCTTTCATATGTTCTGCAGTGAGCTCCCTTCCTACTATACTGGGGCCCCCCAGGGTGGCAGAAAACAAGAGATATATGTCACCAGCACACCAAGAAAACATAAGGGTCCAAAGCAGTGGGAGAACTATCATTGTTGCAAAGGTTGTCTTGCCACCGGGCCCTGGGGTTCTGCCACAGTGGGGATCCCCAGCTGTCCTGTCCCTGCTATTTGCAGCACTGGTCTGGCATCTGTCTCCTTGGCAGCGGCGGCAGTCTATTAGGACCTAGTGCTGGTGACATTATGGGTGCATGCAGGGGAAGGCTGGCACTATTGGTTATAGAGAGCTGAGCCCCCAGCTGGTCACCTAGCAGCAGTAATGCTGTATAACCTTCTTTGTTGACATGCTGATCGGCATGTGATCCAGGTGATGCTCCCAGTCAGATCTAATAAACACAGTATTTATTAGCATCAAGAGTACAACCACATAAATATAATCAACCGTATGTTCCGCAGCCATGTGGGCTCTATGCCTGTAAAGTGTGGGCTTTGATCAATAAAATCTCTGATATTTATGACTAGGATTTGACTAAGAGCATCACCTGGATTGCATCCCGATCAGCATGTCAGAGAAGGGTCCACTGCTGCTAAGCAACCTGCAGGGAGCTCAACTGTCTACAACCAATAGAGATGGGCTCGGGTGTGTTTGAAATCCCACATGCCCGATCCCGCCAGGAAGCCGACACTCCACAGTGCTAATCAATGTATGGGCTGCCTAAGAGCTAAGACCAGCCATAGACAGTTTAAATCTCAGCTGGTTCAGCAGGAACTGGCTGAGATTTGAACCATTAATTAGCAGATTCTCTTATAATTATCACTAGTGGTTGCTGTATAGTCACTGGTGATAATCACTGTTTGTCTGGAGAATATAATTGCTGGGCAGGAGGGATATTCCCCTGTCACCACTGTCTGTTGATGGGGGAATCATGCAAGTTTCTTTCCTGCAATCTGTGGATGCAGGAAAGAAATGTGCACCGTATATTATCTGCCTAACTGAAAGTGAAAGTAAATTGTGAATGTTTTGAAAGAACATGAGAGGGGGAGGGAGACAGATGGGGGGGGGAGAGAGAAGGGATGGAGATAATGTAGTTCAGTGATTACAGTGTACTGCAGTCTGCAGTGCACACACTTAAACACGGTCCAGGCTAGAATATCTGGTTGTGTGAGCGCTCGCATTATGCAGTGATGGCGAGCAGAGGGAGGGGGAGGAATCCCCCGCAGAGCTGACTGGGGACGCTTTCCCTCTCTGGGAGCAAAATACAAAAATTGCAAAAAAAAAAACACAGCATGAGGGCACAGCATGATGTTGGGGGGGTCAGGGCCCCCTCTGGCCCCCCCCTAGGGACGCCCCTGGTCAGACCCCATACACACTGTGAGATTTTCTGCAGATTTTTGTCTTCAGATTTACCGAAACCATATAATATGAGGTCAAACCTTAAGTGTTTCAATTTGCATGCAATCAGGCAGGCCCTTGCCCCCCCTCCGGCGGGGGGTCCAAAAAGAAGAAGATCAGAGCTGCTCTATGCAAAACCATTGCACAGAGCAGACAAGTATAACGTGTGTTTTTGTTTTTATTAAATTAATAACGTTAGAATCACTTTAGATATATGTGGAATCACAGAACAGTATCATTCTCCCAGTCAGGGACGTCGTATTCTAGCTTCACATAAATCACATGGCTTACATACAGCACCCCATCTGATTCATTTCAAATAAAGAAAAAAAAATACTTTATTAAGTTATTTATGCTGTGACTTCTGGCTTTTTTTTATAACTGGTAGTAATAAGCCAGAAATGAGCATTGGAAGTAGTAGTCACATAAGATCTGAAATCTATTATAAGGTTTTTAATTAACCACTTCATTGCTGGGCACTTAAACCCCCTTCGTGCCCAGACCAATTTTCAGCTTTCAGCGCTGACGCATTTTGAATGACAATTGCGCGGTCATACAACACTGTACCCAAATTATATTTTTATAATTTTTTTCCCACAAATAGAGCTTTCTTTTGGTAGTATTTGATCACCTCTGCGATTTTTATTTTTTGCGCTATAAACATAAAAAAACCGAAAATTTTGAAAAAAACCACAATGGGCCATATTCTCATAGAAGTTACGATGGAGTATCTCAGGATACTCCATCGTATCTCCCTTTTTTGGCCCGTGTATCTATGCGACTGATTCTTAGAATCATTTTCGCATAGATACACTTAAGATCCGCCATCTGTAAGTCACTTACACTGGCGGATCTTAAATGTAATGACGCCGGCCGCCGCTAGATGGCATTTACGTGAAGGACTCATTTGCATATGCAAATGATCCTTCTACGCCGATTCCCGAACGAGTTCGCGTCGCGTAACCGTCGCTAACGTCGTTTGCGTAAGCGGAAACTTACTCCTGCTATATGAGGAGTAAGTTTCCGCAAGTCCCACGTAGGCCATGTTACGGATGGCGTCGGGTCCGCGTCGTGTTTTTTCGTCGGGTACGTCGTTTACGTAAGTCGTTCTTGAATACGACTTTACGTCAATGACGCACACGTCAGCGTCATTGACGTTTTCCGCCGAGAACTGGAGCATGCGCACTGGGCTTTTTGAAGCCCGGCGCATGCGCAGTTCATTAGAATCGGGGGCGCGCTTAATTTGAATACAAGCCACCCCCTTGGAGATCCGCCAGGCTACGCCGGGGCATTTACACTCCGCCGTTCCAACTTACGGAGCAAGTGTTTGGGGAATACAACACTTGCTCCTGTAAGTTGGGACAGCGGAGTGTAAGTGCCTTAAGCGCAGCCCGCGGATTTTTAGAGAGAATATGGGCCAATATTTTTTACTTTTTGTTATAATAATATCCCAATTTTTTTAAAAAAAATAAAAAATTTCCCTCGGTTTAGGCCGATACGTATTCTTCTACATATTTTTGTTAAAAAAATCGCAATAAGCGTATATTGATTGGTTTGCGCAAAAGTTATAGCTCCTACAAAATAGGGGATAGATTTATGATTTTTTTTATTTTATTTTTTTACTAGTAATGGCTGCGATTTGCGATTTTTTTGTCAGGCCTGCGATATTGCGACGGACATGTCGGACACTTTTGACACAATTTTGGGACCATTCACATTTATACAGCGATCAGTGCTATAAAAATGCACTAATTACTGTATAAATGTGACTGGCAGTGAAGGGGTTAACACTAGGGGGTGAGGAAGGGGTTAAATGTATTCCCTCATTGTGTTCTTACTGTGTTGGGGGGAGGGGACTGACTGGGGGAGGTGACCGATGCTGTGTCCCTATGTAAAGGGACACAGATCGGTCTCCTCTCTCCCTGACAGCACATGGAGCTCTGTGTTTACACACAGAGCTCCACATCCTGCTGTATCACCGACGATCGCGGGTGCCTGGCGGACATCGCGGCCGCCAGGCACTCGCATCGGCTCCCGAGCGACGCGCCGGGCACGTTGTTTCCCCGCTGCGCGCCCCCAGCGGCGCACGGGGAATCACAACAACAGGACGTCTAAAGACGTCCACTCCGCACTTGAGAGCCGCGCTGTGGACGTCTTTCGTCTATAGCGCGGCCCTCTAGTGGTTAAAAAAAATAAAAATCTGAAACTCTCTACTTTCTAACAATTGTCAAACAATGCAAAACATGTTTTATTTGGTAGATTATCTTCTTTAGATGTAGTACCACACTGTATCATCTACACGTTTAATAACATTTAAACACAAAGTGGACAAAAACACTTCAAAACCACAATCCTTAATTTCTAGAGAAGTAGTTGCTATGCTAAAATAAAAATCACAGTGCAATATTGTGATGGTAGTGCTTCTCAGTGAGTTTAGTCCACTCCAAAAGTCATCTTTAAAGGCTTGCTGGCCCACTTTTATGAATAAAATGGATCAGTTAGCACAAATAGTAATAAAAAAAACTGTTTTCTCACACAGGGGTTTCCATCATCAACACAAACATAAATGACTTTAGCCTTTTGGCTTTCTCTATCAGTGCCACTGCTCAGGCCTCTTGCCTTGGTCCTCCAAACCATCAAACACAGCACCTCAGTGCTCCAGTACACACTTTGCACCTTCCAGCCCCTTGCTGCTTTGTCACCAGCTGCTCCTTCACTGTACAGACATACACATTTTGGCTGCCCCGTGCAACCTTTGTGACTCATAAGAAATTATTGGAGTCCCCCTGACCCCTACTCAGAAACCTATATTATAAAGGCTGTGAACACGTGCACACTCAGTAGGCTGATTACTGACAGGACCCTGGGTTTGAGACTCCTTCCCTCCCAAAGCACCTTGGAGTCTCTAAGCTCCAACCCCTGATTTGGGATTTACAAAACCCAGAGAAAGATAAATAACCACCTTTCTCTTCATAGAACTGTTAATCTGGAGTCCTGAACTCTGCATATGTGCAAACCGTGTGTCACTTTCCCCTACATTTTCACAGTATAGCACAGTGACTGGAGAATATGTAAGCAGCTTCTTGGGCAGCAAAAATAACTGGATACTAGTATTTATAGGTAACGTTAATTGAAGGATTTTTCAATTGGCTCTTGGGGGATCAGAAAAGACCCCCCCCCCCTCGAAGTAGCAAATTTGATCATGCTGTATTGTTTTTTTTATGCCGTTCTGTGGATCAACTGTGGATATAGGATTGAGTTTATGGAGGTTTTTGATCTGCGTGTGTTTTGTTTTTGTTTGTTATTTCTGTTGGTTGAACCTAATGGATTTGTGTCTTTTTTCAACCAGATTAACTATGTATGTAATTATGTATGTATGCAACATTTTGGGTAATGTTTTCATGGCCCTGCGTGGGCAAACCCACTGTTAAGTTATTCCACTGAAACAAAACAATTAAAACTATTGAAAGAAAAAAATTTAAAAAGTTGAAAATCCATTAAAAATGTTGTTAGAATAACCCAATGTGTGAAACGTAAAACGCGGGGAAAAAAATATTTAATTCATCTTTTTTTTTTTAGTAATTTATTAAATGAAATAGAAAAGAGGACCAATATTTGTAGCCAACAATCAAGCAAGGGAAATAATATTGGCAAAGAATTCTTATTAATATGGCAGAGCAACAAAAGATCCAGACATTCAACATGGGTATGTGCCAGTTGAATAGTTATTAGATACAGCCATACATACTTTTGGGCCAAACTGAAAAGTCCATCTGTTTGGTATACTCTTTAATGTTTTTAAGGAAGTAGTCGTGGTCATCAGATACTGATTGGATGCACGAATTACATGTGAAGATCAGTTTTGTCTTCTAATAGCTGTAAAACATCATAATTGGCCATTCTGAGCTACAGGGGGTTGCTTAAGGTAGAATTGTTAGGTGCAACATGTTTAATATTGTCAGAAATATTTTCCTCTGAACTGTAAAAAAAAATGCCATGTAAGTACATTCTTGTAATCATCTTCTGACTTTCCTGTAATCTTCTGTTTGAATGTATCTACTGTATATTACTTATTTCTATTGCTTCTCAGGCCCCATACACACCATAGAATCTATCCGCAGATAAATCCCATCAAATGGGTTTCTGCGGATAGATCCTATGGTGTGTACACTCCGTCGGATATTTATCCGCGGATAAATCTCCCCTGGGATGGATTTCCAGCAGATGGATATTTGCTGACATGCTCAACAAATCCATCTGCTGGAATCCATTCCAACGGATGGATCCGCTCGTCTGTACAGACTTACCGGATCCATCCGTCCAAAGGGATTCCCCGCACGCGTCGTAATGATTTGACGCATGCGTGGAATTCCTTATATGACAGCGTCGCGCCCGTCGCCGCGTCATAATAGCGGCGACGGCGCGACACGTCATCGGCAGAGGATTTCAGCGCGGATTTCAATGCGATGGTGTGTACACGCCATCGCATTGAAATCTTCTGAAATCCTCGAGAGGATTTATCCGCGGATACGGTCCGCTGGACCGTATCTGCGGATAAATCCTCTCGTGTGTATGGGGCCTCACATACCAACCATGAAATCCTTGAAGAACAGTACCAGTATCTCTTGTCTTTTCCTTTCTAATCTCTGTTGTAATTATTAGGTCTCGTACACACGACCGAGGAACTCGTCGGACGAGACACATCGTTTTCCTCGATGAGTTCCTTGTTAGGCTTGTCGAGAAACTTGACAAGCTTTCTTTGCGTACACACGGTCAAGATAAAATCTCCTCGTTCTCAAACGCGGTGACGTACAACACATACAATGGCAGGGGAAATTTGATTCCACTGGCACAACCCTTGGGACTGCTTTTGCTAATCTCATGTTTTTTTGCGTGTTAAGTAAAAGTTTGGTGAGAGACAATTTGCACTTTTCAGTCTGTTGCAGCGTGACAAATGTGCTATCTCCATTACAAACGCTACTTTTACTGAAGGTGCGCTCCCGTCTCATACTTTATTCTGAGCATACGCGGGTTTCTTAGCATACACACAATCGTGTTTCTCGTCGAAAACCAGCCCGACGAGGAACACGATGAGGAAATTGAGACTCCCGTTGAGGAAAAAGAGAACTAGTTCTGTTTTTTCCTCGTCGAGTTCCTCAACAGTTTCCTCGATGAAAAACGTACACACGACCAGTTTCCTCGGCAAAAAAGCTCTCCCACCAAGTTTCTTGATGGATTCTGTCGAGTTTCTAGGTCGTGTGTACGAGGTCACAGTCTATCACACAGCCCCTTAACTTTTCTTGTCTGACTAAATTGAGGTTTTCAAAACCATTACACTGCTGTAGCACGTGCCTACCATTCTCAGTGGGTGTCAAAGCAAAGAAGAGTTCAGCATAGAAAAAACACTTTACGTTTTAATACTAAATTAATGTATATGTCCTCCCCTTGAAAATGTTTTGCACTTAACTATCTGTTGTGTATGTAGCTGAGCCAACATAACCAAACATTTATTGAACAGTGTAAATAAGGGATTTCAATTGCACTCAAAGCGTCCATGAACAATCGAGCCATGCTGCTATATACTTATACATACATTACAAGATGCTTCTGCTGATTTCATGACACACAGTTCACTCAGTATATAGCTGCTGTCAGGGATTTGCAATGTAACAGAAGGCTCACATTTGTTTCCTGACACTTTAATATACTGTTACCATATGTTACAGCCTCTCCAAAGTGATAGCATAATGCATTTGTCACTCAGGTTCAATTACTTTGAATATATGTCATGGAAACATAAAGAAAATCCTTATGAGTATAAAAATGAAAATCTTGTCAGCAAAGTCAGCAAGAATATTTTTAGAAATCTAGGCCCAGATTCTCAAAGGACTTACGACGGCGCAGCGCCATGTACGCCGTCGTAAGTCCTAATCTGACTCGTCGTATCTATGCGACTGATTCTTAGAATCAGTTACGCATAGATATCCGTTAGATCCGACAGGCGTAAGTCTCTTATGCCGTCGGATCTAAACTGCATTTTTTTTTGACCGCTAGGTGGCGCTTCCGTTGAATTCCGCGTCGAGTATGCAAATTAGCTAGATACGCGAATTCCCAAACATACGCGCGATCGACGGAGTAAAGTTACGATGTTTAGTTAGGCTTTTCCCGGCGTAAAGTTGCCCCTGCTATATGAGGCGCAGCCAATGTTAAGTATGGCCGTCGTTCCCGCGTCGAAATTTGAAAAAGTTACGTCGTTTGCGTAAGTCTCCCGTGAATGGGGCTGGACGTCATTTACGTTCACGTCAAAACCAATGACGCCTTGCGGCGTACTTTGGAGCAATGCACACTGAGAAATTCCACGGACGGCGCATGCGCCGTTCCAGAAAAACGTCAATCACGTCGGGTCACAGTAGTTTTGCATAAAACACGCCCCCCTGATCCAAATTTGAATTAGGCAGGCTTATGCCTGCCGATTTACGCTACACCGCCACAACTTACGGAGCAAGTGCTTTGAGAATACAGCACTTGCCCGTGTAAGTTGCGTAGGCGTAACGTAAATCAGATAAGTTACGCCCTTTACAATTTTATGCGGCTCTACGTGAATCTGCCCCCTAGTCTTTTTTTTAATCAAGGCTATCTACCAAAACAGCCCTGTGTTGTCCAAGCACAGGGCTGGTTTTAGACACACACACGCTCACTAGAGAAAAACAGCATATACATAATTTCAGAAGCTTTCTTTGCCAATATAGGGGAAAGGAATATCTGTGCTGTAATGTCATTTAGCAAGTAAAATGGCCTATCCTAGAATATGAATGTTGTCATTACATTTGATGCAATGTAGATTACTCCTGAACTCAGAGGAGATAAAATAGAACTGTAACTAAATATTAACCTACCATCTTACAGAGTGAAAGTCATTTGCTAGAGTGCTGTTTTATAAATATGTAGGGAGCACTTAAAAATATAAAGTAAAGCATCTTATACTGTATAAATGTAGCATTACACCTGCAGGAGCCGCTGGTTATGTTAGGTCCTCTGTTCTTGCCCTGACTCTGACAAAGGCATTAGCCCCACTGACACCTTAGGGTACATCACTGTAGCAGGTGTATGTTAGCAGTTTCTTAATACCTTAGGAACACACTGAAATTAGACTTGAGACTTTGTAGCAAACATAGTATATTGTCAAGTAATTTTAGATAAGACAGAGCATAACAGTGAATGAAAATATAAAAGCATACACAAGACACTGAGGGTTTCTTTAGATATTTGAGGTACTGAAGTGAACTCAAATCTGACCAGCATAAATTGTAGCCCTCCTCACTAAATGAGGAGGGCTACAAAAAGGCAACCAATATAGGTATCAGCAAAGCTAGAGGCTAAGTTGCCAATAAGCTCTTGCTATGAGGGAGCTATGCCTAGGCCTCTTGTACAAGAAAACTGCAGTAGAATGGTAATTACCCTCAACAGCAACAGTTCCCCAACTATGTACAGTCCTCACAATTAGTCTTCTGCCAGCTATGTTGGGGCCCTTCAAGACGTTGGTACACCTAATGGTATTGGATAATCCTGAACCCAGTGAGATAGTTTTAAGAAGACAATGGGCTCCTTGGAACACTGAAGTAGGAGGGGCCAGATAATGAGCTAAGGTTATGTGATATAAATTCTGGTCAAATAGGACTAGCTGTGCTTACTGGTGGGCAAGTGAAATATTGGACAAACAGAGATCAAACTTCGTGAAGGATCTGTACAGTGTCAGCATAGGGTAATAATAAGTAAATAACCCACTCATTAACTCACTCAGATCGGTTGCAGCAGACTTTGCGAATGGAGGTGCCACCCTTTAGTGTGATGATGATTCCAAGTGACTTTCTTTAGTGGTCTGGTGAATGGTGGTCTCACTGGTGCTTAAGCAGTCTGTCATAGCTATGAATAAGCATCACACGATGTGAAATGCGTTAGCCACTTTTCTCCTGTTGTTCACCTTTTAATTTTTGGCTGCACAGTTTTTGGTTATTTTTATTTTATTCAATAAAGACGCCATTTAACAGAGTGCGGCAGTCCAGGATATTTTCAAAAATGCAAGAAAGATAACACCAAGTAATAACAAGGATACATAATTGGAGGAAAGGGAAATTTCAACAGAAAGAACCACACCTATGTTGTCACTATACACAAAAATATACTTCCTTGTCCTTAAAGGCTTCATTCAATATTTTTGCTACCTGGTCAGTTGTAAAAAATCCAAGGAGTACTAAATTCCAAGAATCCTGACACTTTTTATTCACCAGGACACAATCCTGCACTAAAATATCCTTTGACGCCACAACTTGATAAATTGTCACTTCTGTAAACCCTTTAAAGTTGATACTGGAAATGCCCTCATCCATCCATAAGGTAAGGTACATTTTTATAAATGAACCCCTCTCCAAAAAAAAGTGACGATCGCTGTTTAACCACTTAAGTCCTGGACCATTTTGTTGCTAAAGGACCAGGCCCCTTTTTGCAATTTGGCACTGCGTCGCTTTAACTGACAATTGCGCGGACGTGGCTCCCAAACCAAATTGACGTCCTTTTTTTCCCACTAATAGAGCTTTCTTTTGGTGGTATTTGATTGCCTCTGCCGTTTTTAATTGTTTGCGTTATAAACAAAAATAGAGCGACAATTTTGATAAAAATTCAATATTTGTTACTTTTTTCTATAATAAATATCCCCTAAAAATATATAAAAAATCATTTTTTTCCTCAGTTTAGGCCGGTACGTATTATTCTACAAAAATCGCAATAAACGTACATTGATTGGTTTGCGCAAAAGTTATAGCGTCTACAAAATAGGGGATAGTTTTATGGCATTTTTATAATTTTTTTTACTAGTAATGGTGGCTATTAGTGATTTTTATCGTGACTGCGACATTATGACGGACACATCGGACACTTTTAACAGCATTTTGGGACCATTGTCATTTTTACAGCGAACAATGCTATAAAAATGCACTGATTACTGTGAAAATTACAATGGCAGTGAAGGGGTTAACCTGTAGGGGTGCTGAAGGGGTTAAATGTGACCTAAAGAGTGATTCTTACTGTTGGAGGGCTTGGCTTGGTGTGACACATCACTGATCGTTGTTCCCTATAGAACAGACGATCACTGACAGTGCCACTAGAAAGAATGGGGAAAGGTTTGTTTACACTTACCTATCCCCGTTCTTCAGCTCTGTGACCCGATCGTGGGACACCGGCGGCGATCGGGTCCCGCGGGCGCGGTCAAGGAATTCCTGACAGGGTCGCGAGCGTGACGGCACGTGCGCGACCCACGGCTCTCAAATTTAAGGGGACGTTCCTGTATGCCAATGTGCGCAGCTGTGCCATTCTGCCGATGTACATTGGCGTGCGGTGGTCGGCAAGTAGTTAAACACAAGGTCCCTAACACCAGCTGCAGCTAAATCTATTTATTGGTTGTGTATTTGACTATATGCACAAGCCATGGACAAATCCCATTTTTTTTATTCAACTTGCCCAGGAGGTATTTTAACTGATACAATTCAACTTGCATACTACCCATCTTCTACCTTAACTAGCAGAATATAATATTTTATTGCTTGCATTGGAAATACTCAACAATTATTTTTTCGACACTAGGCCTTTGGTCTTTTCTAGCAATAAAGCAATTCACATTTTTTATTCTCAGTTGAGTTGGGAACCACCCAAACTTTCTATCTGCAAGAGCCATTAAAAAAGTACAGTAGAAAGTAATGAAAATGCCCACCTGTTAAATGTGTGTTTGCAAAATAAAAGGTTTTGTATGAATAACAAAAATACAATATAAACTAGTTAACTTTTGTCCAAAACATTTTCAAAATGTTTCAAGTCCAATATTATAACAATTACATCTCAAGGGGACATTATCTCCTCAGTGTATGAAGCTACAATGTTCCTAGGCAGTCTGCCTGCACAGAAATGTAATGAATCTTCCTTACTACTGATGTCAGCTGGCTATGACTTAAGCAATTGTTAGTGTTATTAAAAACCTGCGTGGCGAAGTGCCGGTATCTGTATATACATTACAACAAAGCATGGTATGATTCTGAAAATCCGTTCATATTTCTAAATATAGAATCTTATATCAGTGGCATACCTAACGTATTTGATACCGGGGGGGCAGACCTGTTTATATCTCCTATACACTACATCAAAATTATTTCAGTAATAATCATTAAATGTACCCCTTTTCTGTAAGGGAATTTTTTATATTTTTCCCACATGTCAAAATATGCATTTTTTTGCAGGTAAATCACTATAAACCGCAAAACAATAATATGTTTCCTGATCCCCTTTTAGAATATCATGCTTGCCGTTGCAAGTTTTATTTTACACAATATTTGTGCAACTGTTTATTAAACATAAATTTTCAGGATAAACTACAAAATAAATACCTTTTACTGTGCACAGACAAAATAAACTTTTTTTAAAAAGAGATATAGAACGCGTGGTTGCGTAAACAGGTAACAATGCCAAACTTTCAAATTGCATGCACCTCTGAAATGGCAAATATGTAAGTTACTCAAAATTGTCCATCGCTGACTATTTAAAAGCCTTTACAGGTTATCAATTTACAGTTAAGTTTAGGAATTATGGCCGTAGAATCATTGCTCTCGCTTTGATGTTGTGGTAATACCTAACCTGTGGCACAATTGCTGCATGGTTTAATATTTTTTTATTATTTTTGTTTATTTTGTAATACGGTAACACTTTTTTTAAATTTCTGTTAATTTAACTTTATTTAACTTTATTGCTTTCACAAGGGAGCTAACACACCACTTATGTAATAGCATGGGCAGGTGACAGGTTCTCTTTATGGAGGCAATATTGGTCTGATGTCTCTCCTGCCCTGCAATACAGCTAAAAGAGAAACAGTCCGTGCTCAATTAGCTGCTTCCCCAGCCACAGCAGCCAGGAATTGACAGCTCTGAACCTAGACATGACAAAATGTTAGTTATTTCCAGGTTTATTAGTCACAGAGGAGATTGGGGAATGGATGCTCCCCAAGCTCCTCCCACATGTCATATCGAGACAGGTGTCTATGGTCCCTGGCTCCCCAAAAGAACATAACATCTCATCAACTACAGCAGGTGGCAGCCATGCATAAATCACTTTTACATAAAAGCTGGGAGCTGGCTGGAAAAAAAACTATTGTTTTAATCCCTTGAGCACCAGAACATTTATAAATGTACTTTGGTATACAAGGGGTTAAATAAATAACAATAATACACATACAAATAATGGCAAAAAATAACAGAGACAGTTAAATTTTTCTTTCATCGAACATCAAATATACCATAAATCATGCTAGTAAAAAACAAACAAACAAAAGAAACCCCAGCAATTTTAAGAGCATGGGTCCTCTGACTGACCTAAAAAACATAGAGAACAATAGAACCGACTGTAAATTTGCAGTAGCAGCCTAAATGGACTTGGAATATTCATACTCATGCAAACACATCTACTGGGAATGTACATCCCACCCCTAAGGGGGGGCGGTGAATAATAACGAAAACCCCATAGACAGCTATGTAAATAACTTACATCAACTATATAATCAGAGCCATAAAGAAACATAGGTGTCAAATGCTAATCAGCTGAGACTATGTACTTCAGAATAGTAGTCAGATTCGTCCCATAACTGCCATATTTTTTTAAATTTCTGTACGGAATCATCGACTAAGGCGGTCAAAAGCTCCATTCTGTGAATATCTGCCATGACGGAAAAGAATTGTGAAAGTGTGAGGGGGGGGGAGTAGAGAGCCAAAGCATGGGGATAGTTCATTTAGCAGCTAGTAATATATAGGACATCAATCTCCTTTAATGTTTAGGAATACCCAAGACAGGGAGACCTAGTATATAATGCATAGGGTTTAATGGAACAGGGGTCCCTAGCAATCGTTCCAGAAGTGATTGGATCTGGGCCCAGAACTGAGTAATTGAGGGACATTCCCAAATAATGTGGTAATGTGAGCCCCCCGCTTTATTACATCTCCAACATAGCTTTGAGAGTGTCGGGTTATGGGCATGTAAGGCCTTGTACACACGATCAGTCCAAACTGATGAAAACGGACTGAAGGACCGCTCTCATCGATTAACCGATGAAGCTGACTGATGGTCTGATGTGCCTACACACCATCAGTTCAAAAACCCGATTAAGTCCAACGCGGTGACGTAAAACACAACGGCGTGCTGAAAAAAACTAAGTTCAATGCTTCCAAGCATGCGTCGACTTGATTCTGAGCATGCACGGGTTTTGAACCGATGCTTTTACATACTAACCATCGGTTATCAGTCCATCAGTTCAATTTTAAAGCAAGTTCTAAATTTTTGGACCAAAGGATAACTGACTGATGGGGCCCACACACGGTCGGTTTGGACTGATGAAACGGACCTTCAGTCCGTTTTCATCAGTTTAGACTGATGGCGTGTACAGGGCCTAAGAGTTCTGGGGTCCTATGCCAAAATAGTACAATTTTATACGCAGTCTCCTTATGGGTTACACATCAGGAAATTTTGGAGGTGGACTCCCAAATATTCCCCCAATCCAGCAAGGAAATGTCGTGCTAAAGAATCTGAGACCATTTGTTCATGTAATAGTGACTTTCTACCCTCAAGGGGATGGCTTCATGTAAGATTTTGTAGATGTTAGAAATTAATTGGGGTTCATAAGGGCCTTTGGCACAGAGTATTTCAAAGTCTGATGGTTTCTCCAGGGACAGTGAAGAAGACCTGGCATGAAACTGTCTAAACTGCAAATAGAAATAGAAATGTGTTTTAGAGATTTGATGATGTTCTTGCAAGTCAGAGAAGGACAGAAGGTGTCTTGTTACCGGGTTAACGAGTTGGCCGAGCTGAAAGGTCCCTGCTTGGGTCCAAGGTAGCATACGGTCGTAAGACAAGCTATCTGGCATGTCTGGGTTAAAGAGGACATTTAGGAGAAGCGGGCAAGGGGAGGTTAGAGAGAATTTCCCTTTTCTGATCACCTCTTTCCAGTGATCATAAATTTAAGGGGCTTGCCTCTTCTTGCAAACCTTATATGCAATAGTACATTTTGCACTGACTACTAATTTAATGGACAACTTTTGCTTTCTAAAAATCCTCCACAGTGACGCCTTTTTTTAACTCTCTATTTTCTGCTTCATCAGATGGAATCATCTTACTGATGGAAGATTCCTTAAACCAGAATGTTTAGTAAATATAATTCTGTTTTTCCCTACAACTGCTGACAGGTTTATTTTAAGTAAAATTTGTATAGGCAAGAGAATTCACTGATTGTGAAAAACATACAATATGATTAATTTAAAAATAAATATCAATATTTTTATAAAATCATCTCTGAAATTTGTTTTGATTCTCAGGTAAATGCTCCAAGACTATTCATTAGACTTGTGCACAATGGAAAATTGTGTTTAGTTTTGTTTCAATTCGTAAAATACATCATTTTGATCCGGTATATTATTTATGTTACATTAATGCATTTTCAGATAATTTGTTATTTCCATAGAGTGTCAATATTTGTTATATCGAATCGATTCCTTATGTATGTATATCGATTTGGAAAGTCGTTTGCTTGTTGAATCCATTAACACACACAATGACAATATCTCTTCTCCTATGCTCAAATACAATACAATACCCTTCTCACTCAGTTCTAAGGAATGCACTTTGCCAGTAATCCAACCTCCAGGACAAAATTAATCAACTTATTGGACAGTAAGATTTACTCTGATTAGACCTTTAACGAATGAACAAATCATAATGAATTCATTCGTTATTTTCGCTATAATTTATTTTGTATATGTTGAAATTGTTATTTTTTTTCTTCGGAAATTCGGATGCATCCGTACATCTGAAAGATGCAAAATGTGTCCAAATTTTGATTTGTTACTAAATGAATTGCACCTGTCTACTATTCATGTGCACTGTTTTGCCACGTACAGATGATCGGACATTCCGACAACAAAACCATGGATTTTTTCCCTATAGACGTTGGCTCAAACTTGTCTTGCATACACACGGTCGCACAAATGTTGTCGGAAATTCCGAACGCCAAGAATGCGGTCACGTACAACGGCACTATTAAAGGGAAGTCATGTTAGTAGAAGTTAATCAACTTATTGGACAGTAAGATTTACTCTGATTAGACCTTTAACGAATGAACAAATCATAATGAATTCATTCGTTATTTTCGCTATAATTTATTTTGTATATGTTGAAATTGTTATTTTTTTTCTTCGGAAATTCGGATGCATCCGTACATCTGAAAGATGCAAAATGTGTCCAAATTTTGATTTGTTACTAAATGAATTGCACCTGTCTACTATTCATGTGCACTGTTTTGCCACGTACAGATGATCGGACATTCCGACAACAAAACCATGGATTTTTTCCCTATAGACGTTGGCTCAAACTTGTCTTGCATACACACAGTCGCACAAATGTTGTCGGAAATTCCGAACGCCAAGAATGCGGTCATGTACGACGGCACTATTAAAGGGAAGTCATGTTAGTAGAAGTTATTAGAAGTTTGGTGAAAGATGATTCGCGCTTTTCAGTCTTGTGCTTTTCAGTCCGTTACAGCATGACAAATGTGCTATCACCATTACAAACGCTAGTTTTACCAGACCAAGCGATTCCGTCTCGTACTTGATTCAGAGCATGCATGGAATTTTGTGCGTCGGAATTGTCCCCACATGATTGGAATTTACTAGAACGGATTTTGTTGTCGGAAAATTTGAGAACCAGCTCTCAAATTTTTGTTGCCGGAAAATCCGACAGAAAATGTCAGATGGAGAGGGAGCTGCGGTGGCTCAATGCGATTGGCACTGCGCTGACAAGCCATTCACCTCTGCAGCTAGGGGTTCGGATCCTGGTCTTGGCTACATGTGAATTGAGTTTGGTGGTCTCAGCCCGGCTCCCGGTGGGTGTGCTATGCGAGGTAAGCCTGCGCTTAGTATGCCCACCCCCCTCCCACAAAAACCACCACGCTTACACGCACTCGAAATTGGGTAAACATGCACGCACTTTGACCACGCGAAGGACTAACGGGGCTGGTTGAGCGGGCTAGATCCTCTCACTCCCTTATAGGGAGTCCCTTTGCCCCGTTGGGCTTCAAAGCGGAGCAGGTAGGGTGGGCTGTGTGGGAGGACCCCCTCACACACCCACCATTGCCACCCGGGGCATGGAGAAAGGTGGCAGATTGCCTCTGGGGGAGGCCTGCCTACTCCCAACTCCTGCAGTCCGGCTCCTCTCTCGAGTACACGCACAAAATTCACTTTAAAAAAAAAAGAAAATGCCTACAAACGGTCAGAGTTTCCGACAACAAGCTCCCATCGAACACTTGTTGTCGGTAATTACGAGCGTGTGTATTATTTATTTAGAGAATAATGATGTCTATAAGACCCCTTTCACACTGAGGGTGTTTTGCTACTATAGCGTTAAAAATAGTGCCTGCAATCCGCCCGCTGCTCCTCACACTCCAGTGTGAAAGCCCGAGGACTTTCACACTGGAGTGGTGTGCTGGCAGGGCGTCAACAAAAAGTCCTGCCAGCAGCTTCATTGGAGCGCATTAGGAGCGGTGAACTCACCGCTCCTAATGTGCTCCTGCCCATTGAAATCATTGCGGGCGGTATTAACCCTTTCTCGGCCGCTAGCCCCGCTGGCCTCACCACCAGGGTCTTGCATCAAACTAGATGCACTGCTGCTGGGGTCTGGGGCCAGACTAGGTGCCCAACTGTTGGGTTCTACTGACAAACTACAGTAAATCGGGTCTGGTGACAAAGTGGGTGTCCTGCTGCTGCAGTCTAGCAACAGGCTTGTTGCCCAAGTAACTGGACCTTTCAAGCCCTTAAAAGCAGTTAATATCCACAATACAGACATTCTGACAACAGGGAGCCCTGATTTGGGGACAAACAATTTATGAGTACCTTGTTTACTTGCTAGGAACTGAACCACATTTTGTAGCCACTTAGGTCTTTGCAAAGCATTGGTTTCCAGGCTCAGGTACTCTAACACTCCTGGAGTAACAGCATTTCCATCTGGACCCCGGGAAAGTTAAAATTTAACTGCCTCATTCTCCGGAGGATCTCTACTACTAGGGCTGTTCTTGTGCATATAACTACCAGTTCAAAAAGTGAGTTTTGGGTTTTCTAGGCTTTGGAGTAACAGAAAATGGTAGGCTGCAAATGGAACTCGGTCATGTCAGCTACTAAAAGGGTCTTGGGCCAAACAGGCACCAATCCCAGGCATTAGAAAATAACGAAGTGATTGTGGCGCTGCTGGTAGTGAAATGCACACATGCATGCTACAACTGGTGTTTCACAACACACACACACACACACACATATATATATCTGTATATATATATATATATATATATATATATATATATATATATATATATATATATATACATAAACACAGGGCCAGATCCACGTAGCAGATCGTCATTTTCGGCAGGCGTAGCGTATCGTAGTAATGCTACGACGCCGCAACTTTGAGAGGCAAGTGCTGTATTCACAAAGCACTTTCCTCTAAAGTTACGGCGGCGTAGCGTAAATCTGCCGGCGTAAGGGCGGGGAATTCAAATGATAAATGTGGGCATGTTTTATGTTAATTTTACTTGACCCAACGTAAATTATGTTTTTTCTGAACGGCGCATGCGCCATCCGTGGGGGTATCCCAGTGCGCATGCTCGAAATTAACCCGCAACAAGCCAATGCTTACGACATGAACGCCATTCTACGCAAAGCCCTATTCACGAACGACTTACACAAAAAATGTAAAATTTTCAACATTTGACGCGGGAACAACGTCCATACTTAACATAGGATACGCCTCATATAGCAGGGGTAACTATACGCCGAAAAAAGCCTTACGGAAACGACACAAAAAAATGCGCCGGCCGGACGTACATTCGTGGATCGCCGTATCTATCTAATTTTCATACTCAACGCGGAAATCGACGGAAACGCCACCTATCGGCCAGCGTAAATATGCACCTTAGATCCGACGGCGTACTAAGACGTACGCCAGTCGGATCTAGCCCAGCTTCAGGCGTATCTTGTTTTGTGGATACAAAACAAAGATACGCCGGAGCAAACTAGAAGTTACGGGGCGTATCAATAGATACGCCAGCGTAACTTCTTTGTGGATCTGGCCCACAGTGTCTTGAAAATGTATTCATACCCCTTGCGAATTTCCACACTTTGTCATGTTACAACCAAAAACGTAAATGCACTTTATTGGGATTTTATGCGATAGACCAACACAAAGTGGCACATAATTGTGAAGTGAAAGGAAAATGATAAATGGTTTTCAATATTTTTTTTACAAATAAATATCTGAAAAGTGTGGTGTGCATTTGTATTCAGCCCCTTTACTCTAATTCTTCTTTAAGCTCTTTTACAAGGGGGGGGGTAGGCCCGGTCTTCTCTGCTGTCTTCTGCCGGGGGGGGGCCGGACTTCACCGCTGTCTTCTGCTGGGGGGGGGGGAGCCGGACTTTACGCTGTCTTCTGCTGGGGGGGGGGTGGAGCAGGACTTCACCGCTATCTTCTCTGTTCTCTCTTCTGCCAGGCTACACCACGGGGACCCGGTCTTCTCTGCTGTCTTGTTCCGTCTTCTCTTCTAGCGATGTTGCCACAACGAGCTCTCCCGCTGTAATGCCATGTGCACGTTGCGCAATGACGTATATAGGGATGGAGGCATGGTCACTGGGTGATGCCACCTGGTGACCCCACCCCTTGTTACATCATGTTCCCGGGGCTGGTATCTGGGGGCCACCTTATTAAAGGGGGCTCCCAGATTCCGATAAGCAAAAACTTTTCTTGTCAGAAAAATTGCGAACCAGTTCTCAAATTTTTGCTGTCGGAAATTCCGACTGAAAAAGTCAGATGGAGCCTACACACGGTCGGAATTTCCGACCAAAAGCTCACATCGAACTTTTCTTGTCGGAATTTCCGATCGTGTGTACACGGCATAAGTGGTAGTCAGGAAATTAGATGTGTAATTTGTGCTCCAGAACGCCTGAAGGTGCTCCCTGCATGTTGGGCCTCTCTATGTGGCTACGCTGTGTAAAAGTCTCACATATGTGGTATAGCCATACTCTGGAGTAATAGCAGAATGTGTTCTGGGGTGTAATTGGTGGTATGCAACTGCTGTTCTGAGAAATAACCTGATAATATGACAATTTTGTGAAAAAAAAAAATAATGCAAAGAATTGTGGGAAAAAATTACAACTTAAAAAAACTCACCATGCCTCTTTCTAAACACCTTGGAATGTCTACTTTCCAAAAATGGGTCACTTGGGGGGTATTTGTACTTTCCTGGCATGTTAGGGTCTCAAGAAATTAGAGAGGCCATCAGTACTTCAGGTGTGATACATTTTCAGAAATTGGCACCATAGCTTGTGGACAAATAACAAATAATATACACCAATTTGGGTTATTTTTATGAAAGATATGTAGCAGTATAAATTTTGGACAAAATTTATGAAGAAAAATTACTAATTTGCTAAATTTTATAACAGAAACAAAGAAAGATGCATTTTTTAACATAATTTTCAGTCTTTTTTCTTTTACAGAGCAAAAAAAAAAATAAGTCAGCGGTGTTTAAATACCACCAAAATAAAGCTCTATTTGTGTGGGAAAAAAAGGACAAAAAAATCATATGGGTACAGTGTTGCATGAGTGAGTAATTGTCATTTAAAATGTGAGAGCACTGAAAATTGGTCTGGTTAGGAAGGGGGTTTAAGTGCCCAGTGGTCAAGTGGTTAAATGACAATTGCGAAAAGGCTATAGCGGAGCGTTAAAATCACATTAAAATCACAGTAAAATAGCTGTGTTTTACCGCGATTTTAATGCTCCACTATAGGCGTATCCAGTGTGAAAGGGGTCTAATGAAGAAAGATCAGTGGCTGTCCAAGCTTCATTCAGCAAGAGCCCACAGTGTAGCACTCTCCGCATGTCACTGGAGAGCACATTGAACACATTTTATAAGTGGTCAGAAACTTGTAAATAACTCATAAAGTTACGTTAAAACCAAGCACACCATTGTTATTCTTGTGAAATTCCCAATAAGTTTGATGTGTCACATGACCCTCTTCCTATTGAAAAAACAAAAGTTGGATTCAAAATGGCCAACTTCAAAATGGCCGCCATGGTCACCACCCATCTTGAAAAGTTTCCCCCCTCACATATACTAATGTGCCACAAACAGGAAGTTAATATCACCAACCATTCCCATGTTATTAAGGTGTATCCATATAAATGGCCCACCCTGTATATATATATATATATATATATATATATATATATATATATATATATATATATATATATATATATACTGTATATATATATATATATATATGAAAATGTATCAATCCTGATTTACCAATGACCTATTTAATTTCTTGTGGGCCGAAAATGTTGGGACAGTACAAATCTCCCCCAAATTACCCCTTTTTGGGAGGTAGACAGTCTAAAGTAGGCATGACAAGTTTTTTGATCATTGTCATTTTTTTTGTCACATTTTTTTGGATTTTTTTACATACTGTCACCAATGCAGTACAGCATCATAATGTAACTGGTGTGGCAGTGATCCGGGACACTGACTGGTGACAGAATGTAAAAAATAAATTAAATAAATACATTACATTTTTTTTACAATGTTTTTTACATACAACTCTTTATTACTCTTTATTACTCTGGGGAGGTTATCAGGATTTTTTTTTACACACTATGATTGCTTATAACTGCGTATTTTACAACCATTTTTTTTTTCATCACAATAGTATAAAATGAATAGGATGAAACAAAGCCATCCTTTGTGTACAATTGTCATGTGATCTGCTGTGCTTGACCACAGCGATCACATGGTACTGGCAGTGGGCCAGTACAGTGATCTGTCATTACCGATGGACAAATCGGGTGACAGATCACGCCGAAGTCGGCCTGTGGAGCAAGGCGGGATCCCGGGAGGACACTTGGCCTATAATAATATGTTAAGTTAAATAAAGATTTTTTCATTGAGGTTAGTAAAGTAAAGTATATATTGCATTCTAATGGTAACTTTCTAAACATATTTAAAGATAAACAATCTTGAAAGCTATAAATCAAACATCTAAAGTAACCATTTTGTTCGGATTATAGTGTGAGCTATCCAAAATGACTGGTCATTGTTATACATTTCACAAAAATAAAACCTGTATCGTTTTATTACTGCTGCCTAATGTGCAACACAATAACGTTTATATGGCGTACATTAATTATAGCTTCTATTGTACAGTGAAATATTTTCATGGAATTTGTTTACTAGCTACAGTTCTCATTTGATTTTTCTCTAATTGACCCTTATATTCTAGTGCATGTTACCAATGCAGATGGATTCACAGAAAAAAAGGATTTTTCTCAGTGGGCATTGTTTATATTTAGTGAAAAGCTACAATCTTTATGTTTCCTGAACATTTTCAATGACTTAGTAGTTAGACAACCAGTGTGGAGAAACCAGAGTTCCTCCTTCAAAACTGACTCATTATAATAATTATTATAATTACACAAAGCTTGTTTGTTCTATATATTTGCCAAAAATCAAAATAACATACAAGCACGTGAGTACTATCTTTTTGTGTTTAATAATGTCCAAAGTTGTATTTATTCTATTGAATTTAACCTTCTGTTACAAAATTCAGGGTGTGTGAGTTCACCTCACTGCAGAACATTTTCTCTGATGGAAAACAGAGACTTACAATAGAGTATTCATTTAATGCTGTCTATAAACTCTACTAGCGGCTGCAATTATTACAATTATTTGAGCTGGCCCTTTTGTTGTGCCTTTTGGAACATGTTTGTTGACACTGGAGTGCAAAATCAATTTTGCAGACTATCGTGATTAAATTGACTTATTTGTAGTGTAATTCTATATTAGCTTTTATTAATAATATGTATTTCCATGCATCCATTGTGAAACTATCAGTTACCGGTAATCTTTTTTTATACGTGTCATACTTATCTTCTAGTTTAGCTTCTTCAAGTGAATCGCTTAAGCCGGCCAAAGACAAATTTAAATTTGGACCGGTTCAAAAGGAACCAGACAAAATTTGATCAGTCTATGGGCAGGCTGTCATGTTTTTTTTCACCTGATCACTGCTGGTGACTATTTGATCATTGTATTCTGCCGGTGGGGAAGGCTCCCCATGCCTCCTATCGGCAGAACACAATAGTGCTCTGGGAGGAATTCCCACATCAACAGTGATTGGGGTGATGGAGAAATCAGGCCATTTTCTTTCCTTCAAGCTATAGTGCAATATCTGTTTTTTCCATGAAAAATTTTAATTTTCCAAAAAAAATCATAAAAAAATCAATATGAAGTAGTTTTACAAATTAAAAGTCATTTTGTTACACTGGGAATTTGAAATGCAGTGTATATAACAGTATTATTCTTGAATAAAAGTACAGCTTATTCAGTAAATAAACAAAGTTTGCTTTTAACATCTCCTAACATTGCCCTCATTGTACGTCAGGCACGTACACAGCGATCTGTGGTCATGCGCGTGCCGCCGGAGTCGCACGTGTGTGCATATTCGCAGGTCCGGCGGACTCGATTTCCGTCGACCACCCCTGATTGCTTCACAGAGAGGCAGAACGAGAATCTGCCAGTGTAAACCCCGTTCTGTCAGGGGAGTAGAGTTAGATTGTCTGTTCCTAGTGATTAGGAACAGTGATCTCTCTCTACTCCCTGTCAGTCCACTCCCCCCACAGTTAGAAAGCACCACCCTAGGTAACATTTAGCCCTTTCATTGCCCCTAGTGTTAACCCCTTCCCTGCCAGTGTCATTTATATAGTAATCAGTGCATTTTTATAGCAAAAATCGCAGATCACCACCATTACTAGTAAAAAATGTAAATAATGATAAAAATGCCATAAATCTATTCCCTATTTTGTAGATGAGATAACTTTTGCACAAACCAATCAATATATGCTAATTGGGTTTTTTATTTACCAAAAATATGTAGAAGAATACATATTGGTCTAAACTGAGGAAGACATTTGTTTATTTTAAATTTTTTGGGGGATAGTTATTATAGCAAAAATATTGTTTTTTTTTCATAATTGTAGTTCTTTTTTTGTTTAGAGTGCAAAAAATTTAATTTGGGTACAACGTCACACGAACGCACAATTGTCCGTTAAAGCAACGCAGTGTTGTCTCACAAAAAATGGCCTGGTCAGGTAATTGGTAAATCCTTCCAGGGCTGAAGTGGTTAAAAAAGGACAGCATTGTCAAATTTATAAGAGTAGGACTTTTATGATTTTCTTGTATTATTGTGGGATGATGGCACTGATGTAATCTTTTCACTAAGATAATTATTGATTTATTGGTTTATTGAGCATATATTATGTTTTCAACACTAGTGAGCACTGCACTTAATTTTTGTTTGTTTTGGTTTATTTTTGTGATGCAATATTTTTTGAATAGCCTGTGCAGTATAAGGTAAATAAATGGTAAGATGTTTGTTGTCAAATCACTGACGATACTGAATTAACCCTCTGCACATCACTATACACCCTTGGATATTTCTAGCAAACTGTTACATACAAACAGGGATTCTTGGTTTTACATATATTTCAAAACATGTTTAAGCTGGCCAAATGCATTAAAGTGAACCCTTTCTAGCAAGTCCCTAATCTGCTGTGCAAAATGCTAAATACTTACTTGCTTAAAACATACTTTCATGGACATATAGGGATTGATTTGCTAAAGGCAAATAGACTGTTGGCTTTGCAAGGAAAGGTGAACTTTGAAGGATATTTACCCCAGAGTTTAGTGAATGAGATGATCATCATCATGTGCAAGCAGAAATATTTTATTTATTTTTTTCCTTGCACATGATTGGGTATTCTTTGCAAAGTAAAACTTAACTTCATTCATGGGCAAGCACAAAGGGATTGTCATAACCAATAAAGAGACCATACACCATTAACTATTTTTCAAATTTTTATTTGTTTGGCAAAATGTATACATTGGCCACGGTGTTATTCAAGGGAAAACCTGATAATAATAATAATAATAATAAATTTTTTAATGAAATATGAAGCCATCTGTTGCCTGTTGCTGTACAGGGAAACTTTTGTTTGTAGCCAATAGCAACCAGTGGAGAAAGTACAGGGAGAGACAACCGTGCAGCCCCCTTTGAGCTATCCCATGAGGGTCCAGCATATTGCTATGAACCTGACATGGGCTATCACAAAGGGATTGTCGTAACCAATAAAGAGACCATACACCATTGACTATTTTCCAAATATTTATTATCAAAATTTAAGCATTGCCCAATTTGTTATTCAAGGGGTAACCTGATAGTAATAACATTTATTTTAAATTAAATATGAAGCCATCCTGGTTAAATTACATCCACACAAAATTACATGATTTCCATTCAGACAATACTGCATGACTACTCCCCACCTGTCAAGGTCAGAAGGGAACCTTCTGGCTGAGGCCCCCAACACCGTGGCTCTTTTTATTAGGTTCTGTAGGCCCATATTAATTATGTCTAGACCAATTTCAGATAAATGTACTAAATAATTTCGAAATAAACCTTCTAATTCAACGTGGGGAAATGACACGCCACCTGAAGAAACGAAAAAGTTATGAATTGTCCTATTTAGACATTTCCTAATTCTGTCTACATAAAATAAATCAATGACCAGAGGAGAACCAAATAAGGCTGGGAATCATTTCAGAAAATGCTAAAATGGTATTTGGGAACAAAAGCTTAATAGAATAAAGGTCTCTTTTTATCTCACATAGCAACTCCCACGTTTTGATTTTCCCTATATCATTTGCCCCAGCATGAATGACCCAAACTTGTGGAGAAGGCCAAATGCTGGATAACTGAATAAATTGGTCCCTAAGATTACATCATCTTAGACCCCCAATGCCTGACCAAAAAACTATAAAGTCATTAATATTCAGACCTAAATTTCTTGAGTAAATCCTGCATCCGGCATGTTTTTCAGCCCAGAAAATGTAAGAATTTTGCATTTGGGTGAATCTGAAAAAGAAATTACCTAATTAAGAGAGCAGGGAGGACATGTATTTTGTATCTATTACTGGCCCAACGTCCCACCCTTTTAAGATTATCTGGTGAGAAACGCAATGAATTAACTGTAGTGGCCGCCCCAATCCTAAAGAAATGTGATGAAAATTGCAAACCTGAAAGATTAAGACATTTCAAGCATGAAGATAGCACAGCAGAAAACTGTTATCGCGTTACAAATCCTGGTTTATAAAAAGGTAATTATCGGAAGAAGGTCTAACTGATAGATACAAAGGAACATGGGTGACTGGACATACTAAAGGATTGGGAGATTTACCCAAAGTGATCTAATGACCCTTGCCCAAACAAAAGTTTTTTGGCCTGCAAATGAACAGGTTCAAGCACTCTGCTCCCAATGATACATGAGAAATTAGTAGAAATTAACTTGAAGATCTATTGTGTGCTGTAAACTCCCCAACTCTTAGAGCCCCAAAAAAGGCAATTGCAAAACAGCTCTGAAAAGTAGAAGCTCAAATTGAGCAAAACAAACCGTTTCTAAAACGGAGAAATTTTTTAGTAATGCATTAATAGAAATAGGGCGTATGGAATCCAGAGCAATGTGAGTTCTCTTACATTTTTTGAGGACCTGACTGATCTGAAAAAAAAGGTCAATGCTGGCAGGCCTGTTATCACGTACAGTATTCCTGCTATGTGTTTGCCTTTCAACCAGATATTAAATAGCATGCAGTGTAACACTAGGAAACCTAGTAATTTAATAACCGGTTCAGATTTTGACGATAATGTGTTGCTAGCAAAGAAAACACCTTTGTTGTTCATGTGCACCATTACTCTACAGTTCTGAAAATGATCCTTCCAAACCACTAAGGAAACAATTACTGGAAACAGCTCAATGAGTACTAGGTTATGTAGTTTGTCTTGTTGTAACCAACTTGAATGCCACTTAGAGGCACACCAATGGCCATTCATAAAAGCTCCAAAGCCACTTAGGACAGGTTCTGACAAACTTTGCCAGACTGGACCAATATCCTCCATATCATCCTCCATATAATCCATATGAGTAGCACTCAGCCAGCCACTTTTCTTTGAAGTGCATTCCTGTGAGGAACACTACTAGCTCCCTCCTTGCCTCCAGGCTATGGAAAAGCATCTGTTCTTTGTTTCTTCTTTTTCCTTTCCGGCTGTTGTCGGCCAAAGCGCATGTCTGTGGCTGTCTCCTTCATTGTTCTAGGGGCTGGGCTGACAGACACGTCAGGCAGAGCCAAACTGTGACCTTCCTCCAGACAGCACAGAAGCCACTCCTCACCTCCCAAACTTTCAGCCCTCTTAATGAGGCGGCAGAGGAGGCTCTCTCGTCTCTCCGGTGAATGGTGCTTTATCCTGCCGAGTCACAGTCTGGTCCTGAAAGTTAGTAGATAACAGCTGGAATACTCTTTTTTTGTGCTCCAGTAGCGTGGGCTTTGGCTACCCGCCAATTCTGTCCAATCCGCTGGTTGTTGCTGTGCAGGGCAATCGAACAAACTGCTGCCTGTTGCTGTGCAGGTTAACTACCATTTGTAGCCAATGGCAACCTGTGGAGAAAGTAAAGAGTCATCTGTGCAGCCCCCTTTGAGCTATCCCATGAGGGTCCAGCATATTGCTATGGACCTGACATTATTCTATGGGGTAAATTCCCTTGCAAAGTGCATCTTCCCTTGCAAAGTGAAAGGCCTATTTGTCTTTAGTAAATCAACCCCATAGTGCCAGTATGGGGTAGATAGATACAGTTGGAGGAGAACTACAGACACAGGTCTGGTCATTGACCTGCACTATACAAAAGTCCACTCATTTAATACTTATCCTGTGTTGTGATACAAATTATACAGAATAATTCAGAACAATTCACACTTACCGCTTTCAGGTAGTTTCAGGACAAGTAAGCTCAGTTCTTTTTAGGAAGAAGAGACTTTATACATGTTTCAGTTAAATGTTTACAGATTGTTATATTTTGCATGGGATACTAATAATACAAATTGTACACACCTGCCAAGAGATCATCAATCTCAACCTCCCCAGATACATCATCCTTCCCAATGGAAAAAGCTATGTTTAATGGGAGTAAAGCAGATCCTAGATATAAATATAAAAAAAATACCTAACAGGAATTTAAATGCAATGATTGCAATTCTATAATTGTAGTTTTATTTGTTCTTACCCTATACAAAATGCAACTTCAATCAGATTAATGATTATAACAACTGTAATAATGCTTTTTGCTTTTGCTTACTGAAGCGCCCATGTTCACCAGTGTACATTGATAAGATCTTGGGCCCATTCAAATTTCGGAAGCATCACAGTGACATTCATGTTGCCCTTGGGCTTCAAGGTTTACAAGCACTAACCAACAGAGACAATCCAGTGGCCGTGTTTTTTGTGGAAGAAAAACATTAAATTCATAAATTATGTGACATATATCATATTTCTAAATCTAATCGTTTCATTTAGTTCCATTGTTGCTGTTTTTCTTTTGCCATTGTTAATTTAGGTTAATTTAGGTTAATTTTTCATTACAGTCAGCATCCATCTATCACCCATGATAGTGCACTGATCCTATGGGGCAGTTTGTAGACGAAATGTGCGATATGCTATTTCTGGTACGTTGGCATGCACTTCTTGTCTGGCTAGAATGCACACTACAGTAGCACATCAGTTTAGCAGAATGCAGTCTGACAATGAGTCTCCACTCTTCAGGAAATACAGGAAGGAACAAGGCTGTCACATGATTCTTCATGCAGCATGTGATCATGATACTCTTTGTTAGCTGATATATATATATATATATATATATATATATATATATATATATATATATATATATATATATATATGTATATATATATATATATATATATATATATATATATATATATATATATATATATATATATATATATATGGCTTAACCACTTTTGGATGCCCTGTCTTTCACATTGATACAAGGAATCTTTTTGGGACCTGATCCTGGCATGCTGGCTTCCACTGTTCATTAGAAAAAAATCAGACAGGGTCCTAGCCTTACCCTACCCTACTACTTACTTGTATATAAATCCTGACATGCAACATCAATTCATTTGAAAGTTATACAATTTTATTACTCCATAATTCATTACCAAGAGGCATATTAGATGCAATGTTTTTAAAAGCAGATTGCCTAATACCAACTTGTAACCTAAAAATCAAACTTTATGAATGCACGTTTGAATTAAGCCAGCAATTAATTTACAAATCCATCACTGCCTACCCATACATGTATCTCTGAGGACTCTTTTGATTACAATCATTCTGTGAGGATGGTTTACCTTGAAGTTGAACAGTCCCAGATGTTTTTTTTCTTTTTTTTTACCATAGGTACATATGATTTATTCACGTTTGAGAAGCAGCAAGTATTTTCTATGCAAACATATATTTAATCAAAGACTATTTTTAGTTTACATAGAAAACAATTCACAAGGGGTGGAATGAAGATTCCATAACCAATTTTTCAATGTCTGTTTGTATGTATTCTAAATGTCAAAATTGTACTCAGAAAAAATAATAGGCAAGCCATAACTGTTAAGATGATTTCATTTGATTCTACCTAACAGTTAAACCTGAAGCAAAAGCTCTTAAAACTAAAATTGTAAAGGTCAATGACAGCCTGGTGTTAAAAAAATACTTTACAGATGGCTTCAATGCAGTTTAATAGGTGAACCAAAAGGGAATGTAATGGCTGTTATTTTAAGTCCTGAAATCTCTCTTTTTTTTGTTATTTCTTTTATTTGTATAAAAAAAGTCATAGAAAAACCATAGACAGTAGAAATATGCAGCTACATCATCATCAATAGAAACTTCAACATATGAACAGCTGACAACTTAGACAACAATCCCAGAGGAAGTATTCAATAGGTCAATCCAATACCACGACTGTAGCATGTATAGTATGGCTCACCCATACGTCAGTGGAGCAAACATCAAAACATTGGCAATGAAACAAGAAAAGGCACATATGGTGGGGTAATGTGCACTGACAGGTGGAAGACCTTAAGATGGTTCCACTTATCTAGTAATCTGAAATTGGGAGGAACAGGGAGGAAAGAGAAAGAAAGTGGAGCTAAAGGAGGGTGAACAGGACCAGGAAGGGGCACAAAGGAAAAAGAAATGGAGAAGAGGACCGACAAGGAGAAAAATAGGAGAGGGGGGAAGGAAAGGCAGAAAGGTCACCCGGTCATCCCTCTCCCTGGATAGAGCAAGGCATGTGGAAGTTCACTGGGTGGTGGAGAGCTCATTGAGGTAGGTATCATTATACACAAAATAATTCCACGGCCTCCATGTTTCCGTACACAAATCTTCAGTTTTACGCAGTGTGGCTGTGAGTTCTTCCATGTCTCGTATGTTGTTGACTTTAGCAAACCAGAAAGGCTTTGCAGGGGGTCAGCATCTCTTCAATGCAGGTCTTCACTGTGTTTAGGAGTTGAATTGTGAGAGAAGATTTGTATTTTTTAATAGGTCGTTTCGTCAAATGCAATACACAGCCCGCAGTGTTAGCATGCAGATCGACAGCCGTAAGTTGTTTAATGATAGGTTACATCTTGCCAAAACTGTTACATTTTAGGACATTCCCAGAAAATGTGCCACAACGCCAACAGGAGTCTGGGACCTGGAGCGCATACAGTGAAGTTGGGTTTGGACCATATACAATTGAGTAAGATCTTATAACTAGTCTCCTGTACCCACGTGGTAATGGACAACTTTTGAGCAAAATGGAAAATCTTTAGTCTTTGGGTAGAAGTAAGGCTCGGAGCCAGATCGGTTTCGCATCTAGTGAGAAATGGAGGGACATGTTTTCTCCCGGACTATGAAAAAGCACATGCACGTGAAACGCGTCATCAAGGCAACCTCTAATGCACACTTGACCTCCCACTGTGATTCCCCCTTGCATGGGAATACAGTAGCAGCTATTGGCTTCAATACAGCGCCCTTGGTCGGGTTTTCTCCGTACCGTGCAGTTGGGAGTTACATCAGTTGGTGGATGTTTCAGCTGTCCCCACCAGAAAGCAGCAGAGAGCAACAGTGACTCATCCTGGGGAGAAGGAGCGCTTCAGGCCGCACTCCTTCCACCTCGCAGCTGTTCCTCTAGTCCCTGGGCTGACGTCTCTACGGGACTGACGTCATCTCCCTGCTCGGCACATAGCTTCCTGGATCCCCCTTTTCTGCTGATACCACTTCGGATCCCGTGCCCTGCTTGTTGGAGGGCCCCCACATGCTGGACCTCATGTCTCCCAGGTGATACTCAGCTAAAGGTACCAGCGGTGGTCCGCTATATGATTCAGGCAATACAATCATTAATATTGACTCACTTTGGGAACTGTCAGCTCCTCCCTGCTCTAAGGATCACAGGGGATATCTCAAGTGTACCACTTATTATTATTGGAGTCCATTTAGGACTGGATTCTTATTTTACTTTATGGCTGAATAAATTATTGTTTTTTTCTCTAATCCCCAAGAGACAGCCTCAATGTGTTTTCCCATGAGCGCAGGATTTTAGTGTGGTGTGGTTTTTTTCTCCAGGGTGAATCAGGGGGAATATAGCAAAGGAGAGGTGTATCAGTTTCCCTCTGTGACACAGTGATTCAAAACAAGTGAGCGGGCGAAAGATACCCGGGTTACGGGAACAACGTCAGAGAAAAAAGCACATTTAAAAGCCACCTCAAAAGTCCACAGGAGGGTCAATAAGATGGGCTAAGTCAGAGGAAATTAAGGTACCTGTTGACATGAGGAAGTCTGTTAACCACTTGCCGCCTGCCAATGACAGATTGACGGCGGCAAAGTGGTTGTAGAATCCTGACTGGATGTCATATGACGTCCTCAGGATTCTGAGCCGCTGTGCGCCCCTGGGGGCGCGCATCGTGGCGATCGTTGTTGCAGGGTGTCAGTCTGACACCCCGCAACACCGATCTAGGTAAAGTGTCTCTCACAGAGACACTTTACCACGTGATCAGCCGTGTCCAATCGCGGCTGATCACGATGTAAACAGCAAAAGCCGGTAATCTGTCAGACGCGAGTAGAGGAGAGCCGATCGGCTGCTCCTCTGACAGGGGGGGTTTGTGCTAATCGATTATCAGCACAGCCCCCCTGAGGATGCCCACTGGACCACCAGGGATGCCCACTGGACCACCAGGGATTCCACTAGATCACAAGGGATTTAAATCAAAGGTATGCCACCCTAGACCACCAGGGATGACACATAATGGATGCCAATCAGTGCCACAATGGATGCCAATCAGTGCCCACAATGGGCATCACTGATTGGCAGGCATTGTTTGGCACTGATTGGCATCCATTAGTACAACACATTAGTTAGTGCCCATCTATGCCCATCCATGCCGCCTATCAGTGCCCATCCCTGCCGCTTATCAGTGCCCATCCATGCTACCTATCAGTGCCCATACGTGTCGCCTATCCCTGCCCATCCGTGTCGCCTATCCCTGCCCATCCGTGCTGCCTATCCCTGCCCATCCGTGCTGCCTATTCCTGCCCATCCATGCTGCCTATCTGTGCCCATCTGTGCCACCTATCCGTGCCGCCCATCAGTGCCCATCTGTGCCGCCCATCAGTGCCGCATATTGGTGCCCATCATCAATGCCACCACATCAGTGCCACCTCATCGGTGCCCATCAGTGCCACCTTATCAGTGCCAGTCAGTGCAGTACCATCAGTGCCCATTAGTGAAGGAGAAAACATTCTTATTTACAGTGTTTTATAACGGAAACAAATTTTTTTTTTTTTTCAAAATTTTCGGTCATTTTTTTATTTTATTTTATTTTTTGCAGAAAATAAAAATCCCAGAGGTGATCAAATACCACCAAAAGAAAGCTCTATTTGTGGGTACAAAATGATAAAAATTTTGTTTGGGTACAGTGTAGCATGACCGCACAATTGTAATTTAAAGTGCAACAGCACTGAAAGCTAAAAATTGGTCTGGGCGGGAAGGTGTATAAGTGCCCTGTATGGAAGTGGTTAAGTGAGTATAGCCCTGAGCTTTAAGACAACGTTTCCCAGAGTGACCTGTAAAGTACTGTGAGAGGTAGGATGCACGCACAGCTCTCTAGTTATGGGGGAAGATATCTAAGGCCAACTCAAAGCAGTACCCTGAGAGTCTTACAATTTCATGGAGACCCAGAGCCTGGCCTCTCAATGGCAATGCCAATCAACAATCCTGTTGAGATGTGCAGCCCTATAATATGCCTGAATATCCTGAACAGCAAGGCCCAAGAGACCTGAGAGCAGAATAAGCGGTTTCTTGGAAGTCCTGGCCGCATGAACCCGATTAGGAGTGGGACAAACCCTGCCTGGTCTTTGTGTATCGGGTTTGGGAGATGGGGCAGTAATCTGTTAGCCAGAATCTTTGCAAAGAGTTTCAGATCGGTATTTAAAAGCGCAATGGTATGGTAACTACCGCACTGGGCTGGATCTTTGCCTTCCTTGGGGATCAGGCAAATAAATGCATCTAAGGGCATTTATCGGCATAGTCTTCCCCTCCACCAGGGAGCTGGGAAGGCAGAGGAAAGCGAGGGGGAACAATCACACAAGAGGGAGAGGACAGATACAGTGAGGGGGAAGAAGTGTAATGAAAAGGGGAAGTGTGCTAAAGATAACATGTACCAAATCCCCTCACGGAGCACAAATCACTCCGCAGGGGGAAAACCCTAACTGGGGTGGTGGTAAGGTCAGAAGGTGAAACAGCAGAGGTACATGAACCAGGGAACTGCAACATGGGTAAGAATCATAGAAATCACTAAAAAGAACATTAAAATAAATCAAGGAAATGGAAATATATGCCCCGTCAACCTGTAATATAATGGAGGGGGCCGCTTAGTCTACCGTTCTGAGGGGAGAGACATGCAGAGAATGAGCCTCTGACAATTGTAAATACTTCTGAAAAAAAAAATAGACCTATATATAGGCAATATAGATCACTGCAACTGAAAAAGTAGCTAATGCCCAGCTGATGGACATAAACCCTGGCCCCCAGGTGGTGAACTCAGGCCAGTCCCTGTGACCCCAATGGGACCAAAACTGGGAGATAGAAAGTCTGAAGCACATAGGCAAGGTATATGGTCATGTATCTCCCCAGTGAGGTGAATTATTTGTAGTCAAACAGTAAGGGGGCCCCGGGAAACCACCCATGCCACCACCGGGAGGCCCAGTAAAGAGGTAACCAGGCTGATCTAATCGTCCCACACCTTTGGCGAGAACCCAGCAACATTAAGGCGTCCACTCAATGAGTTCCATGCCCAAGCTGTGGCAAAAAATGTTGAAGGACTAACAGGCCCCCCCAAAAAAGGGGAGAACACAATCTCTGTGAACCTGAGATGTTCTCTGGTCACACCTGTCAAAGAGGGGTGAGGAAATGTCCAGTCTCTAAAGCGTGGAACCAACCAGCAGACAAACAATAATACATAAAAAGGCACTAGCACTGAACAAGAAAAATCAAAAGCAAGAGCCCCAAGAGACCTCACAGACTGAGTATTTAGAGTACAAATGTTTTTTGGGTATGTAATGGTCATTTCCTTGTGTTTGTGCCTGAGCAACCACCATACTAAATGGTGGTGTATGTATTGAAAGATGGATCCAGAACACATGAATGGCATGAAAAACAATGACCCAATAGTGAGATGAAGGTCTAGAAGACTGGACATCATCGCTACACATTGAACTGCAACTACCAACTAGTGAGAAGACAGAGATCCCACTGCCAAAGAACACAGCAATGGGGTACCCTCAGTATATTAGTCTTCCAAGGTGCCTGGGGTGCGTCTGGGTGGTTCATTGCTGAATGCATGGGATCTCGCCCTGCAGATCCTCTGCGGTCTTGGGGAAGGCAGGCCTGAAGGATCAAACTATAGAAGGGATTCCAGCCAATCAGGTGCATTAACCACTGGATTATCAAGGAATTAAAACAGTGGTTGAAGCTGGTCAGCAAAGCATAGGTAGAAAGAGGTACCTTGCTTCTGGACAATGAGGTGGAAAGGATGACCCCAACGATAGGTAGCCCCCGTGTCCTGGATGACTTCCAGTAAGAGACGAAGCATGCCCGCATCATATGGGTATGTTGAGAGATATCCAGGCAAACCCACACAAAAGCGCCATCAAAGTCAATAGGCTTTACGTAGAATCTCTTCCTTACTTCCATAGAAGTGCACCCTGCACAGAACGTGGAGCGGAAAAAGCTGCGGCTGAAGGTCTAGGACGGAGAGCTCTGCACCTGATGGACCCAGTCCAGCTCGAGATCTGCTGTAGGTGCCTTGTCTAGGAGCTGGTTAAGGATGGCCATCACTGTTGCACGCAGGTTGTGACAGACCTAGCTGGACAGGGGCTTTTGGAGAGGACTAAATGCTAGCCTCTCGCCTACTGATTATGGACCCTGGATTTTAAGGGAACACTACTCTTTGTGAGGTGTATGCCTGGGGACCTTTGAGGTGGTGTTACTTTGGATTCAGGTCCATGTTTCCCCAAGACACACAGACTCTGGGAACCCTGTTTATGCCATATTAGAAATAGTGACTGATTCATACTTGTTGTGACACATACAGAAGATGCTGATGTCAACTCCAGCCACCTGTCTGTCTGATGTCTGCTATAATGTAAATAAGTCTAGTGTGGCTTCTAAGAGTCTTTCACCCATTCTTGTTTGTGCTAATTAGCTCATGTTAATTAGGTTTCTGGTTACAGTTTGTATTGTCATCCTGGTGTATATATTTGTGTGAGATCTCAAATGAAGCAGGCTATTCCTGATGTACTCCAAGACTGCTTTTGTCTGGTTCTTGAGGGTTACTATTGCCACATCCATTGGTCTTGTGTTCCAGGACTTAGGAAGCGATATACTGACGGAAGCACTCAAGAGGAGTGTGGGACGTTCTGTCACACAGGTCGACCCCCATAGTTGCCTTAAGTATAGCCCTTAGACAGAGGATATTTATCCTGTTCCTATTTTCTCTGTCATGAATTTAAAGCTGAATGTCTATGAAATGATGGCATTACATGGATTGATGCGCCTCCATGGCCTCCAACCGGGTGTCAACTGTAGATGTGGAGGACTCCAAGGTAGCTACCGGCTTCTCCACTGTGTCCATCTGCTGCTTGATATTATTTATCTCCCTAGACAGAGAAGATACTATGGATGCAGCCATTGCCTAAATATCTTTCTGCATGGGCAGCTCTGCAAGCAAGTCCCTTATGTCCCCCTCGTGCTGTGCCCCTGAAGCCCGGGAAATAGTGGAGCCTGTGGGTGAGTCTGCACACGGCAGCTCCAGTGATAGGATGGGAGATGTCAGGCGGGATGCAAGAGAGAGGGGCTCACCTGTCACATTCACTTGAGCAGGCGGCTTCTTAGGGCCATCAGAGGAGCTGGAAGGTCTGACCCAAGGCGGCACCATATTGGAGGTAGTGGCGCATTCGGGAGCTGGAGAATAGGACGAGTGTTGGCGGAGGAAGTAGCGGGTAATCTGTGCAGTCCTCGGTAGTTAGGGCAGGTCTCTGGTCTCCAAACATGGATTGCAGCTTTCTGTAGTGGCTGGACTGGGTGTTACAGTGCCCGGTCTGTGCAGAGCTCTCAAACAAGCATGCTCACGCCACCATGGACAGACCATGCACCCCTGGATAATGGCTCTTAAGAGGAATTGATCTGCAACCCATCAAAGCAATTTGTTTATGTTACCTTGCTCCAGCAGACTTACTGAATACTTGTTTTTTTCTACCACCAATCATTTTGACAGTTAGAACAGGACATGGAACAAAATTGAGAAAGTAGTGCGGCGAGGCTATGTATTGTCACCCTATTTATTTAACTTACATGCAGAATACATCTTGCAAAATGCTAGGATCAACGAATCACAAGCCGGATTTAAGATTGCCGGGAGAAATATCAACAACCTGAGATATGCAGACAATACCACACTAATGGCAGAAAGTGAGGGAGAACTAAAGAGTCTCTTAGCGAAGGTGAAAAAGGAGAGTGCAAAAGCTCGCCTGAAATTGAAAATTAGGAAAGATCATAGCAACCAGTCCCATTACTCCTTGGCAAATAGAAGGACAAGAAATGGAAACAGTGACAGATTTTATCTTCCTAGGCTCCAAGATCACGACAGCCAGTAACTGTAGCCATGACATTAAGAGACACCTGCTTCTTGGGAGGAAAGCAATGGAAAACCTAGACAAAATTATAAAAAGCAGAGACATCACCCTACTGACAAAGTGCTGTATAGTCAAAGCTATGGAATTCCCAGTAGTAACCTATGGCTGTGAAAGTTGGCCCATAAGGAAGACAGAACGACGAAGAATTTATGCTTTTGAACTATGGTGTTGGAGAAGATTCTTGAAAGTGCCTTGGACGGCAAGAAGATTAAACCATTCAATCTTGAAGGAAATGAACCCTGAATATTCACTGGAAGGATAGATACTGAAGCTGAAACTCAAATACTTTGGCCACACAATGCAAGGAGAGGACTCATTGCAAAATACCCTGATGCTGGGAAACATGGAAGGAAAAAGAAGAAAAGAATGACAGAAAACAAGATGGACAGATAGGATCATCGAAACAATGAACATGAAATTAAAGGGGTTGTAAACCCCTGTGTTTTTTTACCTTAATGCATACTATGCATGAAAAAACACCTTGCTGTGCCCCCCCCCCCCGTTTTACTTACCTGAGCCCCGAATCTATGTGGACATGATCCTGCTTTGCTCTCCCCACGGCTTCTCGGCTCTTCATTGGATAGATTGATAGCAGCACCGCCATTGGCTCCCGCTGCTGTCAATCAAATTCAATGACGCGGCTGCCAGGGGGCAGGGCAGAGTTATACACTCAGCGGCTAAGGACGGCAAATGTATGACATGGGAGCGTGCCTGCAAGGTAACCCCCTCTAGAGCTTCCCAGAGATGGTTATCTATTGCGGGGAGGAGCCACGACAGCCGCCTTGGGACCCCAGAAGAGGACGATCGGGGCCACTCAGTGCAAAATGTACTGCACAGTGGAGGTAAGTATGACATGTTTGTTATTTAAAAAATAAGCATAATTAACCCATAGTATAACCGGGAGGCAGTGGAGGACAGAAAAGCCTGGCATGCTATGGTCCATAAAGTCATGGAGAGTCAGACACAACTAAATGACTGAACAACAACAAATCATTTTGAATATTGCAACAAAGGATTCATTCTTCCTACTGACAATGAGTGTAAAATGACATATGGATATATCCATCATGGGTATTTTTATTTGAGAATATGCACATTTATATACTGATACACATCCGTACGCATTGATCTGGCAATGGGTGTTGCTCGATTTCTTGCCTATCCACCCTGAACCTAGGTATTATTAAGCCTTTGCACCTGTGTGTTAGTGTTCGAGCAACGTGTCTTCATGTGGAAGCTGGAACTCTCGGTTCCTGTGATGTTCTGATCTGAGTATTCCCATATTCTGTGTGTTGTTTAATCCCGTCTTTGTTCTCAGTGTTTACCCTCCACCATCGCTCAGCATCTTCCTCTCTCCTGCACTTTAAGCTTGCTCCCTGCGGCCCCTCTCCTGGTTTTCCTTCCTAGCTAGCTGCATTAAGGTTCTTTGGTTCCTAGTCTCCTGTACATAAACTGTGCCCTGCCAGTGTGATATTTGGTTGCACTGTGCGTTAGAGAGCTGCAACCTGGGGTCTGCCTTGCAGGGCACCATCCACACCTCCAGTGGCTCTGTTTAGGACCAGCTGGTTCCTTAGATCCTAAGACTGGCCCATTAGCCATTAAATTAAATACCCTGTGATCTTGCTGTTTACATGCTTTTGGCCTTAGTTCCCTTCTGACTCGACAACTTTATACATTCGTAATACAAATGCCTTATCTCTTTGTTGGAAACTGGAAGCTGCACCTGATCAATATTTTTAAAAATGTGCTGTTTATTTTGATAATTTTTTCTTTACTGTACATGAGCTAGAACTATCTGATATCCAGCACTACTTACTCTGAATGGCACAGCTCCTCCCCATCTCCTTTTCTTATGGTGGCTTTTGAGAGAGTATGTAGGATGTTGACACATTTAGCTAGATTCAGCTGCATAGTTGCGGCGGCGTAGCGTATGGCATTTACACTACGCCGCCGTAATTTAGTGAGGCAAGTACATTATTCAAAAGGTACTTGCCTGCTAAATTATTTAACCAGTGGGTTGAATGAAAAAATGACCTGATTCCCTCATCCACACATTCAAGGTGAATGGGGTAATCAATCTTGCTGAGTAATTGTGTTCAGCGGGAAGATTTCCGTGACATCAAAATACACTGATCAGCGTTGCAAGAAATAGCTTGCAGTGCTGATCGAACAGCATTTATCCTACAGGCTGTCCCCATACATAAGTGAGAATTCAGCCAGTCCCTGTTGGACTGACTTTGGATCAATGAATGGCCAGCTTAAGTAAACTTTTTAGTAAATTAACCCCAATATGTAATCAGAGGAGTGTCTAATCCTTTATCAGAGGACTTAGTATGATCTTTCAACCTGATAAAGAGAGATGTAGAGATACTTCCATCAACCCCTACATCACCACAGAAAAGAGTAATGACTGGAATGACCTGGAAACTAACACACCTAGAAAAGCTGTACAGTATTTTAAAGAGTCTTTTGGAATATATATTTTTTTTTTCATTACAGAGGATTTCAGTGATATGGACAATGGGAGAAATGACAAAATGAGTGTTTACATTCTTCTATTCAAAGTTTTTTTCCCCCCTGATACTGAGCACTTTACCCCTAATCTGATCCTAATGCCTAACCCTAATACATAAGGTGAAAATAAAGGGGCAGGCAAAGCATATGTGCTTGCATTTTTTGAGTACAGCAACATTTAAATGTCTATCTTAAAGTATACGTGAATCCTTACCTTGTAAAACAACCTATTCATTTTAAAAGACACATGAAAGGCAAAACATGTGTGTAAATATATAATAATACATATATCTTCCCAGTGATGTGCAAGAAGGGCATATCAGCACAAGTCTGACCATTGGAGGACAGGAAGGCTGTTCTCCCACCACAGCTAGAAAACTGACCACACTAGATATGCCTAGAGTGGTCAGTATAAAATAGGAAAACAGGGGCACTGGCAGGTTCACCAGGTATTTCGCATAAAGGAAGCAATACAAAAATAACATAATACTTTTTAACACAAATACTGTACATGGTACAACAGACACATATCAAAATACGAACATTACGGGCCGTTCGCGCCAAATTCTAGTGGCGTGTCACGGCCCAGAATTCACTGCGGCACCGCAGTGCATTGCTGGCTGATGATTGGCCAAGCATGCACTATGACCCGCATGCTTGGCCAATCACAGCTTGCAAAAAATGGAGAGCCATTGTTGGCCAAAGCCACGGTGGCTTTGGCCAATTATGGCTCAGGGGGTTTAGTACACGCCCCACACTATAAAAGGCCGCCTGGAAGTCGGACTTGTGTAGTGTGTTGCAGTGGTTAAGAGTGGACAGAGAGAGAGAGTGTAATTTTTTGCAGTAAGATAGAGCAGGCAGGCAGGCAGGCTAGTCAGTTAGAGTTACAGGGCTAGATTCAGATACAAGATACGACGGCGTATCTCTGAGTGCGGGCCGTTGTATCTATGCGTTGTATAAGTCTCTATAGTGTCACTTACTATTTTGAAATGTCCCGCCGTTCCACCGAGTTATTCAAAAGGAAGACTTTATATTCTGGTCTGCAGAACGTTCTCATTTTGCTTGTGGGCAATGTAAAGCCCAAAAGCAGTTCCTTCCGTGAATACTTGGGATGAAGCGTCACCCGTCCCGCCCCAATCTCGTGCATGCGCAAGACTGCTGCAGCGCCGCCCTATCAACCACTTGGGTTCCCATCACAACGAGCGGCGGCTGCGGAAGTGTACGCCGTTGTGATGGCAACCCATAGTAGTAATGCGATTCTTGCACAGGGGAAGGGCACTGCATCACGTGCCATCATTTCCCAGGAGCATTAGCGATGTTAGGAGCCAAGGGAGCTGACCTCAGGATCCTCGGTGAATAGGAAGGCAGATTTTGTGGGACCGCATAGCAACAGGCATTTCAAGGTGAGTACATTTTTTTTTCTTTTTTAGGTATAAGCTACACGAAAGCAAAATTATATTTTTGATGGAACCTCCACTTTAACAACAAACCTACAGTCCCTGTCTTGTTTGCAACGCCTGTACACTGCTGTTCAAAGTATATAGGGCCAAAGGGGCTTGTAATGACCTGGGGGGAGGGGGGGGAAACCCATGCTATTTTTCTCAATGATTTTCATCTATATTGCAGGGACCAGACATTACATTAAAGGGGTTGTAAAGGAAAAAAATGTTTTCATAATAAGCATCCTTTACCTGCAGACATTCCTCTTTTCACTTCTTAATTGTTAGTTTTTGCACAGAAGTTGCTCTATTTATTCTCTGTTCTGTTAACTTCCTGCTTGTCTGATTTTACTGACCACTGTGATGGGAGGTTTTACTGGGGTGGTCAGTAACGTGCTCACCCCCTCCTGGGAACTACATCTGTGCGACAGGACGCTCTATACGTGTTAGAGACTTCAAGGAGGTGTGAATTACTGGGCGTGCCGCAATTCATACGGGGAAATGTAGTTCTTACATGAACGAACGATGCAGGAAGTGAATGAGAGAACAGAAACTAGAACGCCGGAGATGATATAGATGAAGGAATTTAATAGGTATTTACTCGTTTTTTAACAGAATCATTACACTATTCTGTCTGTCTACCTTGCAGACATTAATTTTAGGCAAAAAATGTTTTTCCTTTAGTGACCCTTTAAAGCCGCAAGCAGTTTTAAATGACTTTTTTCTTATAGTAATCTCATTTTGTACAGGGACAGTTCTAAACATGTGCCACTTCACAGGCATACTATAGCTACCCAGCAGGTACGATATTTAAAGGAATTTTTTAATTTTTCTTTTCACTTTAAGCATCATTAAAATCACTGCTCCAGAAAAAACGTCAGTTTTTATAACTTTTTTTTCCATTGATACATGTTCCCTGGGGCAAGACCCAGGTTCTAAAACCCGTTTTACGACAATAACTTGCATATTAGCCTTTAAAATGAGCACTTTTGAATCCGAACGTTCGAGTCCCAATGGGGTTCTAAAAGTTTGCACGAACGTTCGGTCCGTTCGAAAGTTCTGGTGCGAACCGAACGGGGGGTGTTCGACTCATCCCTAATGTACAGTATGCCTCATTGTGGAGTTCATTGCACAATTATTATTTAGGTGTAATATGTTACAGACGTCTGCCCTATTGGATGCAGCAGGTTTCTTTATAAACACAGTTATATGCTATTCCAGTCTATTCCCATGCACCATTTACATGTTGAATATACTCATGTGGATTAACCTATATTAAACTACAACAGTGTTTAGGGTTTGCAGGCAAGTAAGTCCAGAAAGACTTTTGCAATGATTGCTTCATCTGAGTGGATATAATGACACATCCAGCTGGCTGCCTGTTCCTCAGCATATGGCACGTTTCTTGACAACTTTATATGACTATCTTGGTTGCAAAATTATGATTTATGAGTAGTTGGCTGCAGCTGCTTCCCCTATTGGATATAATATTTCTTTCGAAACTGTTAAATGGTATACTTGTACATCCCTATGCACCATACACGTTTAGAATTTATTTGCATGGATTTACAGTACTTACATGGAATATGCATGTTATGAGGCTCGTTAATTATCAGGGTTTTATTATTTAGATTTCTCTGTGATTTATTAATATTCATTGCACTTAAGAATTTTATCTATTGCATATTGGAGAAACTTCTCTGGTGATGAGGTATGTGTTTTTAGAATGTTTTCTTGTCTGGGAGGATGTAGAGGGGGGGTTTCCTAAGGAGATATATATGGTGCTTAAAATTCTTGTTGAGTACTTCTTGTAGGCAATTTTCTGGAAACATATTTTTGAATACTTTTTATTGATTTTTTTTTTTAATATGTGATCCGGTAGTAGGTGTCACTTTCCACAATTTCTTTCTTTTTTAGTGTAGTCTAATTTGTTGGCTCCCACAGCCAGAAAACTGACCATGTTGGGATGTATTTGCTCTCATGCCTAGCATGGTCGGTTTAAAATAGTAAAGCAAAGGGACTGGCAGGGTCACCAGGCATTTCACAAAAAGAAGCAATGCAAAGAGAACAAGGATACTTTTTAGCACACACGTTGTCATTTTAAGTTATTTGTCAACCGGATGGCTGGAGGTCAGAGGAGGCTGGGTGTGGCGTGAGAAGGGTCTCCAGGCCAGCAACAGGGACGGGGCCTAGTGCTGGGTCGAGGAGCGGGAGTACCAAGATGGCCGCGTATAGGCCGAAGCCACAGACTTGCATGAATGCAGCTGCCGTGCGGGAAGATTGACGCTCCGTTCGGGCCGCCGGATGGCTGGAGGTCAGAGGAGGCCAGGCAGGGTGTGAAGAGGGTCCCCAGGCAGGTAGCAGACATGGATGGGAAGATTAGCAGAGTCCAGGATAAACGAGAAGACAGGAGTAATGGACGGAGCCCAGGGTACACACGTAGTACTCCATGCTGTGTCAGGCCCCATTTTAAGTTATTTCTTAGACACACAGCATAGACATACTTACAATTACATCCCAAACACATTATTCTACTTCTCCCAAGTATAGGGATAACACATGTGTGATATTTTTTTTACAGCTTAGATGTATAGAGGGTCACCCAAAATCCAAGGAGCACTTTTGGGCTCTCAAGGTCCCTGAAGTGCCAGGATAGGAGAAACACCCATAAAATGACTACATTTTGTAAAGCAAACACCCCAAGGTATTTTCTGAAAGGCATAGTGAGTCTTTTGAAAATTTCATTTTTTTGCCACAAGTTTTTGTAAAATGCAGGAAAGAAAATTAAAATGTTTTCTTTTTTTTACACAAAGTTTTCAATTGATAAGATATATTTAACACACAGCATACGTAGGCATACTTTTATCCCAAAACACATTCTGCTACTCCTTCTGAGTGTGGTGATACCACATGTGTGAGATTTTTTCACAGTCTAACTACATAGAGAGACCCAAATTCCAAGGAGCACCTTCAGGCTTTTGTAGCACCCTCTAGTGTGTGCTACTAGTATTGGTAAAGTAGGTTAAATATATTCTGGTCAGGAATAACCTGAGTCACTAAATTTAGTCAGGGTTATTAGAGGACAGGGCTGGATGACACATCTGGTGCTTCCTCTGGGTGTCTGCAAGGTTGGAGAACCTTCTAGAACTAGAGGGTGAGGGCTAGAAGGGGCTGCCCTGAATTTTTGTGGGGGCTCAGCCAATCCTTAGAAGGGGGCTGGAACGACCCAATGAATAGACATGGGTCATGCCAGCAGGTGGAAGATAGAGATACAGTGTTGAGGAGGCTGTTGGTGGCCCTGAGGGGTACTCCTAGTTTGGTGGGGGTGTCCTGCCTTGGGCTCAGCCGCTGGAAGGATCCTGCCAAAGACACAAGATAAGGAAGTTTTCCTGGATGTATGGGAGCAAAGAGAGAACAGAGTGAGTAGTGCAACACTGGTGGAAACTAGCAAAGGCGAGAGACTGGCACATGTAGCCAGTCTCCCTTCAAGACAGCTGTGGGCTTAAGTCTTCTACCCTTTTCCTCAGGGGTCTCCAAAGTGAGTCAGCCGGGTGGGCTGGTGAAGAGGCAACTGCAGCCAGGAGGGCTGGCATTGCCTGAAGAGGTGGAGCTGGTCTCCATCGGCCACAAGAGGAGGCAGAAACAAAGATCACATGCTGTTTTACTCCATATGTTCTATTTGTAAGGGACTGTGAGTTCCTGCCTGTAATGGGTCACTACTGGACTGACAAGGAGTCTGTCAAGTTGCCTCAGGAGTGAAAAAGCAGAAGCTGTGTAAAATAGAGCAAGTGTGTGCAGTCTAAAGAAGTCAAAGAAGTTGTAAATAGAAAGTTTGTCGCTGAAGATCTTGTTACAGTCAAATGGGCATCCCATAATCTCCCCATCCCCATCCAAGTTGTTAACCCCCTAATAAAACAACAAAATCAAAGCTACAGACTGTTTTCTGACTATTGCATGCCTGTGAAGATTTAGGGTGCCTGGCTATGGAGAAGTGGGGGTCCCTGTTCATCTGCAGCTCCAACGTGGGGTGTGTTTCACGTTGTAGAGGCATACATTACACACCTAATTTCCTGACTACCTATCACATTTTTGGAGGTCTTAGAGCAAGAGGAAGTAGAAACCCCCACAAATTACCAAATTTTGGAGAGAAAACACCACAGGGTATTTTTTATGATGCACAGCAAGTCTTTTGAAGACTTAATTTTTTTCCACAAGTTTTTGGAAAATGTGGAATGAAAATTATAATTTTTTTTTTTTTTACAGAGGGTTGTCAGTTTAATAAGATAGTTTTTTACAGCATAGGCATACTTAGAGTTTCACCACAAAATACATTCTTATACTCCACCCTACGTATAGGGATACCACATGTGTAAGACTTTTCCAGTGTTTATACTGATTATATACTGGATATTGTATCTTGTGTATCACACAAATCAACCAATTGAATAAAAAAATCTATTGTAATAGTTGATTGGTTACATCAATCACGGATTACACCACTGTAGGCATTAGGGCCAAGAGCAGATACTGATACAAGCTCCCAGATAGACGTAACTCCCGCCCAGCCGTATGTGTTAAGAGGCCGAGTTGGAGGTGGTTAATAATTCAGAAATCTCTTTTTCCTTTTTAGTTAATAAGTACCAGTATATTTAGTGAGTTGGTTGGCTTGTTATGTTCTTTTTTTTGTATTATTTTTTTATCATTCAATAATTCAAAAGCATATTCCTTTTCCATTTTTTTTACTACATATGCTGTTAGGTTATTTATCTAGAATGTATATTTAACCACTTGCCGCCCGCCAATGACATATTGACGGCGGCAAAGTGGTTGTCTGATCCTGACCGGACGTCATATGACGTCCTCAGGATTCTGAGCCGCTGCGCGCCCCCGGCGGCGCGCATCGCGGCGATCGTTGTTGCGGGGTGTCAGTCTGACACCCCGCAACACCGATCTTGGTAAAGAGTCTCTCACGGAGACTCTTTACCACGTGATCAGCCGTGTCGAATCACGGCTGTTCACGGTGTAAACAGGAAAAGCCGTTGTCGGCTCTTCCTCACTCGCGTCTGACAGACGCGAGTAGAGGAGAGCCGATCTGCGGCTCTCCTGACAGGGGGGGTTCGCGCTGATTGTTTATCAGCGCAGCCCCCCCTCGGATCGCCACATGGACCACCAGGGATGCCCACCCTGGACCACCAGGGTGGGCAAAAAAAAGTCTGTAAAAAAAAAAAAAAAAAGTCTGTCAAAAAAAAAAAAAAAAAGCATTAAAAAAAAAAAAGATGCCAATCAGTGCCCACAAATGGGCACTGACTGGCAACATAGCTAAATCAGTGCCACCCCAGTGTCCATCAGTGCCACCCCACATTGTACATCAGTGCCACCCTACAGTGTCCATCAGTGCCACCCCACAGTGCCCATCCATGCCCAGTGCCCACCTATCAGTGCCCATCTGTGCCACCCATAAGTAGCCATCAGTGCCACCCATAAGTGCCGCCCATTAGTGCCCATCTGTGCCGCCTATGAGTGCCCAGTGCCGCCCATCAGTGCCCATCAGTGCCGCCCATGAGTGCCCATCATTGCCGCCCATGAGTGCCCATCAGTGCCGCCCATGAGTGCCCATCAGTTCCGCCCTGTGTGTGCCCATCAGTGCCGCCTATGTGTGCCCATCAGTGCCGCATACAAGCGCCGCCAATCAGTACCACCACATCTGTGCCCGTCAGTACTACCTCATCGATGCCCATCAGTGCCATCTCATCGGTGCCCATCAGTGCCGCCATATCAGTGCCCGTAATTGAAAGAAAACGTACTTATTTACAAAAAAATTAACAGAAAAAAATAAAAACATATTTTTTTTCAAAATTTTCAGTCTTTTTTTAGTTGTTGCGCACAAAAAAAAAATCGCAGAGGTGATCAAATACCACCAAAAGAAAGCTCTATTTGTGGGGAAAAAAGGACGCCAGTTTTGTTTGGGTACAGTGTAGCATGACCGCGCAATTGCCATTCAAAGTGCGACAGTGCTGAAAGCTGAAAATTGGCTTGGGCGGGAAGGTGTATACGTGCCCTGTATGGAAGTGGTTAAAGGGGTTGTAAAGGTTTGTTTTTTATTTTCTAAATAGGTTCCTTTAAGCTAGTGCATTGCTGGTTCACTAACCTTTTCCTTCCATTTCCCTACTAAATGTTTTTTTCTTTGTCTGAATTTCTCACTTCCTGTTTCTCTTCAGTAAGCTTGCCCCCATCATTCAAGCTGTTTTGGCTGGGGGTTAGTCAGCGTGCTCGCCCTCTCCCTTGTGACTACATCCCTGTTGGGGAGAGCGTCTCCCCGCAGGGATGTAGTCCCAAGGGAGGCGCAAGCACGTTGACTAACCCCCAGCCAGAACAGCTCGGATGATGGGGCAAGCTTACTGAGGAGAAACAGGAGGTGAGAAATTCAGACGAAAAAAAAACATTTAGAAGGGAAATCAAAGAAAAAGGTAATTGAACCAACAATGCACTAGCTTAAATTAACCTATTTGGAAAATTAAAACCAAACCTTTACAACCCCTTTAAGCAGTAATACATAGATTTTCCTTGGACACTTCACAGTCCTCTCTGAAGCACAAGGTTTATCACAGGACTCCATGAGCCAGTGTTTCAGCCATTAAAAAAGGTCAGAGAACTCTGGTGAAAACAGTTTGTATGTAAAGACATTATGATATAAAATGCTGTATATTTTTATTTGCTAAATAAAACTGTCTTTCCTTATTATTATGGCTTAAATTAGGACCATATTTTGTGCTTGCTCTAAGTGTTTTTTTATTAAAAAGAAATTAATATTTCCAATGTTAGATACATTTTTTTTAAGGTTAATTTTTTTTACTGGTGTATTCTTAGGCCTCGTACACACGACAGAGAAACTCGACGTGCCGAGCCCGTCGAGTTCCTCGTCGAGTTCCTTGTTGAACTTGTCGAGAAGCTCGGCAGGCTTGCTTTGCGTACACACGTAACATACCAAAATCTGGTCGTTCTCCGGCGCGATGACGCTCACGACGTATGACGCGACTATAAAGGGGAGGTTTGATTTTGTTGGCGCCACCCTTGGGGCTCCTTTTGCTGATTCCGTGTTTACGCGTGTTAGTAAAAGTTTGGTGAGTGACGATTCGTGCTTTTCAGTCTTTGTGCTTTCAGATTGATCTCTGCCGTTCAGTTTGTACTTGTGGGGGTCGTATCTAGGCAATCGAGACGTGCGGTCAGGTCGTATTGTTTTACATTGCGGTCCTGTCCCCGCGTTTTTCATTGTCAGGGTCGTTCTTCATAGGTCTTGCTGTTCTTCACTGCGGTCTGTTTAGTGCAATTCTGATTTGTCGTTCGTAACTAGCCTTGTAGCCATGTTGCAGGCACCTAGTCGTCGCCGACTTAGTGCTAAGCATCTTCTGAGTATAGGTCTGTTTGTTTATGACCTAGACGATGAGGAGTTCATGAACAGGAGGAGGACACGTTCATGGACCAAGAATTGGTTGCTCCGTAGGAACCAATTCTCTCACATGCCTTTGCTGCGGGAGCTTCAGGAAAATAATCCTGTTGATTACAGGAATTTCCTGAGGATGTCTGATCCCGTCTTTCAGCACCTGTTGGCTTTGGTGTCCCCCTATATTACCAGGCAGGACACCGTTATGCGGGAAGCCATCAGTGCTGAGCAGAGGCCACCCTTGGGGCTCCTTTTGCTGATTCCGTGTTTACGCGTGTTAGTAAAAGTTTGGTGAGTGACGATTCGTGCTTTTCAGTCTTTGTGCTTTCAGATTGATCTCTGCCGTTCAGTTTGTACTTGTGGGGGTCGTATCTAGGCAATCGAGACGTGCGGTCAGGTCGTATTGTTTTACATTGCGGTCCTGTCCCCGCGTTTTTCATTGTCAGGGTCGTTCTTCATAGGTCTTGCTGTTCTTCACTGCGGTCTGTTTAGTGCAATTCTGATTTGTCGTTCGTAACTAGCCTTGTAGCCATGTTGCAGGCACCTAGTCGTCGCCGACTTAGTGCTAAGCATCTTCTGAGTATAGGTCTGTTTGTTTATGACCTAGACGATGAGGAGTTCATGAACAGGAGGAGGACACGTTCATGGACCAAGAATTGGTTGCTCCGTAGGAACCAATTCTCTCACATGCCTTTGCTGCGGGAGCTTCAGGAAAATAATCCTGTTGATTACAGGAATTTCCTGAGGATGTCTGATCCCGTCTTTCAGCACCTGTTGGCTTTGGTGTCCCCCTATATTACCAGGCAGGACACCGTTATGCGGGAAGCCATCAGTGCTGAGCAGAGGCTAGTTGCCACCCTCCGTTATCTGGCAACTGGGAGAAGCCTTCAGGACTTAAAGTTCTCGACGGGCATCTCCCCCCAGGCTCTGGGCCTCATCATTCCTGACACCTGCTCTGCCATCATCCAGGTTCTGCAGGAGGAATATATGAGGGTAAGTTTTCTCCTTTAATATCACATTTTATGTCTATAATGTATGCTAATGTCTTGTAGTTATCTCCTCCTTCCCTAATTACCATGTCTGGAATATGCTGTGAATGTCCCCTTTGCCCCCATGCATGATGTAAACTTTGATGCCCCTTTTTTGGCCTACATGCATATTTCCCATCACTTACCTCCCCAGCATGCTATCCTGGGCCCCAACCTACCTAGTCTAGTCACTTCCCAATGTATTGTGTTATATCCATTGTAATGTCCCCCCCCTCCCCTCCAAAATGTGTTGTAAAGTCTATGTTCACCAATATTTAAAACATTTTTATTTATATTTTAGGACTCCAAAACTCATCTAGCCCTCCCCTCCAAAATGTGTTGTAAAGTCTATGTTCACCAATATTCAAAAATTTTTTATTTATATTTTAGGACTCCAAAACTCATCTAGCCCTCCCCTCCAAAATGTGTTGTAAAGTCTATGTTCACCAATAATCAAAATTATATTTTTTTAGTACTCCCAAACTCATCTAGCCCTCCCCTCCAAAATGTGTTGTAAAGTCTATGTTCACCAATAATCAAAATTATATTTTTTTAGTACTCCCAAACTCATCTAGCCCTCCCCTCCAAAATGTGTTGTAAAGTCTATGTTCACCAATAATCAAAATTATATTTTTTTAGTACTCCCAAACTCATCTAGCCCTCCCCTCCAAAATGTGTTGTAAAGTCTATGTTCACCAATAATCAAAATTATATTTTTTTAGTACTCCCAAACTCATCTAGCCCTCCCCCAAACTTGGGCACTGGCCCATCAGAGGGGGTGTTTAATGTGTTAATTGTCTAAATATATTTAGATATAATATGCTAGTTCCCAGAAATGTTAGAATGCTTATAATGTCTTTGTATAATCTGCTTGCAAGGTTATGTGGCTAATTTTTTCGTTTTTTCTTCCCCAGCTTCCGTCCACACCACAGGAGTGGCAGTCTGTGGCTTTGGACTTCCAGACCCGATGGAACTTCCCCAACTGCGGGGGAGCCATCGACGGGAAGCACGTCCGCATCGTGCCTCCACCCCGTTCAGGATCCCAGTTCTTTAATTATAAGGGGTTCAACAGTATTGTGCTGATGGCGGTGGTGTCAGCACAGTATGAATTCCTTTTTGTGGATGTCGGGATGAATGGACGGGTATCGGATGGGGGAGCCTTCAGGCAGACGGAGTTCGCGCTTCGCCTTCAGGATGATGATCTGTCATTGCCACCGGATGACCAGAATGTAGAAGGCCTGCCATTTGTTTTCCTGGCTGATGAAGCGTTTGCCCTGGGACCCCATCTTATGAGGCCATACCCTCAGCGCACCCTCACCCCAGAGAGGAGTGTCTTTAATTTCCGGCTGGGCCGAGCACGTAGAGTGGTTGAGAACGCTTTCGGCATCATGGCCAGCCGGTTCCGCCTTTTCCTCACCTCTCTCCACATGGCGGAATATAAGTGGAATACTATTATTTTTGCCTGCTGCATTCTCCACAATTTTTTGCGGAGACAATCTCAAAATTATATGGCCCTGGTTGGGCCCGAGGCACAACATTTGACCCCTGCAGAAACTTTGGCGGGCCTTGAAGCTGGCCACACAGGACTGCCCCCCCAGAGTGCCCGTGAAGTCCGGGACAAATACATGGACTATTTCATGGGTAGGGGGGCAATACCATCTCAAGCAAATTTGCCATAATTGTAGCTTTCACCAAAATAAATCATAATCTTTTTTCTAAACTTGTTATGTCTTGCTTGTGTTGTTTGGAGTTCTTTACTAAGTGTAACTAAGTGTATTTTCATTATCAACTAGCAAACATTTCCCAGGTGACCCCCAAACCAAACACATAGAAAATTTAACGTATTTTAGGAAAAACACCACACACTTTTTTGATGTTCAAAAGCTCTTTATTTTCTTAATTTTTTTTTTTTTATTTTTTCCAAAATACCCTACAAAATTTTTTTTTATATTTTTCTCATACAATATACAATCATTTTTGTATTTTTGTTGGTCATTTTTCTCATACAATATACAATCATTTTTGTATTTTTGTTGGTGATTTTTCTCATACAATATACAATCATTTTTGTAATTTTTTTGGTTTTTTTTCTCATACAATATACAATCATTTTTGTATTTTTGTTGGTGATTTTTCTCATACAATATACAATCATTTTTGTAATTTTTTTGGTTTTTTTTCTCATACAATATACAATCATTTTTGTAGTTTTGTGGGTGATTTTTCTCATACAATATACAATCATTTTTGTAATTTTTTTGGTTTTTTTTCTCATACAATATACAATCATTTTTGTAGTTTTGTGGGTGATTTTTCTCATACAATATACAATCATTTTTGTAATTTTTTTGGTTTTTTTTCTCATACAATATACAATCATTTTTGTAATTTTTTTGTTTTTTTTCTTAATAAACATTAAAATCTGGTTATTTTATTTTTTTGTTATTTTTTTTATTAAAGAAACTGTCAAATCTGGTTATATTATTTTTTTTGTTTTTTTTTAATTAAATAAAGTATAAAATCTGGTTATATTATTTTTTTTGTTTTTTTTTTAATTAAATAAAGTATAAAATCTGGTTATATTATTTTTTTGGTTTTTTTTATTAAATAAACAGCAAAATCTGGTTATATTATTTTTTTGGTTTTTTTTTAATTAAATAAACAGCAAAATCTGGTATTTTAAATTTTTTTTTTTTTTTTCTGATTCAGACTCTCCCCAAAACATCTAGTAAATTTTTTAATTTAGTTTCCACCCTCCTTGTTCTTTCGTTTATTTTTCTGTTGGCCAGATGTATCTCCTCCACCTCTTCTCTGCAGGCCCATATTTCGGAGATCAGCATCTGTTTAGTATGCCTGTCCAAGCCACCACCTGATCCTGAAATGTGGGACAAAACAATTTTTTTAAATTAGGCAGGCCTACATCTACATTACCTGAAGCTGGGTTAGTTATATGTTACTTTACCTGATGTGGTGGCAGGCTGCGCATCATCACCATCCCTCGGGGGTGTGGCTTGCTGGACTTCTTGCTCCCTTCTTGCTTCATGACGCCCTACGAGAATGAAGAAAATGGAAACAGGATTTTTATAGCTTATAGGCCTGAAAGAGGAATATGATTCACTTTATACAATTTCTGGGACTATTGATGTTTTGAAAAACCCCTCAGGGCAAAACACAGGATTGAAGGCATTCACAAAGATCCTGACAAATCTTGTAGCTTTGGTCTACTTTTAAACATGTAAGCCAACCAAGTATACACTGGATCACCTCAGCTCTGTGTGAAGCCCAAAATGGGTTATTAAAGGGGACAACAATTATGATTACAATAATGAGTCCACATGCGTCACCGACTGCTGAGCAGACTCTCCTTTTACTGTATATTTAATTAGTAAAAAAAGTTTTGTGGTTTTAATAGCGCATCTACATAATTTTCACGATTGATCTCACCACAATTTTAAAAAAATGTCATAATTTGTAGGATTTTAAACACAATATTTAGTCGTTCCGAATGGACGTCCAGTTTGACGACAAATTCTTGTGCATAAAAAAATATTACAGTACAACCTGAAATAAAAAGCACATGGCGCGGAACAAATCTTACAAAATATATAACAAACTTACTTCTTCTAATCACTCTCCTGATCCTCTTCATTTGTTCCGGCTCACGTTTTTTAAGGTCACACCACCTTTTCCGGATCTGTTCTTTTGACCTTTTCACCCCAAATTTCTGATGGAGACTCCTCCTCACCTTCTCCATTATTTGGGCCTTGACCTTATTAGGGTACTTATATGGCCCATGCCTCCCATCGTAGTCCTCTGCTTTGAGGATGAGGACCATCTCCACCATTTCCTCAAAGGTCATGTTGGAGGCCTTACAACGGATTCGCCGTGCTGCCATATTCTCCATGTGCTTCCAACAAAAAAAAGATGGAAAAGGGGCGGGGAAAATACGACACCATGAACGTCAGGGGCGGGGAGACGTGCGTAAAGTCCCACATGCGCGTGTATAAAGGGCTACCACGTGAGTAAAGGGGGCGTTCACAGTTTGTGGAAGACGGCGGAGATAACGATCGGGTCAAAGACCGGTATGTAACTACATTTTACATGTTTTTCTTGATTGAATGATTTTGTGGCCTACATCTTAGGTTCATAAATTAAAACATAGCCAGTTTGAAATTTGAAGGTAATGGTCCGCTATAGTGCCGTCGTACGTAAACAACGCTTTGATTATGCATTTTGATCCAACTACTGTTGTGTGGGCAATCTCGGTTCTCATCAGGATGTCTTCTAAAAACAAGTCGGTTTAAACATGATGCAAATGGTCGCTTTTATGTCTTGACCAAACTATATCGGGAGTGCTTTTCTCTAACTAACGTTTCATACACAAATGAGGATGAGATCTGGCTTATTAGTTCGACACAACTGGTCATCTGTTTCCTAGGAACTGACCCAACATGATCTGCTGCCAATTCCTCCTTGTCGTTTTTGCGACGGAAGATAAGGGGCGGGGGGGGAAACATCAATTTTTTTTAAGCATGGGCGGATGTCGTGTGCGGAGTGTATATAAGGCTCGAACACATGTAGCGTCCATACGACCGGGTTGCGTAAGAAAGACGTTTGAACGACAAGCGTGTAGGTATGCTTCGAACTTGGGACAGCAGTGGCATATTCAGGAAAGACAGACATTTAAAGGAGCAATAAGCCAAAATTGTTTGGGGCAGAAATAACTAACTTTACATTATATCAGTCTTGATTTCATGTCCTCATTGTCCCTTTTTGCTTTTAAGCAGCTGTAATCCTTTGCATAAATCATCACTTCCTGGTTCTCTGGCTCCCTCTCAAATTTATCAGGGGAGCTTGTCACTGTGGTCTAAGCTGTGTGTCTAAAAATCCACCAAAACAATGCTAATAATTTTAGAAATTAAAATATGCCCTGCTTTTATTTTTTTTTGGGTTCTGTGTGTCTCTTTACTTCACAGAAACATTAAATAAATTTAAAACCAAAAGTGAAACTAGAGGCACATTATATGTATGCACTTGTATGTCTCTAGACACTGTAAACAGTCATTTCCTCCAAAAATATAGTTATCCATTAGTGACCCTTTAAGGGCTAGCTTGTGAGAAAGAGTAATTGACTTTATAGATTGTGTAGTGACATTATTTTTTTATCCTTGGTTTTGGACAGGAAAAGATGAATCTCTTTAACCGACCCGACTTCTTGGAGATCTTCATTGATCGGTGGCAAGAACTTCCTGTTCTGTGGGCCACCAAAGACCCCATATCTAGAAATAGAGACTTGCGCAAAACTGCACTGGAGAGCCTGCTCCCACTTGTGCGGAGACAGGTGGGGTTTGATGTGACAACTGACCAGTTGGAGGTCAAAATTGGGACCTTGAGAGGCACCTACAGGAAGGCACACAACAAGGTCTTGGCTTCGATGAGGTCTGGAGCTGGAGCAGGGCGGGTATTTAAACCCAAGTTGTGGTACTACAGCAAACTGAGCTTCCTGGATGAACACCTGGAGGTAAGGGAGTCACTTTCTAGCCTTCCCCCCAGAAGCCACAGAAGGTCCAGCCTTCCCTCCAGCCAACCTGCTGCTCCCTCTGCAGATGAACCCTCTCAGCAGCCTTCCATCCTGGATGAAGATCCGGATTTGCCCAGCTGGAGCCAGGTATATAGTACTTTCAATGTGCAAATGTGTGGTGTTTAAATGTTGTTAAAGAGATGTAAATTAAGATGTTAAAGGTAAATAAAAATTAGATCTAAAAGTGTTATTCCTAAAATTTGTCAGTATTGGCCATGAATTTTTGTGGTGTGATTGACCATAAAACATGGGTCAGAATGATTGGCTTAGCTAAGTCGTGACTAAAAAAAATGCAACAGTCAGGAGCTTAAATAAATAAAACAAAAATTTTTTTAAATAGTAAAACTTTACTTTTTTTCCATACACAGGACGAGACCAGGCAGCAGGAGGATCAGGAAAATGCCAGGCAGGAGGAGGACAGGGTGAGTGGCTTGGAGGAGGCTGCAGGCCCAAGTATCTTGGACGTGTTGGCAGGCCCAAGTATCTGTAACGTGGTGGCAGGCCCAAGTGGAGCGGATGAGGTGGCAGGCCCAAGTGGGTTGCACGAGGTTGCTGGGCCAAGCACAAGATGCCAGGTGTCTCCTCTTCGTCTGCGTCCGAGAAGGCAGGTGAGGGATACAAGGGTGCGTGACGCCTCACTAGCCCTCATTCGGGACGCCCATGCAACCCTTCAACAGCCTCCCACTGCTCAGGAGGGATTTGTAACAGTGGTTTTGGCCAAAATGTCAGAAATGACATTAGACCAACGCCTCCTCTTTGAGGGCCTCCTCATCACCCTCGCAAATCAGGGGGTGAGGGGTCTTCTCACGGAGGACACTGTGATTTGCCGCCATCCCCATCCTCACACACCACATAACTCCCAAGCTCCCCCACCTTCTTCTTCTTCTCATGCTCCTTCTCAAGCTCCCCCACCTTCTTCTTCTTCTTCTTCTCATGCTCCTTCTCAAGCTCCCCCACCTTCTTCTTCTTCTTCTTCTTCTTCTTCTTCTTCTTCTCATGCTCCTTCTCAAGCTCCCCCACCTTCTTCTTCTTCTCATGCTCCTTCTCAAGCTCCCCCACCTTCTTCTTCTTCTTCTCATGCTCCTTCTCAAGCTCCCCCACCTTCTTCTTCTTCTTCTTCTTCTCATGCTCCTTCTCAAGCTCCCCCACCTTCTTCTTCCTCTTCTTCTCCTGCTCCTTCTGAACATTCTTCTTCCTCTTCTTCTCCTGCTCCATCTGAACATTCTTCTTCCTCTTCTTCTCCTGCTCCATCTGAACATTCTTCTTCCTCTTCTTCTTCTACTACTCCTCCTCCTTCTACTCCTCCTCCTTCTACTGCTCCTCCTCCTTCTACTCCTCCTCCTTCTACTGCTCCTCCTCCTTCTACTCCTCCTCCTTCTACTCCTCCTCCTTCTACTCCTCCTCCTTCTACTGCTCCTCCTCCTTCTACTCCTCCTCCTTCTACTGCTCCTCCTCCTTCTACTCCTCCTCCTTCTACTCCTCTTCCTTCTACTGCTCCTCCTCCTTCTACTCCTCCTTCTACTACTCCTCCTCCTTCTACTGCTCCTCCTCCTCCTCCACCTCCTCCTCCACCACCGTCGGCTACTCATCCTCCACCACCTTCGTCTACTCCTCCTCCTGGCATGAGTACTACCCCTGTGGCACCACCTCCAGCCAGGCAGAAGAGGAAGGCTGCTGAGAAGGCTGCAGAGAAGGTGAAAGAGCAGGCTGCAGGGAAGCCACCAAGGAAGGCCTTGAAGAAATCCAGAAAGTGACTCCCTTACTTCCATGTGGTGTACCAGAGTTCAGGCTGCTGTAGTACCACAACCTGGTGACATCTGCCTGCCCTGCTCCAGTTTCTGACCTCGGGGAGTCCAAGACCTTGATGCGTGACTTCCTGAATGAACCTCTCAAGTCCCCATTTTGGCCTCCAACTGATCACCAGTCACATCAGGCCACACCTGGCTGTGCACAAATGGCAGCAAGCTCTCCAGTGCTGACTTTTGCATAGTAAATTTATTTTTATTACCAAAATAAATGGTACATTTTTTTTTTTACAGTTCATACTTGTCCTTGTATTTTTTTACATTTCAATTTTGCAAGTGAGAAGGCAGGTTCTTATTTTTTAAAAATTGGATATAAGGTGTAATTTGAAAGGGACACATGAGATAAGACAAAGCAATAAGGTTTCTATGGGGGGAACTTGACATTACAAAAAAAAAAGGATTTGCATTTTTTTTAAATTTAAAATTAAGGTGAATATTAAAAGCAGGATTTAAAACACACGACCAAAATAAGGTGACAATAAAAAAAAAAAAAAATATTGAGTCCAGTAAGAAAAAGGTTCCACCTAATTTTAAGGAACTCTGTGTGAATATCTTAAAAAAAAATTATTATATTGCTGTTTTGTGCCCTTACAAAAAATTGTGTAAAGCGCTGCAAATAAACGATTAAATAATGTTGGAAGCGACACGAATGTGCTATCTCCATTCCAAACGCTAGTTTTACCTATGTTGGTCTCCAGTGTCTAAGTTTTTGACAGGTTTCTTAGCATACACACGACCGAGTTTCTCGTTTAAAAAACAGCCCGATGAAGAACTCGTCGAGCCAAAATCCACTGCCATCGAGAAAATAGAGAACCTGCTCTCTATTTGCTCGACGAGTTCCTCGGCGGCTCCATCGGGCCGAAAATGTACACACGACCGAGTTTCTCGACAGAATCCGGCTCTTCACCGAGATTCTCGACGAATTCTGCCGAGAAACTCTGTCGTGTGTACGAGGCCTAATTTTTCTCCATCTAAATCGACTTTTCCTTTACAAATAAAGGAGCCTTGCAGCTCTGTTTTTCTCATACAAACCGACTTGGCCTTCTGATAAAGTAGGAGTCAATGCTCAAATGCACTTACATTTTTGGTAAACAACATTCTTTTTCCAACAGCTGAACCGTGTAAATGATGTGAAAAGAAGACTAAAAGTCCACCTTATGGGTGCACAAAAAATACTTAATAATAATATGCAATAGCTATAAAAAAAAAAATGTAATGTATCTTTTGGTCCTGAACATATTTTTTTAAAGCTTAACCACTTCCATACAGGGCACTTACGCACCTTCCTGCCCAAGCCAATTTTCAGCTTTCACCACTGTCGCACTTTGAATGACAATTGCGTGGTTGTGCTACACTGTACCCAAACAAAATTGGCGTCCTTTTTTACCCACAAATAGAGCTTTCTTTTGGTGGTATTTGATCACATCTGCGATTTTTTTTTATTGCGCAACAACTAAAAAAAGACTGAAAATTTTGGAAAAAAATTATGTTTTTATTTTTTTCTGTTAATTTTTTTGGAAATATGTTTTTCTCTTTCAATTACGGGCACTGATATGGTGGCACTGATGGGCACCGATGAGATGGCACTGATGGACATCGATGAGGTAGTACTGACGGGCACAGATGAGGTGGCACTGATTGGCGGCGCTGGTATGCAGCACTGATGGGCACTCATAGGCGGCACTGATGGGCACACATAGGCGGCACTGATGGGCACACATAGGCGGCACTGATGGGCACTCTTGGGCGGCACTGGGCACTCATAGGCGGCACTGATGGGCACACATAGGCAGCACTGATGGGCACTCTTGGGCGGCACTGGGCACTCATAGGCGGCACAGATGGGCACTCATGGGCGGCACTTATGGGTGGCACTGATGGATACTTATGGGTGGCGCAGATGGGCACTGATAGGTGGGCACTGGGCATGGATGGGCACTGTGGGGTGGCACTGGACACTGGGGTGGCACTGATGGACACTGTGGGGCAGCACAGGTGATTTACCCAGGTTGCCAGTCAGTGCCCATTTGTGGGCACTGATTGGCATCTTTTTTTTTAATGCTTTATTTATTTCTTTTTTTACTTTTTTTTTTTCAGGCTTTTTTTTTTTTTGTTTGGCCCACCCTGGTGGTCCAGGGTGGGCTTCCCTGGTGGTCCATGTGGCGATCCGAGGGGGGGCTGCGCTGATAAACAATCAGCGAGAACCCCCCCTGTCAGGAGAGCCGCCGATCAGGTTTCCTCTACTCGCGTCTGTCAGACGCGAGTGAGGAAGAGCCATCGACGGCTCTTCCTGTTTACATCGTGATCAGCCGTGATTGGACACGGCTGATCACGTGGTAAAGAGTCTCCGCCGGAGGCTCTTTACCGAGATTGGAGATGCAGGGTGTCAGACTGACACCCCGCATCACCGATCGCCGCGCTGCGCGCCCCCACGGGCGCGTGCGGCATGAAATCCTGCAGGATGTTCGTGAACGTCCTGTCAGGATTTCACAACCACTTCCCGGACGTAAATCGGCTATAGGCCGGGCGGGAAGTGGTTAAACAATATACTACAAAATTCACAGCATGTTGCTTCTAACATCACATACACAAAAGAGTGATAATTGTGGTACTTTTATATTGTTTACAGTGGTTGGAAACCTCTGACGTGAAATATGAACAAAGCATATACCTCTATAGTGTGTATGTAGTGTGTCTCAATCCAGAGCACTAAGTGTAATTTCTCTTTGCTGCCGTTGTTCCTCTGCTATCTGCATGGGTCACTTCTGAAAAGTTTTTCCTGACAACGCAAGGTAAAATGTGGACATGAGAGGAAGCTCCAGCACACAGCCTGTGATTGCCAGTCTTAGTTCAGCCTTAGCTCTGTTACTGTGTGCTATGTGAAGTGGGTGTGTCCGATCCTTCCAATTAGTTCTCATCTCTCCTCACTGAGCTTGGCAGAGTGTACCTGCGACTCCCTACCTCCTGCTTTCTGAAAGCTCAGACAAGCTGTATCAATTCTGGACTTTGAAAGACTGTAAAGAAAAAAATATGCACATAAACAGGTACAATTTTTATACAAAGATTTGTTTAATCTCTGTGTATCACCTGATGCTAGCCACTTCACAGGGTATACGTAAGTGTTTACAACCACTTTAATACATTGTAGTATAGGCTTTAATAACAATAATTATAAACTAGTTTTAAATTTTAAATTAGAAGTAAAAAAAAAATGTTTTTATAAAAATATATAACAACCTACAAAATAGATATTCTGCAGACATACTGGCCTAGCTGTTAATATATTTAGCCCTACAAGACATATGAGTATGCTCCTCATATAATATACTGTAGACGAGTAAAATATATATAGTGTTCTCCTATTGTGTGTTTTTGTAATTATTATATTGTCTTTTATTGTTGTATATTGTATTATTCTGTTGCAGTTGTACACCTCAAGCACCACTGTTTAATATACTTTTCAGCTGTGACATTAAAAGCACATTTTCCTAAATGGAGTAAAGCATAGACGGTTTATATATAGCTCAGACAAATCTGATCATGTTGAGTTTATTCGAGTCATGAATCTAGTCTATTACTCTATAGAATACATTGCTTGCTTCTATTACATTTGCATTCTTTGCACATACTTTTTTTGCCATCCCCCTTAATATTCTGTAAAAGCTCAGTGCAATGCAATTTTGAAAATACAGTATATATTTCATGCATATCACATTTACCAGAAACATTTTATGCCTAAGCTTGATATTAATGGCCAATACGTAAACTTCTATTTAACCGCTTGCTGACCAGCCGCCGTCATTACACTTCAGCAGGTCGGCACATTCCTGCAAAACGTCATAGCTGTATGTCGGCCCTCTAAATGGGAATAACCGACACGCGCGCACTATGGAGGATGCTGATGCACGTGGCTGGCGGTCGCGATGACCGCCGGTCACACGCAATCACGGGCATAAGAGCCAGAACAGGGACATGTGTGTGTAAACACACAAATCCCTGTTCTGGAGAGACAGATCGTGTGTTCCTACTAGCTAGGAACAACGATCTGCCATCTCCTCTAGTCAGTCACATCCCCCTACAGTTAGAACACACACGAGGGAACACAGTTAACCCCTTGATTGCCCCCTAGTGTTAACCCCTTCCCTACCAGTGCCATTTACACAGTAATCAATGCATTTTTATAGCACTGATCAGTGTATAAATGCCAATGGTCCCAAAAAAAAATCAAAAGTGTCCGATCTGTCTGCCATAATGTCGCAGTCCCAATAAAAATTGCTGATCATCGCCATTACTAGTAAAAAAAAAAAACACTTTTTGGACACATGGTGAATAGCTCAGCCTGTGCGGTGGCATTCTCCTGTTCAAAGTCCCTGACTGAAGAGGGATTGGAGATCCCCCCAGCTCTGAAGACACAATGTGGGTCTCGGAGAAAGGGGGGTTGGTTATCCATCTGCGCATGTATGAAGGAATAATGGGATTGATTTGAAGTAATATAAATAAGGTGTGAGGAGGAAGAGGTTATTAAGCTCCCCAATATATAGGAACGTAGTATACCATGGTATATTATCCAGCAGATAGACATGGATATCATGTTATGTATGTTGTTTATGGAATGTAGTTTGTTTTCTTGTTTCAAAATATAATAAAAAGGTATATATAAAACAGACAACAGTAAAGTTAGCCCAATTATTATTTATTATATTGTGAAAGATAATGTTATGCCAAGTAAATTGATACCCAACATGTCACGCTTCAAAGTTGTGCCCGCTCGTGGAATGGCGACAAACTTTTACCCTTAAAAATCTCCATATGCGACGTTTAAAAAATTCTACAGGTTGCTTGTTTTCAGTTACAGGGGAGGTATAGGGCTAGAATTATTGCTCTTGCTCTAACAATCTTGGCAATACCTCACATGGTGGTTTGAACGCCGATTTCATATGCTCACGTATATGTGTTCGCTTCTGCTCGAGAGCTCGTCGGGACGGATCGCTTTAAAAAAAAAATTGTGTTTATTTTAATTGAATTTTTTGTATTTTGACACTGCTTTTAAAAAATAAAAAAAATTGGGTAATTTTTATTCCTATTACAAGGAATGTAAACATCCCTTGTAATAGAAAAAAGCAGTGGTTTCTAACCAAAGCAATGGAGTGTGACAGTCATCACGTCTGACGTCACCCGCGGCCATTGCTTTGGTTAGAAACCACTACATGCTCTGATGCTGGCACTCGCAAGAGAATGCCATTGATTGTGAGTAGTTTTTCTTGCCTTTCTATGATTAATACATTTTATACAGAGAGCACTAGATCGCTTCCTTTGTTTTTCATGTGCGGTGGAGTTCAGCTATAGTGCAGGATATCGCTCTATATCTATACCCTCAGTGTGGGTTTAATGCTGCTTACTGGCTGGTTTGATGAGTTCAGCCTAGGAGCAGGATTTCCATTCATACCCCAAGGCTGGGTTCATTGCTTTGTGACCGTTTTTAGGTTGAGTAGATGAGGTGAGAGGCCAATCTGTGTGTGGTGGTGGGATTTTCTGTCACCTGTCAAAATGTCTACACTGCAGTTTATGATTTGTGACTTTTTCACATGCACATATGGACTTTCTGATCTAATTTATGGACATTTAATACTGTGATTGTAGATTCGTCTTACATATTGACTATTTTATTATTGCGCTGCACTGTTATATTTTTATGAATTTACCTTAAGTGCTGTCTTGCAATATTATTTTGTTGCTATTATTATTGTATCATCGCTGAATACCTTTTTAATTACTGTAGTCCATTTAAAATGAATGAGCTGACTTAATGCAAAGAATTTTAACACACATATAGTAATACACTGCAGGACATTGCAAAAATGTCTAGGGGTTTTAATGCACTCAGCATTTTTTATTTATAATCATTAATTTTAATTACATTGTACAGAAACTATTTTTTTTTTTAAATGTTGCCACCACTTCATGTTCTTCAGTGGAGCAGACATTTCCCACAGCTGGAGTTTGAATTAGGAGCCTCTGATGCTCTTTTATTGTAGTCCTCGCTGCTAATGAGGCCAGCACTCAGGAAGCCAATGTGCAGGAAATGATTGGCAAGTCTGCACATTGGCAGCTATTACAAAACAGGGAATACAATCCATCACTTCTCTTAGTAAAAGCAGCACATACAGTACACACAAACACTGGCTAGGCACACAGATAACCCTTTGATCACCTTAGATGTTTAACCCCTCCTCAGCCAGTGTCATTGGTACAGTGACAGTGCATATTTTTAGCATTGATCACTTTATAAGTGTCACTGGTTCCCACACTGTTTCAAAAGTGTTAATTTTTTGGCTTTATAAATGTCATTATTGCTGCAGCAGGTTCTATATATGGTACCGATGTGCCACTTTACAGGCAGACTAAAGAGACCCTCCAGACACTATTTTTAACTACTTCAGACACGGCCGATGTAAAAATACGGTCTCAAGGTGTCTCTATAAATCCGGGAGGCCGTCTTTTTACGGCCTCGGGTCCTCCGGCCACTGGGGGGCCGGAGGACCCCCAGTGGCCTGCCTTCTCAATAAAGATGTCATTTGCCTGGTACACTCTTCATGAAGTCTTGGCTCATGTTTGGGGGAATATTCTAACCATTGGGAAGAATCATTCTGGAAACTGCATTCATCTCCACTATACCTTTACCTCCTATGGTAACGATAATCACTTATGCTCGGCGATTGAGGGATGGAAAGAAGGCCGCAGTACCATAACCACTGCAGGTCTTTACACTGTCAAAGTGTAAAAAATGTCCTATTACCTACTCAAGCTAGACAGCAAGTAAAGTCAACCAATATAAAGTAAATCAGTAGTAAAAACACACAGAACAATGCAAAATAACAGATTGTTTCAAAGTGCAAAGATAGTTAGCTCAAAACATCAAAGGGTTAAATTGATTCAACATCAAACCGCACCTAAATCAAATTTGACCAGATCTATCACGCATGGCAAAATCCGGCTTCTCCTGCGTAGGGAGGATTGCTTATTTCAAAATGATGATTCTTCCAAAAATTCTGTATATATTCCTCTCCCGCTACCATTAAAATCATCCAACTTAGATGATCTTACCAAGTGTCTTAAACAAATCTTATGGCAAGAGTAAAAAGCACACTGCTCACACAAACATCTCATTCAACATAGAAGATCTGGGGGATTGGATCAACCAGACATTAGTGACTATTGTACAGCTACACTGTTAACGCAAATTAGGCACTGGTTTTCAGGCTCTCCGCTTTGGATTACCATTGAAGTTTCCCGTTCACACATTTTTGACTTAACTCTTCATTTGCTAGCTGACTCGTGAAATCCAATCTCTTTGTCAAGCCTTACTTTAGCCACTCAGGCCTCTATCATGGCCAGGAGAAACCCCTTAGTAGTCAATCACATCTAGATCCAGAACGCACCACAATTATAATACCAGTTGGGGTGCTGGAACTATTGATTCCCTGCTTATCAGTCAGACACTGGGTGGACAGAGGTGTCTCTTGAATAGATGATTTATTAGAAAACGGTGTACATAAAACTTCTGATTTACTGACCTCACAATATGATCTTCCAAAATCATCCCAATACCCATACACATACTTGTCTGCCTTCTTAACTAGACACCCTCCTCCCAACAATCTATGTTAACTCAAAGGATTATAACTACTATTCCAATGCACAGATATCACACAAGGGCATCTTCTTACTATATACAACTTTGCAGCAAAAACATTGCTTTGTTAACCCCCCCCCCCCCCCCCAACATGGCAATCAGAATCAGATTTAGTAACACAATTTTCACTGCAGCAATGAACCCTAGCCTTTTGCTATAACTATATAGATTCCCATTGCATTAATCATTGGGAGTTATCCCAGAAAATAGTGGGTAGGTGGTACAGAACTCATTTCCAACTGGCAAAGTACTTCTCTTCCCAATCTCCTCTTTGTTTGAGAGAGGGTGGATCCCCGGGCACTATCCTTCACGTTTTCTGGGCATGTAGGAGCCTCACTATTTATTGGCACAAAATATTCCAAATTATTGCGGAAATTATGGGCATATTAGTACAACCAAACCCTACACTTGCAATTCTTGTATTCCATGGCGTATGACGAATCATAAGCCACTACTGTGCTGAATATTGCAAATGTATGCTGAGATACATACTTTTACCAAATAAACAACGTTTAAAAAAAAAAAGAAACCTGTCATTCCTGTGATAAAAGCTAATTTTCCTCAGCAGAATTATTTCTAAAGCGACATGAGAGTTCAAAAATTTCCCCAGTCTCCTAATCCTGCAGATCTTGTGAATAATTCCAAACTCTGGCCCCCAACACCAGCTGACCCAGGTCATGTTGGTTCCAGCTCTGACAGGAGAGGAGCAGAAGAGGATTTCTGGAAATGTGATTGGGTGGGGGGGGGGGGGGATTTTTACAGACCCTTTCACTTTGCACTTTTCCATGAAAAGAAAATTGTATCATCTGTGGCTAGCCTAATCTAAACACAAATATTGATGTGAATGTTGCTATAATGTCTCTGGGTACATTTCAAGTTTAATTTGTTTGAAAAAAGTTTTTTATATAAAAAGACATTTTAGGTTAACCCTACTGATATGTTTGTTTTAGGTGCCATGTTTATCCTAGATCCTCCCTTCCATTACCCTAGCCATAACTTATACAGGTCAGCCTTGTACTAAGTAGTGTGTCATGCTATCTTTGGTACCTTAGGGATACAAAACATCTGATCCAGCTGCTTGACACTATCTCTGTTGACGGAAGTTCTATTTATATGGCTACAGCTGATGTTTCATCTCTGTATACCATCATCAACCATGAAGAAGCAATCCAAGCCACAAACTGGGCGCTAACTGGTCTTAGTGACCTAAAAAATACACAAAAGAACTTTATACTTAAGTGCTTGGAATATAGTCTTGATCACAATTATTTCTGGTACTGTGATGATTATTTTAAGCAAATCTGCGGGATAGCGATGGGAGCCAAGTATGCTCCCAGTGTGGCAAATCTCTATATGGCGGAGTGGGAAGCAGAAGTTTTATATAACAGAAAACCAGAACAACTACTTTTATATCGGCGTTTTATTGATGATATTTTAATTATTTGGTCAGGAGATAGGGAGAGCCTTTTAGATTTCGGCTTTTATTTGAACTCCAATGACAAAAATATCAAGTTAACCTGGGAGATTAGTGACGAGAAAATTAGCTTTCTGGACTTGGAAATAGCCAGAGAAGGGAATAAGCTAGTAACGAAAACGCATTTTAAAACTGTGGACCGAAATAGCTATTTACCCTTGGATAGCTGTCACCACACCCCCTGGTTGGAGAACATCCCCAAGGGGCAGTTTTTAAGATTAAGGAGAAATTGCACAAAGACTGAGGTATTTCTGGAACAAGCTAACTTTATTGGCAAAAGATTTGTTGAAAAGGGCTATAAAGAGGACTATATTGAGAAAAAAATTAAAGATGTCGCCGCCCTAGACAGAGTAACCCTTATTCAGGACTCTGTAAAGAATAATGCCTTTGCCGGAAAAGTACCACTGATAATGGACTATAGTGTCCAGCATAAGCAGCTCGAAGCAATTTGTAAAAAATATTGGCATATCGTGAAAGCCGATCGACATTTGTCATCAATTTTACCAGAAAAACCAATATTTACATACAGAAGGGCCCCCACTCTAAGAGACATGATAGCTAAGAATGTATTGGATCCACCGGAAAAAAAGAGCTTCTCATTTTTTAATGAGAAGGGATACTACCCCTGCAAGAGATGCTATACATGCAAACATACGAAAGAGAGTAAAAAGAAAAAGGAAGGTTTTAAATCCAATGTCACAGGTAGAGAATACAAAATTAAAGATTTTATTTCCTGTGACACAGAGGGGGTAGTGTACCTCCTTGAATGTCCATGTAAAATACAATATGTTGGCAGAACTAAAAGAAATTTATGGAAAAGATTACGTGAACATACACAAAACATAAAAAATGGGTACTCCAAACACAGTTTGTCCCGCCACTATGAACGTTACCATAATAAAGATCCCTCCTCTTTAATGGTATGGGGCATTGAGAAATATAAACCACACTGGAGAGGGGACAATAAAGTGCAAAAAATCAGCCAGGCAGAATCCCGCTGGATACACGAATTATGCACTTTAACACCTCATGGACATAATGTGGAATTTGACTTAAATTGTTTTATATCCAATTATTAGAACTATATCTCCATTTCCATTTTTTATAGATCATTTTATCATTTTAACGATTTTAATGAAGTAGTTGACATATATTTTAGCATTATAGATTCCGATCCCCATTCTCCGCATTTTTTTTTTTTAATTAGATTTTTATATACATCAGTATATTATTTATTCTTTTATTATATTAGATCATTGGTCCACAAGCATTAGTTTTCAGCAACTTCTATGCGTGGTTATTGTTCCTACCAACCAGGATTTGTTTAGACATGGTGTCCAATTAGCTCAGACATGATGTTTAATATATTATCTGGACAGATTGGTCAAACTCCTTGCTTTTCTTCCTTGGCTACAGATGCGAATTGTTTATTTCCAGCTCAATCAGAGGTTGTCTTTATCTTCTGCTTGTGTTGAATATATCTTGTAATACTATTTTTTGACCACCAGGGTGAGCACTCTGAGCGTGGTTTCATTAGTATTCATTTTATTTAATATTTAATTGTAGTTTATCAATATTGTTAGAAGTCCTTGCACTTCACATCAGGAATTTGATTATTAAACTACTGTAACTTGTATGTATTAGGGCGCCGCCCGGCGCTATAAAAGTCACCTGTATGCCAGCCGCTCTCCATCCTATGAGTAAGCAACGTGAATCAGTTGCGATACGCGTGAGGACGTGGAGGAGCTGCTGGTGACGTCACCCGCTCGCGGCCGCAGAGCGGGAGACACAAAGATTTACACACGCCGACTTTGTACTACTAGAAATGTGAGTGTCTATTTGTTTTTCAATAAAATGCATTGATGTTACTACACCATGGAGGCTCCCCTTGCTTTATGTTCCCTCTGAGAGACTGCAACCATCCGTGACTGGGTCGTGGGATTGTGGAGCTGGATGAACAGCTGACTGCCTGTGAGACATCTATATAGGCTTAAATACAAGCCGCTCTGAGGTAAGGGGCTGGAACACCTAGTTTGTTGGACACTTCTGGGAATCCTGATGGTGGAAGTTCTAAGCTTGCATGCACATCCAGGATTGATCACTGAACGCTGTGGATTTTAAAGATTTGCGATTTGGAGCACTTATCTTTTTCACTGAACATTTTTTATGATTGTTTTTTTTCTTCACCTTATATGCACTGTGACACTTTACCATTATCACTGTGCTTTTATTTTTAACCTCTATTGGTGAATTTTAGAGACATTGTTATTAATGTAACATTATTCATTTCACTGGACATTTTTTCACAATTAGATTTATTTTCATGCTTAATTTTTGCATGTTGTTTTAAACTACTTCGGATCACTTTGGAATTTGTTACACTATAATTATTGCACGCTGCACTTTATTTGACCTTTGTTTTTTGGTGTTTTTATATACTGGATTTCCGTTTTTTCATTAATATTGATGTTTATTTGGTTACCCAAATATTTCACATTTGATTGTATTGATGCAACATTGTGCATTGGCATGGCACAGTTTGTTCACCTATCATTTGTTATTATTTGCCACTATTAATATCCTCCACATTTTTTGTTGATGCTGGATGGTATTCCAGGATTCGCCAAGAGTGGGACACATTTATTTCACATTCATTGGAGCATTTACCAAGAAACTTTCTCCATTATTTTATGGGTCGAGTGATGAGGATCATTTATTGTTTTTAATTTTTTTCTAGTGTTTTTAGCGCCATTACACCCACCAATATTCATATCTATCTTTGGTAACTTCACCTTCATTGCTATGGGGCGTCCATCAAGAGCATGACTATACGGCTTGTTGTAAGAGAAATACCCTTTCTGCATAGATTTACCTGGTGGTAATCTTACATAACATATGTAAATTAAGAACCTGAATATAATAAAGTCACATTTTCGTATATGTACAAGTACCCCGGTAACCCCTGAAACTTTGGAAATTTTGATATCATTTAAATTTTTATTGAGAAAGTCAATGGATGTCCCACCAACTCCTACATCAAAGACCTGCCTTTTTGAGATTAAAGCTGCCCATCACATTGAAGAAACAATTGGAAGCTGCAGAAGGCAGGTTTGTAAGAACCTGAGGTTATTATAAAGGAAATAAGTTCAGGTACTTGAAGATCTCTGCAATGCATTCCAGCTTTCCCTTAATGGAGTTAAAAATTTGAACAGGTCTACATTGACTATAAAAGAAGGATATCTAGGGAGAAAAAACTTTCCATTAAGAATTATTTTGCAATCTCTGGGTAACTAAACCTGCAATGACTACCTTAATATTAGACACTAGTTTTGAAAAGACTTATGCCCTGTACACACAAGCGGAATTCCTGTCAGAAAAAACGTGGATGTTTTTTTCCGACGGAATTCCGCTCAAGCCTGCCTTGCATACACACACGGTCACACAAAAGTTTGGTGAACTTTTGACTGCCAAGAATGCGGTGACGTAAAAGTCTACGACGAGCCGAGAAAATTAAGTTCTATGCTTCCGAGCGTGCGTCAATTTGTTTCCAAGCATGCGTCAGAATTTAGCGCGTTGAGATTTGTACACACGATTGGAAATTTACGATCTGATTTTTTCCCGAAGGGAAAATGGAGAACCTGCTCAATATCTTTTTCCGGCAGTTTTTTCGTTGGAAAAAGTCAGATGGAGCATTCACACGGTCGGGATTCCCGACCAAAAGCTCTTATCTGACTTTTTCCGACGGGAAAACCAATCGTGTGTATGGGGCATAACACTTACACTATTAAAACCCTTTTGAACACAGTAAGATGCATAGATGCAGGCATGTTGGCATCATTCATTCTAATGTGTAATATAGTAATCTATACAGTTAATTATTGTATCAGTGATGTAAGAGGAATCCTCTGGGATAACTGAAAAAAGTTTAGCAATAAGCTTCTAAAATTAAAAGTTGCATTTTCTTTAATCAATGGTAAATATAATCGTACAACTTTATTAAAAAAAAAAAAACTAAGTACCAGCAAGACTTCATCCAGTGTAAATATGCCTCCAAAAATACAATTATTGCCTGCACAGTGTAAACAGACCTATTTTATCACTCTCATTAGCATCTCATTATACAGTCCTGGTCACGCCTTTTCTACCTTCAACTTCCTACTTCATCTTCTACTGCCTCCATCCACTAACTCACTCACTGCCCAGGAGATTACCAATCACTTCAAAAATAAGATTGGCACAATTTGTGGTGAGATCTCTACTGTATCGAAATCTTCTCCACCTAACATTCTATGTCCACTTGTTTACCCATTACTTCCCTCTTTTAACCCTGTTGCCATAGGGGAGGTTTCTAAACTTTTTCTAATGCCCCCCTAACCACTTGCCCATTGGACCCAAACTCCTTCACAACTACTACATACTCACTCTTGCCCTACCCTACTGTCTTTAACTCACATCTTCAATCACTCCCTCTCTAATAGCATCTTCCCCAACCCTCATAAACATTCACTGGTCACCCCCATACTTAAAAAAACCTCACTAGACCCTGACAATTATAATAACTTAAAACCCATCTCTTTTCTCCCATTTACCTCCAAACTTCTAGAATACATAGTCTACAACCATCTGAGCTACCACCTCACTGATAATAATCTTCTTGACTCCTTTCAGGCTAGATTTCCCCCACAACACTCCACAGAAACTACTCACCTAAGTTCTAATGGCTAAAAACCAATGGTTACTATTCTGTATTGTTACTCTTGGGACCGTTCTGATGCATCTCAGAAAAACTCCATTCCCTTGGCTTCCATGATATTTGTTGGTTCTTCTCTCATCCATCTCACTGCACCTTCAGTGTCTCTAACAACTGTACCTCCTCTTTTCTGCTTCGTATTTCCGTCGTAGTCCCCCAAGATTCTGTTCTCAGAAATCTTCTATTCTCTATCTACACCTTCTTCATGGGACAGCTAATAGACTTCCATGGCTTCCAATACCATTTTTATGCTATCAGTACCCAAATCTATATTTCTGAATCTCAGCTCACCCCATCAGTCTCCTCACACATAACTAATTTACTAATGGACATATCACATGCACCTTCCTAACCAACAACAAAACAAAGCTAATCAACATACTTCCTGATTATCTCTTGCCTTGACTGTTCCAACTCCCTTCCCGTAAGTCTATCCTTAAATAGACTATTCCCCTTCAGTCCATCATGAATGCTGTTTCCAGACTCATCCATCTTACCAACTCTATGGTGTCTGCTACCCCTCTCTGCTAATCCCTCCCCTGGCTTATGCTCACCCAATGAATACAATTCAAAATATTAACAACAACCCACAAAGCCATCCACCTTCTGCCCCAGCTACATCAACAATCTCATTTCAAAATACCAACCAAGCCATTCTCTTTGCTCTTCCCAAGACATCTTACTCTCTAACTCCCGTATCACCTCCTCCCACACTCACCTACAATACTTCTCCAGAGCCTCTCCCATCTTCTGGAACTCCTTACCCCATTCTGTTCAACTTTCTCCTATTCTATTTACCATTAAATGATCCCTTAAATCTATCTCTTCAAATAGACTTATCCCACCTCTAAATAATAAACTGTTGTTTTCTTTACCCTTCCTGTTAGATTGTAAGCTTTAATGAGTAGGGCCCTCCGATTCCACTTATATTGAATTGTATTGAATTATATTGTAACTATATTATCTCATTCCGTTTTGCAAAGCACTGCACTGCACAAACTGTTGGCACTATATAAATCTTGAATAATAATAATAATAATAATACCTTTAACCATACCTCATCTTACATTACCAGAACAGATACAAATATGAAAATGATGTGAACACACTGACAGCACTGTACACCTTTCCAAGGTCAATATCTCCATCCACTATCAGCACACAAAGAAGGCTTTAGAAATTCTGTGACTAACATCTATTCTGAAAATTGCAGTACTTACTTTATTTTTAGCACCATTTATTGCTTAACCTAGGGTTCCCACAACATTTGAAGAATGCTCTGGTTTTACCTTTTCTTATCATTAACTGGCCAATGTATTTTGCAATTATACAAGTATACTTCATTACAATGATACACTTCAAAGTAATTGATCTGTAAGAATTAAATTATTTTGGATACAAAGATAATTATGCATTCTATACATAGAAATGAAGTACGATCTCTTACTTATTCTATTTCAAATAGGGAAGACTATAGCAATTATGTGATAAACATCTATTTAGAAAATTGCAGCATTTATGGGATCCCTGACCTTTGTCCAGAGACTCTTACAACATGTGGAGAATGCTGTGATTTTACCCTTTTTCTCCTCTTCTTATGGCTGGATAAAGTATTTTGTATTTATATATACATAACTGATCTGTAGGAATTACAGCATTTTGGACAAGAACATAATTATACATTCTCTACGAATAAATGAAAGTGGGATATTCTGAATCCATTATAAACAGACACAACATCCTAACTCTCCATGAAACAGTTTTCTTTATAAAAAAAAACTGTGCATTTCTTTTCACTGCATTAGTTTACAATGTCCAAAAAAACTGTTGAAAAAATCTTAAATATTCAAATCATATGAAAGCCAATACATCCAATAACTCATCATAATCACAAGTATAGTTAGTTCAGAAACAGAAACGTCTTGCATGCAACACACAGATAATTTCAGAGTGAATAGTACATAAGATGATAGCCACATTGATTAAAACCCTACACTTGCAGTATAGTCAGATAATAAATCACAACATGAGTAAAGTCTTAAATTGCATGACACATGTTGCCACTCACCTTTTATACAGTAAGATGAAGAGTTTAGGAAACAAATTCTGTAAGTGCCTTTTCCTTACATCTCTCAGAAAGGATATTATGATTTACATGCACTGCATAAAATCCATAGAAAGTTGAAGAAGCTTAGCCAGCACTGGTTTAAAAGATTGTGTCATCGGTGAATGAAGGGAAACTAGAACTGCTATAAATTTCAGGATGTCAACACAGTGACAGCAAAGAGAGATCCTGTGCAGTGAACAGACAAGTGAATCTGCAGCCAGTGAGCCTCCTTGATATTCAGCAAAGCAAGGCGTTTCTTTTTGCTACAGGGAGGATGGAATTAAAAATGACTTGGGAATGCAATGAGGCTAAGGGAATATGCAAGTAAAGAATGCTGCTTCAGGTTTCTTACCTTACTGCTGTCTCTACCTTCAAATAAATATGAATTTATTGTGATAGCAATAACATGTATTGCATACTGTCATACTGCTGCTCACGAGAGAAGAAACCAGCTAACATACTGTATATTCTACATCTTTTATTAGACTATATTGGCACTCATTTTAATGCTTTACTATTTATGTAAATGCTTGCCTTGTATTTAGTCATTTCCCAAGGTACTATTGATTTTTCATTAATTGTCATAAAATGTCAAGTAATAAAATATCTAAAGATCTTTAAATATGTCATGTTGTAGGTTTAAAATATTACATTCATTATCACCCTAAATGTAACTATTTCTGGGAAACATACACCCACCTTCATTAGGCTCTTATTTTCAAAACAGAGGCTTTCAAAAGGAAACTTTACATTTAAAAGTTTCTAGGAGATAAAGTGTTTGCATGCTTCTTCTGGCAAAAAAACAACAACATATTCCTCTTGTTCGATGCAATTTTGAATGTATAGTGTCTGTAGATATTTTCTTTGGCGCATTTGCATTGCAGGATACACTCCTGGTCTATTCCTGGTATCTGTAAGGTGCCAAGAATGGAGTCAGGTGCCAGGATGAAGTGACACCTGTGCACATGTTACATTATCAGTGACTGCCCAAAGAAGAAGTGACGAAGATGTAGGCAGATGACGGAGCGGTGAGGGACAATTTTCAACTGTCAGTGCTATTGGTGAGTCTTCCATTCCATGTAAGTACATTGTGCAGAGGTGATGCTAGGATTGTTAAAAACCCTGGGCATCCTTGGACATTATCTAGGAAGGAATGATGGGCCAAGTCTAGCACGCCATGGCAAATGGTGGTTGTGGTCACAATGCACTGACAGTGGAAGGAGCCTAAGAAGGCATGGTTGAATAGAACCTGAATCTATCCACACAGAGTCCTTGTACCCCCAAAAGCATGTAATGTACAATATAGCGTTACATAACACACAGTCCTGTGGTCAGAAATATGAAATGTGTACAGCATGCAGGAGTCTGGAGTATAAAATGTACAGCATGCATGGGTCAAGAGTATGTACTGCAAAACAAAATGCAGAGGTATGGAACACTAGTCTGCAAATGTCAGAAGTATGTAAACACAAAGTTCAGGGGTCAATATTATGCAATACAGAGTGCAGGAGTCAGTAGTGCAAGGGTGCACAGAGTGCAGAGGTCAGGGCTGTGTAATGTACAGAGTGCAAGGGTCAGGAGTATATAACACTTGGAATGCAGAGGTCAGTAGTATGTAATTCACAAAGTACAGGGTTCAGTAGTAAATAATGCACAAGTGCAGGGGTCAGTAGTATGTAAAATAGAGAGTGTAGGGTGTTCAGGAATATCCCCAAGCACACATTTCCTAGTCCTAACAAAGCCTCCCCCACACATCCTTAAACAAAAATCCTACCCTAAACACAAATCATACTCATCCCAAGTAGGGATGAGCTTTATGTTCGAGTCGAACATGATTTTGACTCGAACATTGGCTGTTCGCTCGTTCACTAAACAGCGAACAATTTGGGGTGTTCGCTGCAAATTCGAAAAGCCACAAAACACCCTTTAAAAGTCTATGGGAGAAATCAAAAGTGCTAATTTTAAAGGTTAAAGGGGTTATAAAGGTTCGTCTTTTATTTTATAAATAGGTTCCTTTAAGCTAGTGCATTGTTGGTTCACTTACCTTTTCCTTCGATTTCCCTTCGAAATGTTTTTTTTCTTTGTTTGAATTTCTCCCTTCCTGTTTCTCCTCAGTAAGCTTTCCACCATCATCTGAGCGGTGGAAAGTCATTGAGAACAGCTTACTGAACACCTTACTGAGGAAAAAAACAGGAAGTGAGAAATTCAGACAAAGAGAAAAAGGAAAAAAAAACATTTAGAAGGGAAATGGAAGGAAAAGGTAAGTGAACCAACATTGCACTAGCTTAACCACTTCCAGACCTGCGCACGACGATGTACGTCCTATTTTTAAAGATTGATATCTCGGTAACGGCAGCAGCTGCTGCCACAACCGAGGTATCGATCTTTAGTGTGCGCGGTCCGGTACACGATAACGGTGGTCTCCGCGGCGGATTCGCCGCAAGATCGCCGTTATCGGTGTCGGGAGAGGGCCCCCCCTCCCGCCGCTCTCCCGCGCCCTCCGCCGCTTACCGGAGTCGTCGGTAGCGGCGGAGGAGATCGGGACCATTCGGCAGCTGAGCGGGGACGAGACTGAAGGAAAAATCTCCTTCGCCCGTCCCCATAGCTCTGCTGGGCGGAAGTGACGTCAAAACGTCAGTCCCGCCCAGCCTCTTAAAGAGACAATTTTTTTTTTTTGTCATTTTAAAAAATGACAGTTTCAAATTTTTTTTTTTTTTTTTTTGCATTTTTGTCTAATTATGAGATCTGAGGTCTTTTTGACCCCAGATCTCATATTTAAGAGGACCTGTCATGCTTTTTTCTATTACAAGGGATGTTTACATTCCTTATAATAGGAATAAAAGTGATCAATTTTTTTTTTCACTGTAATAAAATAAATAAAAATAAATAAGAAAACCCCAAAAAAAATTTTTTAAAGCGCCCCGTCCCGACGAGCTCGCGCGCAGAAGCGAACGCATACGCGAGTATGCTTATTTTTTAATTCAAAAAAGTGAATTTTTTCCAAAAAAAGTGCGCTTGTAAGACCGCTGCGCAAATACGGTGTGACAAAAAGTATTGGAATGACCACTATTTTATTCTCTAGGGTGTTAGAAAAAAAATATATAATGTTTGGGGGTTTTAAGTAATTTTCTAGCAGAAAAAACAGTTTTAGTCTTGCAAACACCAAATCTGAAAAACACCTAAGGTCTGGAAGTGGTTAAAGAAACCTATTTAGAAAATAAAAAATGAACCATTACAACCCCTTTAATATGCAAGTTATTGTCATAAAAAGTGTTTGGGGACCTGGGTCCTGCCCCAGGGGACATGTAAAAATGTCAGTTTTTTCGGGAGCAGTGATTTTAATAATGCACCCAAAAATAGAACTTCCACTTTTCAGAACTAGAACTTCCACTTTTCAGAACCCTCCCCCACCTCGGTGTCACATTTGGCACCTTTCAGGGGGAGGGGGGAGCAGATACCTGTCTAATACAGGTATTTGCTCCCACTTCCTGGCATAGATCAAGTCCTTTATTAAAAAAATTAAAAATATATAAAAAGGTTCCAACGATGTAATCCAGTCTTGAGCCATACGAAAAAAAACACGCTGCTACGAACCCTCTGGCGCAACGCGGGTTTCCCGTGATGCATCAGAGGGGGCGGGGTCACCCATACACATTAATGGGTAACCCCGGCCTTTCTCCGTGCGTCAGAGGGGGGTGGGGTCAGCCGCGCACATGACGGATGGCCCTGCCCTCAGCTATAAAAGTGCTGTCACACCGGGAGGCGGTATATTTCATAGCAGCGTATTTTTCGTATTGGCTCAAGACTGGATTACATTGTTGGAACCTTTTATTTTTTTTTATTTTTTTTTTCAATAAATGACTTATCCTAAACTGTCTCCTGTGGTTTTTAACATTTTGTGAAATGGTAGTGGTGACCTGAAGGGACCGATATGGAATTTGGGGGACCCTCGCACATTTTTTTTTTGTTTTTTTTGGTTCGGGGTTCCCCTTAATATTCATACCAGACCCAAAGGGCCTGGTAATGGACTAAGGGGGGAACCCATCCTTTTTTTTTTTCAATTACTTTTATCTGTATTGCGGGGACCCAACAATTCAATTTAGCCGCAAGTAGTTTTAAATTACTTTTTCTCCTTTAGAAAAGTCATTTTGTGCAGGGACTTTTCTAAGCACAGGAAAAATGCGCTACTTTACAGGCATACTATAGATAGGAATATTTCACTTTTATTGTTTCACTTTAAGCATTATTAAAATCACCGCTCCCGGAAAAAAAAATATTTACATTGATACATGTCCCCAAACACATTTTATGACAATAACTTGCATATTAACCTTTGAAAGTTAGCACTTTTGATTTTTCATGTTCATGTCCCATAGACTTTAACGGTGTTCACGTGTTCGAACAAATGTTCTCCCTGTTTGCCTTTTCTGCTGCGAACTGAACCTGGGGGTGTTTGGCTCGTCCCTAATCCCAAGCAAGCCCCTCTCCCTCATAAAAATCTCTCCCCATCCCCGTCAGAAAATCCCTTCCCCATCCCCAAGAAAAACACTGCTCACCACCATCAGTAAAGAATCCACTTAATCAATAACTGACCTAAGCACCATATGTTACTCTGGGACTATAATTGTCTATCTTCAGGTTAGGAAATACTTCTAATTTGTAGTATTTGGGTGTAGAAACATTTAAATATAAACTTTTAGCTACAGAGGTGGCATTGTAATCCAAAATTTGATATTAATAAAACACATAAAAAACATAACTTGCATGCTTTAAACTACTACTTGGGTATGGCTACATTATAACACATGCATGTTGAACAATATTGACAACAAGAAATATGTTGGTGCCAGGGGCATCAACATCCTATACAAATATACACAATTGGAGAAAAGTAAAGATATACTTTTGAGTAACTAACATAGCACAACAATGTATAAAATCATAATTAGTAAAACAGCATCATAACACACATTGAACAAGGCAGACTTCCCTTGAAAGCCTCCCAAGACACCAACTCATAGTTAACAATTACTTGTGTGAAAGATTCTTAAACCATTATTGCTAGATGGATGTCCATCATGAGCAGGCAGTAACGTGTTCCTCAACATTGATAAAAGGGGAAATTGTGGGACTTTAAATGAGACACCTTAGACGAGATGTCTCCATCCCTATTCAAATAAATAATAAAAGAGAGATGGGGAAGTTTTGGGACTTCATATGAGGCACATAAGTGGAGCAATGTGTCAGTTTGACAGCACAATTTTAATAAATTTATAAACAGGTTATACAAATATCTTGGCCAACTGGCCCCATATAAAGATATAAGTTAACAATTAAAAATTTGCTTTGAGTCACATCATATATGATAACATCAAAAGTGGCCTGTTGACAGAAATGGCCTGTTGGCTCTACACGTTTCGGTGACTCTATCGCCTTGTCAGAAGAAAATGGCTGTAGTCAGTGAAAACAATTGTAGATATGTATGAGGACTAGTAAAGTGCATTCTTGAATCCCCAAATAATACAAAAAAAGAACAGATTGAGGTGTGGAGGAAGGCAGTAAACCAACCCCCTACTTACACTTTAATGCACTGAGTGTGCAGGTGGCACTAAACCGGCGGTGATCATCACACCCCCCCCCCCCCCCCCTGGAGCTGAGGGGCAGAAAACCCCAAGGGAATGGGACACCAGCACCGAACCTTGTTCTTCAACATGTTTTGTGGAAGCAACCCACTTTTTCAGGTGGTAAAGGGGGACTAAAATGTAAAACAAACAAATCAAAATTCAAAAGGTATATATAAAAAACAACATGGTATATCGTTATAGAACTTATTGAAACCCTAAACATTACTCTCACTGAGTCACACAAGTCCACACACTAACCAAGGGAAGTCCCAAAGTTGTGGCTAGATCAATGCATCCTGGAAGCAAGTGTGGGCAGCCAAGCTGTCATACTATAAGCAAACAGATCGAGCCATCTTATGGCAACATCCTGCAGGGCATGGGGAAGCCTATGGCTCAGATGCTGTCTGTTTCCATGGCCCCCTTTGTGGTACTGCGCATTGGCTGATTACGGCGCATGCTCAGTCTGGGATTGGCCCAGTGAAGTAATTCACTGGTCGCAGTCGCACAGCTATGGTGAGGCGACCGGGCAGGAGCCAGGGATATATATTGGGGGATATGTTTCCCCTAACATATGTTTCCCCTAACATTTGCTGATGTCCTGGCAGTTACATGTAATTTTATCTACTGTTGAGTGAGCGATTTACCTCTTTTGGTTTAACCAAATTTAAGTGAATTATTAGTTGAATTGATATTTATTGATATTTTTGGCTTTTTGTGATTATACCACAGATTTCTTCCATCTCAGCCTTATTCCCCAAATTGTGCAACCACCTGTCTATTTATAACAGCTTTATGTATCTTGCTGGTTTAAATACGTTATCCCCTTTTTGTAACTATGACCCTGCTGTAATTTTTGGGGATGCTACTGTGTTTCACTATTTGTAATTTGATCAGTGCACTCATATATATTTGTTATGGAGCTTTGTACTGTTATTTGTCTAATTTAAGAAGTTGAATATTAGCAGTGTTTCCTTATACTGTATGCCCATTTAGGCTAATGATCCCTATTGGCTGCCATTCGGTTGTGGAACTGTGTAGTCAAAACCACTTTGTTCTCACCAACACATGTCGCCAGTTAACAACATTGCTGTTATATAATTTTCAGTGCGTATACTGAGTACTTTGCTTATAGTAAGGAACATTTACATTGTCACTGCTGTACGGTGTTAACCACTATCTATTTACATGTATTTATCTCTTTGCAATAGTATGCATCGTTTTCCACCTATACCTGACCCCCACACTCGCCTGGGAGGCTGCCCTTTGGCGCCATCGTCCCGCTGATGAATTGATGTGAGCTGCTGGGTGAGTACGCCCCTACTCTATTCCATACCATGGGATCATTTTGCATGGTGCCAGGCATGATATGGATTGTGGATTGCATTATGTGTTTTACATTAAGTTATTACCTATTGGCATCATATGTGGGCATGTGTGTTGTTTTAGTGTATTTTACTGCACACATATATGCGCACACTTGAATGCACGCATACTGTAATGCCTCTGTCATTATTCCTCTTGTTTCTCACTTTCCCCAACATGTTCTCACTAATTCTCAGGAAGATTCTTGTTTCCAGACTTCGTTTGACCAATGCGCCGCGTCACTTCCGGTGCGCGCGTGTTTGCGTTCCACCCTGGAACGCGGAAGTGCGCCTCGGCGTTCTCCGCCTCCCTCACACGCTGGCTGCCTATTTAAACCTTCAGATATGGACGCATGGTGTTCCACTATTCTGGTAGGACGCCTGCCGCCTCCTGGATTCCTGAACCTTGCTCCATCTCCTGGATTACCAAACCCTGAACCTGGATCACGCCAGTCATCACTTGACGTCCGGACTCATTCTACCTTGAACTCGGGTCACGCCATTACTATCTTAAAAGACTGATTCAGCTAACCGCAAGTATACTGGTTACCAGACTTATGTAGCATATTGCCGGCACATGATATTCACTGACTGAACGCTAAATATACATATATACCAGAGAGTGAAACTTTAACCTGAACATGTGTATTCGCTGACAAGCCATTTACTATTGCTACAAACAGATACTGACATATGTCATTCAGTTCTACCTCCTGCTGCATTAGTTACATACTGATAGATCTCAATATAGTTCATAGGAGGTCTGTTTAATCCTAACTGCCTATGAAGGAATAGGCAGTGACTCATTATTGTAATTAACTGCCTATGAAGGAATAGGCAGCACTGATAAGATACACTTGTGTTCCAACTGAGGTTGTGATGAGCTGATTCCTGAACTCTTTTAACATTACAGAGAGTGACTAACGGGATCTTACTGAGAAACCTCTGCAGCTGTGATCCACAGTGTTATTCTTATTTTCAATATAGCAGGGTCTTTACATAATAGTGGAACCTAAAAAAAAAAAAAAAAAAAAAAAAAAAAAAATAATAAATGGATCCAGCAGAGTTAGCTAACCATATGATTGGACTTTCTCAACGAATGGACACTTTAACTGCTTCTATGAATGAGCTTAGACTCGAAAATGATGCCCTCCATAATCAAGACTTCGCCCAACCCAGGGATAGACCAGAGCCAAAAGTTTGTGCACCAGAACCATTTTCTGGTGAAAGAAGACAATTTAGACAATTTATTAGTTCTTGTAGACTTATGTTTGAACTTTGCCCTCGGACTTACTACTCTGATAGGATAAGAATTTTTACTTTAATTTCCTACCTTAAAGGTGAACCTAGACTATGGGCAGACTCATATGTAGAAGAGCATGGAGATCTTCTTGGTACATTCAATACCTTTCTAGACGAGATGTCTCTTTTATATGAAGATTCCAATAAACAATTAACTGCAGAGAATACAATTCGTAACCTCAGGCAAGCCAAGAGACCAGTAGAAGATTATATATCTGAATTTAAATGCTGGAGTCACGATACACTATGGACTGACATCGCTCTCAGGAACCAATTCAGAATTGGCCTATCTGAGGCTCTAAAGGATGAAATAGCTCGAGTAGAGTTACCCCCCTCTTTGGAAGAATTAATGCAACTTTCCGTTTCTATAGATAGACGTCTGCGTGAAAGGAAGGCTGAACGCTCTCTCTTATACCCTACTGATCCCTTTAAAAGATCCAAATCACCTCCCAAAGAAGTACCTATGGAGCTAGGTTCTATAAGAGGTCCTCTATCTCCCGCAGAAAGACACAGACGTAGAATAAACAACTTATGCATGTACTGTTCTGCACCAGATCATGTTGTATCCACCTGCCCTTTACTCAAGAAGAATACTCAAGGTAATCTTACTAACATTTGTATGCCCACTTCTCAAAGTTCCTTCACTAATTCCTATATTTATGTTACTCTTATTTTACAGTGGGACCAAGAAAAAATTCCTATTAAAGCCATGGTGGATACTGGGGCTTGTGGCAATTTCATTGACTTTGACATTGTACACTATAATAAAATTCCTTTCATCCGTAAAGCAACACCATTGTCCGTCACCTTTATTGATGGTTCATGTGCTTCCTCTGGCCCAATATGTACACAAACCATCCCTTTAAGGGTCTCGTGTATGAGTCAACATACAGAAGAAATCTCTTTTTATATCATTTCTTCCCCTCTTTTTCCAATTGTTTTGGGGTTACCTTGGTTACATCTCCATCAACCCAAAATCAATTGGTCAACTAGATCCCTAGATCTACAACCTACTCATTGTAAAGAGTTCTGTTTACCAGTTCTATCATTCTTAGAAACTAGTACACAGAACTCTAGTCTCCCTACGTATTTACATGAATTCGCAGATGTCTTTTGCAAATCTAATGCTGATGTTTTACCACCTCATCGCATTTATGATTGTCCTATAGAGCTAATTCCCGGTAGTACTTTACCTACTGCTCGTATCTATCCTCTTTCTCAACCGGAATTGGTTCATCTGAAGGAATACATAGATGAAAATCTGAAAAGAGGTTTCATCAGGCCCTCTACATCACCAGCAAGTGCTGCAATGTTTTTTGTTAAAAACAAAGATGGATCTCTACGACCCATCATAGATTATAGATCCCTAAATAACATCACAGTGAAGAACCGTTATCCTTTACCACTCATACCAGAACTCATTGAAAGACTTCAAACATCCAAGATCTTCACCAAATTAGACCTCAGGGGTGCCTACAATTTGATTCGGATTCGTCCTGGCGACGAATGGAAAACTGCATTCAAAACCCGATATGGCCTTTTTGAATATCTAGTCATGCCTTTCGGTCTCTGTAATGCACCTGCCACTTTACTTTAGAGGTTGACGCTTCTCATTTCGCTCTAGGAGCAATATTATCTCAACGACCTTCTTTAACAGAACCTCTGCATCCTGTTGCTTTCTACTCCAGGACTCTGTCACCCTCCGAAAAGAATTACCCCATCGGGGAAAAGGAACTGCTAGCCATCAAGGATGCACTCACAAATTGGAGACACCTGCTGGAAGGAGCTCTGCACCCCATCTCTATACTCACAGATCATCGAAACCTTCAACATTTAAAGGCATGTAAGACTTTATCGGCCAGACAGGTTAGATGGAGTCTTTTTTTTGACAGATTCAACTTCTTTATAACTTATAGACCTGGTTCTCAAAACACCAAAGCAGACTCCCTTTCTCGCATGTATGAAGACCAAACAACAGAGATACCACCGGTCTCCATCATACCACCTTCTCGCTTCATCGGAGTTACAACCTCATTTAGGGACTTACTATCACGTTCCTTTGCTAATAATCCACCATCCCTACCTTATGACCTCACAAGACAACCTGATGGTGTCTACACCTTTAACGGTAAACTCTATGTTCCGCCTGACCTTCAAGTTCAAACCCTCAAACAATGCCACGACGCTCCATTAGCAGGACACCCTGGTCTCAACAAGACCCTCCATCTTCTCAAAAGAGATTACTGGTGGCCTCACATGGTTGAATCTGTTCAAGAATATGTCCGATCTTGTGTGACTTGCGCCACCAATAAGCACTCTAGGAAGCCTCCTTTCGGACTTCTCACTTCTCTTCCTGTACCAAACAGACCTTGGGAAATAGTCTCTCTAGACTTCATTGTCGATCTTCCTAAATCACAAGGTGCCAACACAATTATGGTTTCAGTCGATCTTCTGACCAAGATGGCACATTTTATACCATTAAAGAAACTACCTACATCTTTACAGACAGCAGAGGCCTTCATTAACCACATCCTCAAACTACATGGCATTCCAAGTCAGATTATCTCTGACCGAGGCACACAATTTATTTCCAAATTTTGGAAGGCTTTATGTAAATCTCTTCAAATAGACCATCGTATGTCTACCGCATACCATCCTCAAACCAACGGTCAAACTGAACGTGTAAATCAGATTCTAGAGCAATATCTTCGATGCTACTGTAGTCACCTCCAGGATGACTGGTACCAGTTGCTTCCTTGTGCTGAATTTGCCTATAATAATACTACCAGTTCTTCCTCTCAATTTTCTCCCTTCTTCGCTAACTATGGCTATCATCCCAACAGTCTACCAACCTCTATTCCATCTAATAATGTTCCAGCAGTAGAAGACTATCTCACCACCATAAAGAATACTCTCATCAAATTAAAATCAAATTTATTGGCCGCTCAGAAAAGACAGAAAATATACTATGATTCTCGTAGAACACCTCCACCTCCTTACAAGATTGGAGATTTAGTCTGGCTCTCTACAAAGAATCTACGCCTCAAAGTTCCATCAAAGAAACTCGGTAGACAATTTACCGGTCCTTTCCCTATATCACATATAATCAACCCAAACGCTGTCAAATTAAAATTACCTACTGACTGGAGAATACATCCATCTTTTCACGTTTCACTTATAAAGCCTTATATTCCCAATTCCTTTCCTAACAGAACTCCACAACCTCCTCATCCAATTGATGTCTTAGGTGAAACGGAATATGAGATTGAAAAGATAATCAATTCAAGAAGACGTGGTTCATCACTACAATATTTAATTCGTTGGCTCGGTTATGGTGAATCAGACGACTCTTGGGAGGATTCCTCAAATATTCATGCCCCAAGATTAATTAGACAATTTCACACCAGATATCCTCAGAGACCATCTCCACTTGATGTTACCACTAGGGCCCCCTTGAGGAGGGGAGTATGTAATGCCTCTGTCATTATTCCTCTTGTTTCTCACTTTCCCCAACATGTTCTCACTAATTCTCAGGAAGATTCTTGTTTCCAGACTTCGTTTGACCAATGCGCCGCGTCACTTCCGGTGCGCGCGTGTTTGCGTTCCACCCTGGAACGCGGAAGTGCGCCTCGGCGTTCTCCGCCTCCCTCACACGCTGGCTGCCTATTTAAACCTTCAGACATGGACGCATGGTGTTCCACTATTCTGGTAGGACGCCTGCCGCCTCCTGGATTCCTGAACCTTGCTCCATCTCCTGGATTACCAAACCCTGAACCTGGATCACGCCAGTCATCACTTGACGTCCGGACTCATTCTACCTTGAACTCGGGTCACGCCATTACTATCTTAAAAGACTGATTCAGCTAACCGCAAGTATACTGGTTACCAGACTTATGTAGCATATTGCCGGCACATGATATTCACTGACTGAACGCTAAATATACATATATACCAGAGAGTGAAACTTTAACCTGAACATGTGTATTCGCTGACAAGCCATTTACTATTGCTACAAACAGATACTGACATATGTCATTCAGTTCTACCTCCTGCTGCATTAGTTACATACTGATAGATCTCAATATAGTTCATAGGAGGTCTGTTTAATCCTAACTGCCTATGAAGGAATAGGCAGTGACTCATTATTGTAATTAACTGCCTATGAAGGAATAGGCAGCACTGATAAGATACACTTGTGTTCCAACTGAGGTTGTGATGAGCTGATTCCTGAACTCTTTTAACATTACAGAGAGTGACTAACGGGATCTTACTGAGAAACCTCTGCAGCTGTGATCCACAGTGTTATTCTTATTTTCAATATAGCAGGGTCTTTACACATACTTGCACTTTTTCTGGGTATTATTATGTTTACTTTTCTACAGATCAATACTCCTTCCAATTAAACTCTTGAAGAAGCGGTTATTCCACGAAACATGTCGAGTGAAAGACTGAGTCATTATCAAATGTAGATACCATATGTTTGGAGGATAATATGTTAAGATATCCCATTGCCAAAACCAGCCTGAACTCTAACCATCCTCTGCCTGCTGCTCCTGCCTGAACTGATCCTCAGTGTATGACCTTGCTTGTCTGACCCTCTCTCCTGCCTGCCGTTTGCCCCTGGTACACCAGCATCCAGCTGACCTGCATCCAGCTGATCTGCATCCAGCTGACCTGCATCCCGCTGACCTGCATCCAGCTGATCTGCATTCAGCTGACCTGCATCTTGCTAACCTGCATCCACTGACCTGCGTCCAGCGGACCTGCCTCCTCTGCACTCCAGCCAGCTTCAGCCTCTCTCAGTGGTCATCATCTCCAATCTTAGAGTACCCAGCAGGCACTCATACCTCACTGTGCTCCTACGGTCACTGTCCCAACTCCAGTGACCCTGAAACCAGGGATGTACGAGAGGTCTCTCTCTGCACATCAGGCTCATCTCCAAGGTACGTGTCAGTGCCTCATATTTCCCATGTATAATATTTGATGTATAGGACACAGGTACAGCTATTATACTTTTAGAGTCGGTTCACACATAGGCGGCACGACTAGCAAAACGATTTGCAAAACGACTTCTGTATAGAAGTCAATGCAGATCGCCCCAAGCCGCCCCCGAAATACTACAGGAACCTTTTTTCTAAGTCGGAGCGACTTGCGTCGCTCCTATTAGAACGGTTCCATTGCAGTGAATGGGACGCGACACGTCAGGCGGCTGAGCCGCCTGTTGTGTCGCCCCAGTGTGAACCGGGTCTAAATAGTGTAGCACATATAACAATAAGCAAACAAGATGTACATAACAATGTTACTAATAAACATAGTGGCTCAAATGCCCCACAACCAAAGACAAGCAGAGAGAGGGAGAATGAAAAAGGGGGAAGAGTGTTGGCACCTCAAAAGTCCATCTTTTCTTTTTTTCCAATATTGACAACAAACCGAAAATATGATAAGATTATAGCTTATATTATAATATATTATACTGTATATTGTATTTACAGTCCTTTTTAGATAATATTTTTTCCTGAATATAAATACATATGGATTCCAAGCGTCTTCATACTTTAATTTCTTTAAATCTTTTCTTAAAATGTTTTCATAAAAGTTATAAAATCCTGAAATATAGTAAATATTTATTTTTTCTTGTCTTAAGCTGCCTTTAGAAAGTTTCTTGCATACTGACGTTTTGGTTGTCCTTACTTCTGCGAACAAAGGAGAAGCTATCATTGACTGTGATATGCAAGATTGTTGACTCTTGATCATTTGGGGAAAACAGACGATGTCTCTTCAACAATACACATTTGTGAGACCTGAAGGCTTTGTAAACATAGGGGAGTAGTTTAAATGGGTCATGGGTGTTTTCTCTAAGTTGTAGAGGCTTTGAAAACAATATAAAACTTTTAATCGTTCTCTTAAGTCCAGTTGTTATCTTGTTTACATGGCAATACACTAATTGTCCTGAATTTTTTTCAACCTTTTTAGACACTCAGAGTCTTATATCTTCCTGAGTTAGGCTCCATTCACATCTATGCGACAAAACGCCCGACGCCGGACGCTTGTGCCGCTAGAGGGGGGAATTCCCATTGCTGTCTATGGAGATGGTTCACATCTCATAGACCCCGTACGCCTGTCGCCTGAAAAAAAGTCCCGGACCCTTTTTTTCAGGCGACATTGGCGTTCTCCCATTGACAGCAATCGGAAGAATTTGAAAAAAATAAGTTTCACACTCGCGGCAAAATACGCCCCGTACGCCGTACGCCGTTGTCGCGGAGGTGTGAATGGAGCCTTAAAGGGAACAATTATTCAAGGGTTCAGCCTGAGTTTATTTATCAAAATTCATTAAAATATAATTGAATAATTGTATAAAAAATGTATATATATTTATTTTATAATTGCTACTATCTGGGTGCATCACCTTTACTTTATAGCCACACTATATATACATATTTCAGTTTGCTCTTTTCTATGAGAAGAAAAATTCAAGCACAGAAAACACATGCTTCTCTTACAAATATTACAAAGAGCAAAAATACTGGGCCTGATTCTGAAAAGAGATACGCAGACTTAACTGCTGTTCAGTCTGTGCCTAACTTTGAAAACGATTCTCAAAAGGCTTTTTCCAAAGTTAGGCAGAAAATCTGACATGTGTAAGACACTTACACGGTCAGATTTTAGGATGCAGTACCGCATCCGCCACTGGGGGCATTTCACATTGAAATGCAGCTTTGCGTATGCAAATGAGGACTTAAGCAGATTTTCAAAGCATTTCATCATTGTGATTTCTGCGTAAGTTCCGAATTTGCCTGCGCAAAACTAGGGCTGGTTTTATAATGTGTAAAGTTAGTCAAACCTTGTAAAGGCCCATTCAAGCGACGGCATTTGGTATGCATTCCTGAGGGAGAACTCCACGGCAATTTTTTAATTCAAAACCGGCATGGGTTCCCCCCCAGGAGCATACCAGGCCCTTAGGTCTGGTATGGGTTGTAAGGAGACCCCCCCTCCGCCGAAAAATCGACGTAGGGGGTCCCCCTACAATCCATACCAGACCCGTATCCAAAGCACGCTACCCGGCCGGTCAGGAATGGGAGTGGGGACGAGCGAGCGCCCCCCCCTCCTGAGCCGTGCCAGGCCGCATGCCCTCAACATGGGGGGGTTGGGTGCTCTGGGGCAGGGGGGCGCACTGCGGGCCCCCCCACCCCAGAGCACCCTGTCCCCATGTTGATGAGGACAGGACCTCTTCCCGACAACCCTTGCCGTTGGTTGTCGGGGTCTGCGGGAGGGGGCTTATCGGAATCTGGGAGTCCCCTTTAATAAGGGGGCCCCCAGATACCGGCCCCCCCACCCTAAGTGAATGGATATGGGGTACATCGTACCCCTATCCATTCACCTGGAGGCAAAAAGTAAAAGTTAGTAAACACACAACACAAGGGTTTTTAAAATAATTTATTATTCTGCTCCGGAGGCCCCCCCTGTCTTCTTTATTAGCTCTATTACCAGGGGGGGCTTCTTCTTCCACTCTCCGGGGGTCTTCTTCCACTCTCCGGGGGGGTTTCTTCTTCCGCTCTCCGGGGGGGGCTTCTCCGCTCTCCGGGGGTCTTCTTCCATCTTCTCCCCTCTTCCGCTGTTGAATCGGCGAACCCCGGTTCTTCTGCAGATGTTCGGTGCCTTCTTCTTCAGCGCTGGCTGCCTGCTATCTTTGTGTGTTAGCTCAATTAGTAACAGGCAGCCGGCGCGGTCTTCTGTGACGTCAGGGTCTTCTCTTCTGTTCTTCTCCCCTCTTCCGATGTTGCCTCGTCGCCTCTTGTCGCTGTAATGATGGAAGCGCGCCTTGCATCCCATTTATATAGGCATCACCGTCCCATCATGCTCCGGCAGGTACCCACGTGGTGGGTGCCTACCCACGTGCACCCACCACGTGGGTACCTACCGGAGCATGATGGGTTGTCGGGAAGAGGTCCTGTCCTCATCAACATGGGGACAGGGTGCTCTGGGGTGGGGGGGCCCGCAGTGCGCCCCCTGCCCCAGAGCACCCAACCCCCCCATGTTGAGGGCATGCGGCCTGGCACGGCTCAGGAGGGGGGGGGGGCGCTCGCTCGTCCCCACTCCCTTCCTGACCGGCCAGGTAGTGTGCTTTGGATACGGGTCTGGTATGGATTGTAGGGGGACCCCCTACGTCGATTTTTTGGCGTGGGGGGGTCTCCTTACAACCCATACCAGACCTAAGGGCCTGGTATGCTCCTGGGGGGGGGGAACCCATTCCGGTTTTTTCTTTGAAAATTGGCATGGAGTTCTCCCTCTCAGGAATGCATGCTGAGCGACGCTGTCATTTTTTTTTATAATTATTTGTTTTCCCGGCGCGTCTTTTTTTTTTCACCCGTCGCAACTTTAGTGTCCCGTCGAAATTCTCAAAGCCGCCCGGCATTAATTACGTTCGCGCGCTGCACGTCGGGAAAATGACGTCACACGCATGCGCAGTACGGCCGGCGCGGGAGCGCGCCTCATTTAAATTTTAAACGCCCCCAGGAGAGGAGGACCGCCTTACGACGGCGGCACTTAAGTTACACGGCCTGAAATTTCTAGGTAAGTGCTTTGAAGATCGGGCACTTAGGTAGAGATTTTAAGTCAGTGTAACTTAACTGCTGAAATTTAAGTTAGGCTACGTTTTTGGGAATTTGGCCCACTATTTTTTTTATTTAAGAATGTAAAGAATAGTTTGCTAGTAATACAAACAATCCAAGTCAGTCCAGAGCAGTAACAACTTAAAAATAAGTATACCAGAGTGAAAATGGTGTTCTTTCACTATGTGCAAGTAATAAAAAACGATTTCATAAAAAAAACATGACAGTTTTCAGCATGTGGAAATGTTGTGAAATTAGCAAATCTTGCATCATTCATCAAAGCAGATGAGAGATTTCCTTCTGTATGTCCTTCCTGGAGTGTTAATTCTAAAACATCAGGACCAGCATCAATATTTCTAAGCAATTTGATTTGATCCCTGGAAATAAATGATCCTATTTTTATCTTTCTAAGAATAAGAGAAGATTGTTTCCTGCTCTGTTAGCAGCAGATTGGGAAATCATTTATTACACTCCTGTGGGATGTTTACACAATTCTCTCCAAACAATTTTAGGTATATTCATTAACTGTAAAACAGGTCTGTGATATTGCGCAATTACTACTGATTTGACCAACCCCTAGATATACTGACATCAACACATAACCAAATAGTATTTTCTAAGAAACATGCATACAACATAAAAATCAGATAGCACTTTCCACTATTCTGAAATCTTTAAACAGAAAAGGCTTGAATTAAAACTGTAAAGTGTTTTTTACTTTTTTAAAGGCCACATATTTGTATACAGATATACTATATAATTTGATTGTATTAATTAATATGTGGGACATGGTGTATCTAATTAGAAATAAAAACGCTGGCTGCAAGATAAGTATGGGCTTACAAACCCCCTCTCCTTATACTCACCTAGGTAAACACAGCATTGATCTGATGCTTTATCTGTCCCCTGCTTCCTCTGCACTGAAAACTGTCCAGTCAAACACCACTGATCACTCAGTTCTCCTCTCCCCTCTGACTCTGTGATAGTCACTACTCTCTTCTCTGCCCCTCCAGTGCTCATTAGAGCAATGGGCTGGTGGAAGAGTGAGTAGCTGACTCAGTCTCCTAGTGACACAACTTAGAGGCTGAGACAGCTACCGGGCCAGGCTGGGGAAATATCCCGACTTTACAGTTAAGATCCACCCAAATGCCTGGATCGGGTGCTGGAAGCCTGGACTAAGTAACGTCAGCCGATAAGAGCTTTAGCCTGTTGTCGGATAGAAATGGGTCACATGAGTGCAGAACGAATATATATATATATATATATATATATATATATATATATATAGATAGATAGATAGATAGATAGATGGATAGAGTTAGATAGAAAGATAGATAGATAGATAGATAGATAGATAGATAGATAGATAGATAGATAGATAGATAGATAGATAGATAGATAGATAGATACCTAGGTTTCCCAAGGCATGGGAAACAAATATGTGAGCAAAAATTAATGGGAATTACTCAAAGTTAATGAATGAACATCAAATCATAGTCCGTCATAAGGAATGAGTCCCATACAGGAAGAAAGGATCACTGTGCTTGTTCAAGGTGAATAAAGACTTGGGGCCAGATTCACAAATGAGATACGACGGCGTATCTCCTGATACGCCGTCGTATCTCTGTTTCTATCTATGCGACTGATTCATAGAATCAGTTACGCATAGATAGCCATAAGATCCGACAGGTGTAATTGTTTTACACTGTCGGATCTTAGGATGCAATACCGCGCCCGCTGCTGGGGGGAGTTTGCATCGTAAACCAGCGTTGGGTATGCAAATTAGGAGTTACGGCGATCCCCGACCGTTTTTCGCGTTCGCTACGTTGCCGCTAGTCTAATTTCCCCGTCGCAAAATTTGTCATTTTTTTTGGTGCCTTAACTTTACACAGCAATCGTATTGCTGTGTAAAGTATGGCCATCGTTCCCGCGTCAAAATTTAAAAAATAACATCGTTTGCGTAAGCCGTCCGGGAATACAGAATTACGCTACGCGCGTCGCCGTTCAAAAAAATTACGTCACTTCACGCAAAGCACAGCGGGAGTTCGGAAACGGAGCATGAGCGGTAGGTCCGGTGCGGGAGCGCGCCTAATTTAAATGGCACACGCCCATTTGAATTGGCCCGCCTTGTTTTCATCGCAAGTGCTTGGTGAATCAGGCACTTGCGATGAAAAATTGCGGCGGTGTAACGTATCTAGGATAGCTCCGTATTATATGGACTCCTCAGGCTACCAATTTTGCCTGGTGTTCAAAGAGATAAAAAACAGCGCTTATGAGTGGGTAAGTGACCACTCAGTACTAAATAATCCCAAAGATCGGTGATGGTGTGATAGGTGATAGACTATGGTACAGGTGCACCAAACTACCAAGAAAATCACCTGAATGTGGAATACTCCCCCAATTGGGGTGCAGACTTACCACAGTAGAATAAATTCTACACTCAAACCATCAGATCAACAGGTACTGTATGGGGTTAACTTCTCAGACGGAGACACATGAAAGGCAAGAAAAACACATACGAAATGCATAGTGTGATATTGCACAAACACAGTCCTGCTGATATAGGTAAACTAGTGGTTAATGCCCGTACAGTGTATCAAACGAAAATGAACATATAAACAAATGGTATCACCGCTGTCGCTGACGTCTTCCAACCCCCAGGGGCCGCGCGTGTGCTGCGGGAATAGTAAGGTGTTTTTCCTTGCTGTGGTTGGCGTCTGGTGGAACGCGGTGGAACGCACTGTTGTCTTCCTGTGTAGCGCTGTCTGTAGCCACGCCCTGACGCGTTTCGTCACTTCCGACTTCAACTGAGGGCGTGGCTACACAGCGCCTTCAATATCTCTTTATACCCGAACAACTCACGGCTATTGGTTAAGTCCTCTCCGCCCACCGGATCTGATTGGTGCTGTTCGTGCCGGACATTTGGATGGACTTCAGCCGGGTTGTGCAGTGGGTTTTAAGAAGGAGATATGTGAATTAAGAAAGGCTGCACTTTAATACGGTCCGAAATGACCAAATAAAAGAAGGGGGGTGGCGCACTGTTCGTCCTGTCTGGGGAAATGTATCATTAATTAACGATCCATACAAGCAGAGCGCAAGAGGGGTGTTGCATAAAATATATATATCTCTATAGGAAGATAATATAGGAAAGAGAAAGGGGGCGTTTATTACAGGACACAAGAGGATAGTATAAATATTTATCAATAGTGTTTATATTTTTATTAACCCAAATTAGATATTGTATCCAATCACGTACGTTATGGGCGTGTCTAAGCAGTCTCATTTCGTTCCTAGGAACATTCGATTACACACTGCATACTCTGGGTCCGCATGCAGTGTATACTTGGAGCATGGCTGTAGCCGCTATGTACCAGATGCAAATCAATCGGTACCGTAGCCATAAGAATGATATTTCTGTCTAAAGGGTTTTTAAAATATATATATATATAACCCGGCCGTCAACAAGGTGCCGGATGTAGTCACATATTACTCACTTTGAGCAGTGCACAGAAACGTATAACCTTTCTCACACAGCAAAAGATGCATAGTGAAATGCATTCTTTTTTCCAAAACACTGTGTCTATGGAAGTATATAGTTAAATCGTTGTGGATAATCTGCAGTATACAGTTTCAATAAATGAGGAAACTCATTACAACTGTTACCTGCAAAGATTAAGTGAACCAAAGAATTAATCGGGACAAGGGATCAGTGGTGCCTGCTATAAATATTGTAAAAAACGCATTTATATAAAAGGGCCACCGTGAGATTTACTGTAATCTGGATGGTCGTTGTCATTATCATATATACAGGTCTGGGGCAAATAGTATACATGTTTTCACATATACCATATAGACCACATAGACTATGACACATAAAAATCTTCATCAGTTAAAATTGATAAAAATGATTAGAGGTAGGTAAGAGGTTGACACAACTTGATAAAAAAAAAGATATAAATAGATAAAAAACGGGGAGACTGAGCAAGATATTGCTGCTAGAAAGGGGAGGAGTCTACATAAAAATTGTATCTAAAAAATATTAATATATATATAAAAGATTTTTCCATAAAAAATCTGTATATAAAATATCTGTATATAAAATATTTTTCTATGTAGATAGAAATAGTGATATATCACAAGCGCTTGAGTACATGTTTCAGTATTAACTAATGTGGAGGATCTTGCTATCATATACAAAGAAACGGGCCAGGAGCAGCCCAAAAAAAATTATATGATAGTATTAATTGTGCATTGAGGTGGTGGTCCATTGCAATGTTATGTCTGACTGGAGACGAGAGACACACAGCACTGGTTACCAGGAGGACATTATTGCCAAAACTAAGTCCTGGTTTTTAAATGAACAGGACTAGAGGGTCATTAGTTCAGTGATCGCTTATGAAGCAGTTAATGTCCAGATCAACATTTAGCCCTTTCGGTGCCAATGTGCCTGCTAGGAATATCCACTCCGTTTCACGTTTTGAGAGTTCTCTCACGTGATTACATCCCCTCCATGATCGTTCAACGTGATCAATACCCCAAAATTTGAGGAGAGCAGGGTTGCAGTCATGGTATGTTTTGAAATGTAGAGATACGCTATGATCCTTGTAACCCAATTTAATGTTAGCAACATGTTCAGCAATCCTAATTTTAAGTTTCCTCTTGGTTCGACCAATATACATTAGGTGACACGGGCACTCTAACATGTATACTACATGTGTGGTGTTGCACGTGATGAATGATTTAATCTGAAAATCAATGTTGTTTGATGTAGAGGTAAATGATTCAATGCATCTCCTTGGTCTATCGGCTTCTTTACAAGGCAAACATTTTTTACAAGGAAAGAAGCCATCTTTGTCCCAAAATGTAGGAGGTTTTTTTGGGGGGTCCAGGACTTTTTTCACCACTTTATCTCCAAAGCTTAAAGCTTTCCTGTATATGAATCCAGGTTTTTTAGGTAAGACTGTATTCAGTATTTTGTCCAGGAATAAGATATGCCAATGGTTTTTAAAAATAGCTTCTACTTCCTTATACTGGCTGTGATATCCCGATATAAAGCTCCACTCGTGTAAATTCTTCTTAATCCGTGGCTGTGATGTGGTGAGACAGTTGGTTCTTGGTAACTGTGACAGTTCTTCAATGATATTATCCAAGTGGTTATTCTTATATCCCTTTTCTATGAACTTCCCTTTGAGTAGCTGGGCCTGTGACTGAAAGTCGTTATCATTAGAACAATTCCGTTTGACACGCATTAATTGGCCCTTAGGGATGTTTCTCAGCCACATCGGGTGGTGTCCACTTTGAATAGGTAAAAAACTATTGGAGTCTGTCGGTTTAAAATATACCTTAGTGCCAAGCCTATTGTTGTCTCTAAAAATATTAAGATCTAAAAAATGGACACTTTGTTGGTTATATTCGCTGGTTAGGAGAATATTGCATTTGTTGCTATTAAGATCCTTTAAAAACAATTCCAATGTTAAAAGGGGGCCTGCCCAAATAAAAAATAGATCATCGATATAGCGCCGGTAAAATAAAAGTTCCTTTTGCTGTTTGTTAAAAATTGTTTTATCCTCCCACTCAGCCATAAAGAGGTTTGCGATGCTTGGTGCAAACTTAGCGCCCATAGCAACTCCGTTTTTTTGTGTATAAAAGCAGTCATTATACCAAAAATAATTATGACCCAGGCAGAAATCTAAACAGTTACGCAAAAATATTTTCAGGGGATGTGAAATATCTTCTCTTCTAGAGAGGGCCCAGTTTAGTGCCAAAAGTGCATCATCATGCTGAATTATTGTGTATAGTGACGAAACATCGGCAGTTACTAGGTATACTTCATCAAAGCCTGATAGATCTATCTCTTGTAATTGGATGAGGAGGTCCTTTGTGTCCCTTAGATAGGCTTTGGTGGTCGTTACACTTTTCTGTAGATAGTGGTCCAAGAATTGTCCAAGTCTTGATGTTACTGACCCAATTCCGTTGACTATTGGTCTAGCCGGTGGGACTCTCTCATCCTTATGAATTTTAGGCAAAGTGTAGATTGTCGGAATACGGCAGCTGCTGGGAACAAGATACTTTCTCTCCTTAGTGGAGATTGCATGGGACCGATATCCTTCTTGTACCAGAGTCTGTAAGGTCTTTTCGAACTGTGATGTAGGATCATTTTTTAATTTCAGATAGGTGGCTGAGTCTGAGAGCATGTCGATCAATTGTGTGTGATAGAATTCTTTACTAAGAATCACTACACCTCCTCCTTTGTCCGCTGGTCGGATCACGATCTCTTTTCTTTTTTCTAATAACTCGATGCCATCCCTTATATATCTTGGATTGATGTCTTTTTTAGGTTTAACTAGCTCTAAGTCACGTAGAAGTAGGCCCTTAAAGACATCCAATGGCTGATTTGATCCTACAAGAGGGTTAAAAAGTGATCTATTCCGCAGTCCACTATCAGTGATCAATGCGGGAGGTTGGCTCGTCGTATTTGGATATTTGTTTAAAAAGTATTTTTTCATACTTAATCTTCTTGTGTATTTGTGAATGTCAATGAAGACATTAAATTTATTTATTGGGCGATTGAGGCCGCATTTCAAACCCAGATTTAAAATGTTAGTTTCTTTGTCTGTTAAAATAATATCCGTTAAGTTAAAAATACCTCCTAATCGTAATCTCTTACTCTTCTTTTCTTGTTGTTCCTTTGTGTGTCTCCCTGCTCTGCATCCTCTGGGTCTCTTCTCCAGGGTCCTGGTTGAGGACCTCTCTCTTGATCTGAGTGGGGTTGATCTCTCCGCTGTGGATCCCTGTGTGGTGGCCCCTGATTGGTTTCCCTGTACTGAGGGTACTGTTGTGGGTAAGCTGTGGGTCTCCCCCTGTGGCCTGATGCTCCTCTCCCCCTTTTTTGCCAACCCCGACCTCTCCCTAAAAAAGGACGTGGTGATTGGTATCTTGGTTCATATTCCTCGTCTCTTATGGATTCATATCTATTATGTACAGGGACATGGTAATAAGTATCCACAAGGGGTGGTCTCTGATTATAGTTAGAGGTACCCGCATTCCTACCCCTGCCTCTTACATGATTAGAGACATTTCTTGCGGGTGTGGAAAGGTGGATTGGATCTGCATTTCTACTAGTACCAGATTGTGTAAGAGTGCTGGACGACGGTTGTGTTCCTCCAGTGGCTTGTTCTTGCTGGGTTTCCATAACATTAGTTTCATTGTCCCCTGTCTCTGTAGTGTTATTTTGTTGCCAAAGGTAAATGTTATTGCTTCTAAAGTCACCTACATCTCGGTGGAACTTTTTTATCTTTGTTTTCTGAGTTTCTTTGTCAACCTTTTCTAGACGTTTCTTTATCCGATTGTTAAAATCAATGACCTGTTGTGAGTCTTTGATTGGGTCTAGTGCTGTTTGTAGTTCATTTATTTTTGCTTCTAATTTAATCATTTTCCTCTTTTTTCTCCTTAAAATGAGTTCCTGTAATTTGTTGCCCACCCCATTAAAAAAGTCTAACCACTCCACTATGGAGTCTCTATCATCAAGGCCATCCTGTGGTGTCACTTCCCATCTGAGGCTTCTTATGATGATTTTTTCTTTAAGGTACTGCTCCAATGTACATATGTCCCACCATGTTCTTACTTGTTTCTCAAGTACGTTACCCAAGGTGGTTAATGTAGTGTTAAAATTCGTTTGTGCAGCTGTTTGTTCATTTACGGTAAAAATAGTATTAATATCAAGATTTCTGTCACTAAGGAAGCGTAATGCATCCATGGCAGCCACGGAAAAGGTATATAAACTATAAATAGTTATATAAAGATATGTAAGAGGGTGCAATAAGTGAAGGCCTAATGATGCACTTCCGGCGCCCAGTGGTAGTCAATTACTTCAACCGAAGTGGTGGAGATGTGATATATACTATTATAAAGTGATGGGACAATCCCCACAATAAAGGTGGAATTGTTCAATATAGCAGCTATTTAAGTTAAATGGTGACCCATCTAAAGATATAGAAATAAGTTTATCAATAAATTATGAACTGGTGTTCAAAGAGATAAAAAACAGCGCTTATGAGTGGGTAAGTGACCACTCAGTACTAAATAATCCCAAAGATCGGTGATGGTGTGATAGGTGATAGACTATGGTACAGGTGCACCGAACTACCAAGAAAATCACCTGAATGTGGAATACTCCCCCAATTGGGGTGCAGACTTACCACAGTAGAATAAATTCTACACTCAAACCATCAGATCAACAGGTACTGTATGGGGTTAACTTCTCAGACGGAGACACATGAAAGGCAAGAAAAACACATACGAAATGCATAGTGTGATATTGCACAAACACAGTCCTGCTGATATAGGTAAACTAGTGGTTAATGCCCGTACAGTGTATCAAACGAAAATGAACATATAAACAAATGGTATCACCGCTGTCGCTGACGTCTTCCAACCCCCAGGGGCCGCGCGTGTGCTGCGGGAATAGTAAGGTGTTTTTCCTTGCTGTGGTTGGCGTCTGGTGGAACGCGGTGGAACGCACTGTTGTCTTCCTGTGTAGCGCTGTCTGTAGCCACGCCCTGACGCGTTTATGTGTCATAGTCTATGTGGTCTATATGGTATATGTGAAAACATGTATACTATTTGCCCCAGACCTGTATATATGATAATGACAACGACCATCCAGATTACAGTAAATCTCACGGTGGCCCTTTTATATAAATGCGTTTTTTACAATATTTATAGCAGGCACCACTGATCCCTTGTCCCGATTAATTCTTTGGTTCACTTAATCTTTGCAGGTAACAGTTGTAATGAGTTTCCTCATTTATTGAAACTGTGTTTCAATAAATAAATTAACTATGTGTTTTTCTTGCCTTTCATGTGTCTCCGTCTGAGAAGTTAACCCCATACAGTACCTGTTGATCTGATGGTTTGAGTGTAGAATTTATTCTACTGTGGTAAGTCTGCACCCCAATTGGGGGAGTATTCCACATTCAGGTGATTTTCTTGGTAGTTCGGTGCACCTGTACCATAGTCTATCACCTATCACACCATCACCGATCTTTGGGATTATTTAGTACTGAGTGGTCACTTACCCACTCATAAGCGCTGTTTTTTATCTCTTTGAACACCAGTTCATAATTTATTGATAAACTTATTTCTATATCTTTAGATGGGTCACCATTTAACTTAAATAGCTGCTATATTGAACAATTCCACCTTTATTGTGGGGATTGTCCCATCACTTTATAATAGTATATATCACATCTCCACCACTTCGGTTGAAGTAATTGACTACCACTGGGCGCCGGAAGTGCATCATTAGGCCTTCACTTATTGCACCCTCTTACATATCTTTATATAACTATTTATAGTTTATATACCTTTTCCGTGGCTGCCATGGATGCATTACGCTTCCTTAGTGACAGAAATCTTGATATTAATACTATTTTTACCGTAAATGAACAAACAGCTGCACAAACGAATTTTAACACTACATTAACCACCTTGGGTAACGTACTTGAGAAACAAGTAAGAACATGGTGGGACATATGTACATTGGAGCAGTACCTTAAAGAAAAAATCATCATAAGAAGCCTCAGATGGGAAGTGACACCACAGGATGGCCTTGATGATAGAGACTCCATAGTGGAGTGGTTAGACTTTTTTAATGGGGTGGACAACAAATTACAGGAACTCATTTTAAGGAGAAAAAAGAGGAAAATGATTAAATTAGAAGCAAAAATAAATGAACTACAAACAGCACTAGACCCAATCAAAGACTCACAACAGGTCATTGATTTTAACAATCGGATAAAGAAACGTCTAGAAAAGGTTGACAAAGAAACTCAGAAAACAAAGATAAAAAAGTTCCACCGAGATGTAGGTGACTTTAGAAGCAATAACATTTACCTTTGGCAACAAAATAACACTATAGAGACAGGGGACAATGAAACTAATGTTATGGAAACCCAGCAAGAACAAGCCACTGGAGGAACACAACCGTCGTCCAGCACTCTTACACAATCTGGTACTAGTAGAAATGCAGATCCAATCCACCTTTCCACACCCGCAAGAAATGTCTCTAATCATGTAAGAGGCAGGGGTAGGAATGCGGGTACCTCTAACTATAATCAGAGACCACCCCTTGTGGATACTTATTACCATGTCCCTGTACATAATAGATATGAATCCATAAGAGACGAGGAATATGAACCAAGATACCAATCACCACGTCCTTTTTTAGGGAGAGGTCGGGGTTGGCAAAAAAGGGGGAGAGGAGCATCAGGCCACAGGGGGAGACCCACAGCTTACCCACAACAGTACCCTCAGTACAGGGAAACCAATCAGGGGCCACCACACAGGGATCCACAGCGGAGAGATCAACCCCACTCAGATCAAGAGAGAGGTCCTCAACCAGGACCCTGGAGAAGAGACCCAGAGGATGCAGAGCAGGGAGACACACAAAGGAACAACAAGAAAAGAAGAGTAAGAGATTACGATTAGGAGGTATTTTTAACTTAACGGATATTATTTTAACAGACAAAGAAACTAACATTTTAAATCTGGGTTTGAAATGCGGCCTCAATCGCCCAATAAATAAATTTAATGTCTTCATTGACATTCACAAATACACAAGAAGATTAAGTATGAAAAAATACTTTTTAAACAAATATCCAAATACGACGAGCCAACCTCCCGCATTGATCACTGATAGTGGACTGCGGAATAGATCACTTTTTAACCCTCTTGTAGGATCAAATCAGCCATTGGATGTCTTTAAGGGCCTACTTCTACGTGACTTAGAGCTAGTTAAACCTAAAAAAGACATCAATCCAAGATATATAAGGGATGGCATCGAGTTATTAGAAAAAAGAAAAGAGATCGTGATCCGACCAGCGGACAAAGGAGGAGGTGTAGTGATTCTTAGTAAAGAATTCTATCACACACAATTGATCGACATGCTCTCAGACTCAGCCACCTATCTGAAATTAAAAAATGATCCTACATCACAGTTCGAAAAGACCTTACAGACTCTGGTACAAGAAGGATATCGGTCCCATGCAATCTCCACTAAGGAGAGAAAGTATCTTGTTCCCAGCAGCTGCCGTATTCCGACAATCTACACTTTGCCTAAAATTCATAAGGATGAGAGAGTCCCACCGGCTAGACCAATAGTCAACGGAATTGGGTCAGTAACATCAAGACTTGGACAATTCTTGGACCACTATCTACAGAAAAGTGTAACGACCACCAAAGCCTATCTAAGGGACACAAAGGACCTCCTCATCCAATTACAAGAGATAGATCTATCAGGCTTTGATGAAGTATACCTAGTAACTGCCGATGTTTCGTCACTATACACAATAATTCAGCATGATGATGCACTTTTGGCACTAAACTGGGCCCTCTCTAGAAGAGAAGATATTTCACATCCCCTGAAAATATTTTTGCGTAACTGTTTAGATTTCTGCCTGGGTCATAATTATTTTTGGTATAATGACTGCTTTTATACACAAAAAAACGGAGTTGCTATGGGCGCTAAGTTTGCACCAAGCATCGCAAACCTCTTTATGGCTGAGTGGGAGGATAAAACAATTTTTAACAAACAGCAAAAGGAACTTTTATTTTACCGGCGCTATATCGATGATCTATTTTTTATTTGGGCAGGCCCCCTTTTAACATTGGAATTGTTTTTAAAGGATCTTAATAGCAACAAATGCAATATTCTCCTAACCAGCGAATATAACCAACAAAGTGTCCATTTTTTAGATCTTAATATTTTTAGAGACAACAATAGGCTTGGCACTAAGGTATATTTTAAACCGACAGACTCCAATAGTTTTTTACCTATTCAAAGTGGACACCACCCGATGTGGCTGAGAAACATCCCTAAGGGCCAATTAATGCGTGTCAAACGGAATTGTTCTAATGATAACGACTTTCAGTCACAGGCCCAGCTACTCAAAGGGAAGTTCATAGAAAAGGGATATAAGAATAACCACTTGGATAATATCATTGAAGAACTGTCACAGTTACCAAGAACCAACTGTCTCACCACATCACAGCCACGGATTAAGAAGAATTTACACGAGTGGAGCTTTATATCGGGATATCACAGCCAGTATAAGGAAGTAGAAGCTATTTTTAAAAACCATTGGCATATCTTATTCCTGGACAAAATACTGAATACAGTCTTACCTAAAAAACCTGGATTCATATACAGGAAAGCTTTAAGCTTTGGAGATAAAGTGGTGAAAAAAGTCCTGGACCCCCCAAAAAAACCTCCTACATTTTGGGACAAAGATGGCTTCTTTCCTTGTAAAAAATGTTTGCCTTGTAAAGAAGCCGATAGACCAAGGAGATGCATTGAATCATTTACCTCTACATCAAACAACATTGATTTTCAGATTAAATCATTCATCACGTGCAACACCACACATGTAGTATACATGTTAGAGTGCCCGTGTCACCTAATGTATATTGGTCGAACCAAGAGGAAACTTAAAATTAGGATTGCTGAACATGTTGCTAACATTAAATTGGGTTACAAGGATCATAGCGTATCTCTACATTTCAAAACATACCATGACTGCAACCCTGCTCTCCTCAAATTTTGGGGTATTGATCACGTTGAACGATCATGGAGGGGATGTAATCACGTGAGAGAACTCTCAAAACGTGAAACGGAGTGGATATTCCTAGCAGGCACATTGGCACCGAAAGGGCTAAATGTTGATCTGGACATTAACTGCTTCATAAGCGATCACTGAACTAATGACCCTCTAGTCCTGTTCATTTAAAAACCAGGACTTAGTTTTGGCAATAATGTCCTCCTGGTAACCAGTGCTGTGTGTCTCTCGTCTCCAGTCAGACATAACATTGCAATGGACCACCACCTCAATGCACAATTAATACTATCATATAATTTTTTTTGGGCTGCTCCTGGCCCGTTTCTTTGTATATGATAGCAAGATCCTCCACATTAGTTAATACTGAAACATGTACTCAAGCGCTTGTGATATATCACTATTTCTATCTACATAGAAAAATATTTTATATACAGATATTTTATATACAGATTTTTTATGGAAAAATCTTTTATATATATATTAATATTTTTTAGATACAATTTTTATGTAGACTCCTCCCCTTTCTAGCAGCAATATCTTGCTCAGTCTCCCCGTTTTTTATCTATTTATATCTTTTTTTTTATCAAGTTGTGTCAACCTCTTACCTACCTCTAATCATTTTTATCAATTTTAACTGATGAAGATTTTTATGTGTCATAGTCTATGTGGTCTATATGGTATATGTGAAAACATGTATACTATTTGCCCCAGACCTGTATATATGATAATGACAACGACCATCCAGATTACAGTAAATCTCACGGTGGCCCTTTTATATAAATGCGTTTTTTACAATATTTATAGCAGGCACCACTGATCCCTTGTCCCGATTAATTCTTTGGTTCACTTAATCTTTGCAGGTAACAGTTGTAATGAGTTTCCTCATTTATTGAAACTGTATACTGCAGATTATCCACAACGATTTAACTATATACTTCCATAGACACAGTGTTTTGGAAAAAAGAATGCATTTCACTATGCATCTTTTGCTGTGTGAGAAAGGTTATACGTTTCTGTGCACTGCTCAAAGTGAGTAATATGTGACTACATCCGGCACCTTGTTGACGGCCGGGTTATATATATATATATTTTAAAAACCCTTTAGACAGAAATATCATTCTTATGGCTACGGTACCGATTGATTTGCATCTGGTACATAGCGGCTACAGCCATGCTCCAAGTATACACTGCATGCGGACCCAGAGTATGCAGTGTGTAATCGAATGTTCCTAGGAACGAAATGAGACTGCTTAGACACGCCCATAACGTACGTGATTGGATACAATATCTAATTTGGGTTAATAAAAATATAAACACTATTGATAAATATTTATACTATCCTCTTGTGTCCTGTAATAAACGCCCCCTTTCTCTTTCCTATATTATCTTCCTATAGAGATATATATATTTTATGCAACACCCCTCTTGCGCTCTGCTTGTATGGATCGTTAATTAATGATACATTTCCCCAGACAGGACGAACAGTGCGCCACCCCCCTTCTTTTATTTGGTCATTTCGGACCGTATTAAAGTGCAGCCTTTCTTAATTCACATATCTCCTTCTTAAAACCCACTGCACAACCCGGCTGAAGTCCATCCAAATGTCCGGCACGAACAGCACCAATCAGATCCGGTGGGCGGAGAGGACTTAACCAATAGCCGTGAGTTGTTCGGGTATAAAGAGATATTGAAGGCGCTGTGTAGCCACGCCCTCAGTTGAAGTCGGAAGTGACGAAACGCGTCAGGGCGTGGCTACAGACAGCGCTACACAGGAAGACAACAGTGCGTTCCACCGCGTTCCACCAGACGCCAACCACAGCAAGGAAAAACACCTTACTATTCCCGCAGCACACGCGTGGCCCCTGGGGGTTGGAAGACGTCAGCGACAGCGGTGATACCATTTGTTTATATGTTCATTTTCGTTTGATACACTGTACGGGCATTAACCACTAGTTTACCTATATCAGCAGGACTGTGTTTGTGCAATATCACACTATGCATTTCGTATGTGTTTTTCTTGCCTTTCATGTGTCTCCGTCTGAGAAGTTAACCCCATACAGTACCTGTTGATCTGATGGTTTGAGTGTAGAATTTATTCTACTGTGGTAAGTCTGCACCCCAATTGGGGGAGTATTCCACATTCAGGTGATTTTCTTGGTAGTTCGGTGCACCTGTACCATAGTCTATCACCTATCACACCATCACCGATCTTTGGGATTATTTAGTACTGAGTGGTCACTTACCCACTCATAAGCGCTGTTTTTTATCTCTTTGAACACCAGTTCATAATTTATTGATAAACTTATTTCTATATCTTTAGATGGGTCACCATTTAACTTAAATAGCTGCTATATTGAACAATTCCACCTTTATTGTGGGGATTGTCCCATCACTTTATAATAGTATATATCACATCTCCACCACTTCGGTTGAAGTAATTGACTACCACTGGGCGCCGGAAGTGCATCATTAGGCCTTCACTTATTGCACCCTCTTACATACCAATTTTGCCTGTCAAATAGTTGATGTGTGCCCTGGGGTACAAAGGCTTCGCCAATTTCACCAGTTTATCCAGCGTTGCCTTCTTCTTTATTTTGTTATGACCCCTAATAAATGTCTATTTTTTCACAAATACTTACCTATGTGTTATACTTCAAAAAGGACAGTTTGTTTGTGAGTAGGCAGGTACATTTCAAAAATACAAAGTCAAATTAACAAGGGACACCAACACCAACCAACCTCATTGAGGTTAAAAAAATGCAAGATAATAATGGGGTTGTATTAACTTAAAAAAAAAAAAAAAACAAGAGATCTTGATTAAAAAATATAAGAAAAAAAGATCACTGTAAATTTTTTTCTAAACATTATTATGGATATCTGGCTTAAAAAAATAAAAAGATTATTCAGGAGATCACGAGAAATAATAAAGAATCAGAACTCTGTGAATATCAGCAGCAAAACAACTTCATTATTCTAGCATTATAAAGAAGAAGAGAGTGATCTGCATTAAAAGATAAAAAATTTGCAGCGTGACGAATGTGCTATCTCCTTTACGAAAGATAGTTTAACCAGACCAAGCGCATCTATATCGTACTTGATTCAGAGCATGCATGGAATTTTGTGCGTCGGAATTGTCTACATACGCTTGGAATTTACGAGGATGGATTTTGTTGTTGGGAAATTTGAGATCAAGCTATCAAATTTTTTTGTCATAAATTCCGACAGCAAATGTCCGATGGAGCCTACACATGGTCGGAATTTCCGACAACAAGCTCCCATCGAACATTTGTTGTCGGAAATTCTGAGCGTGAGTAGTGACCAAAAAACTTAAAATCTGGGCTCACGGTGTCAGCATGTTGCTCCTCGGGGTCCACTGTGTCAACATTTTGCTCCTCTGGGCCACATTAGATAAAAAAAGTTCTTAGAAGGGGGTCAAGTATTTACAGTACATTAAAAGTCTCACATTTTCTAATAACACACCATACTGGATGGCAGTCACTTGTTGTGCGGTTTTAAAAACAGGACTAAACAAAATGATAACTTTACCTAGTCTATCCTTATCACTGATATGACAATACTGTAAAAGGAAAATTCATCTACTTCAAATTTAACTATAAGCTGAATCACAACCTAAAAGCTTTTCAACCTGCAGGATATGGTCTGTAAGAGGCTGTTATCAGCTTTTACTAATGTTCTTTCATAATTATGTTACATGCTATTTCAACCTTTTGTGAATATAGGTCAAAGTCACAATAAAAGGCTAATTACAGTATCTCTAAAATAGCAGAATTTCAGAAACAACTACTAGTTACTCAAACATATTTTGTGTTTGGTCTATTAAGCAATTTTTTATGATTTAGGGCTGAAACAGTACTCATATAGAGACATGACTATCTTTGTAACAAGCACAATATTTATATAGCAAATGGTAAAATCAAGTTATATAATGTAAGAAAACACTATTTCTTGCTTTCCAGTAGGGATGAGGTTCGAGTCGAGTTCGGCGAACAACGAACAATTACAGGGGTGTTTGCGGCAAATTCGAAAAGCCGCGGTACACCCTATTAAAGTCTATGGGAGAAATCTAAAGTGCTAATTTTAAAGGCTAATATGCAATTTATTGTCCTAAAAAGTGTTTGGGGACCTGGGTCCTGTCCCAGGGGACATGTATCAATGCAAAAAAAAGTTTTAAAAACTGCCGTTTTAACGGGAGCAGTGAATTTAATAATGCTAAAAGTGAAACAATAAAAGTAAAGTTAGCATGTGAAATATGGCATGTTTCCCATACATAGAACTGTCCCTGCACCAAGTGTCATTTCTGAAAGGAAAAAAAGTCTTTTAAAGCCGGACTTGCGGCAATAATGAATTGTCGGCTCTGGCAATGAGAATTCATTCATAAAAAAATATATATATATTAACCACTTCCAGACCTTAGGTGTTTTTCAGATTTGGTGTTTGCAAGACTAAAACAGTTTTTTCTGCTAGAAAATTACTTAAAACCCCCAAACATTATATATATTTTTTTCTAACACCCTAGAGAATAAAATAGTGGTCATTGAAATACTTTTTGTCACACCGTATTTGCGCAGCGGTCTTACAAGCGCACTTTTTTTGGAAAAAAATCACTTTTTTGAATAAAAAAATAATTTTTTTATATATTGTGAAAGATAATGTTACGCCAAGTAAAATGATACCCAACATGTCACGCTTAACCCTTCAGGTCTGGTGTGGATTTTAAGAGGAACTCCACCCCAAATTTTAAAAAAATGGCGTGGACGGAATCAGCATCGCCGACCACCTCTCTCCGCTGGACACAGCTGTCAGAACCTGTACTCACCGAGACCGAGATGCTGAGGGCGGCTCACCTTTGCGACCCTGTGCAGACCACTCCCTGGAGTTGGGACAGAGGAGGGACGGCACAAGGAGGCACCGGCGCCGGGAGCTGGCAGGAAGACTTGGTGCAGCTGACAGAAGCAGGGCAGGTGCAGAAGACTGGAAACAAGCGTTGGTCAGGCAGGAACTGGTAGGTGAGTCTGGTAGGGTCCACAGGAGATGAGGGCAAATCCGAGTCACAAGCCGAGGGTCAAGGGCAGGAGAGTTCAGAGGGAGTCCATGAGAGCAAGCCAAGGTCAAGGGGCAGGAGACAACAGCAATCCAGGTAACGTTAGCCAAAGGGTCAGAGGTTCCAGGTGAGAGGAGAGTCGTCAGAAATTCCGGGTCAAAACAGGCAGGTACGGCAACAGGAATGACAAATGACAAATAGGAATGTCCGGCCTCTGATTGGCCCCAGGGTTGCCGCATACGTGCACGTGCGCGCTTCCACGCACACGGCGCGCTGCCGTACCGCGCATGCGTGCGTGCAAACCATGCACAGGCATGCGCCGAAATGTCATTCTACTGGGCATGTGCGGGAATCTGTCAGAGATGGAGCTAGTACCCTGACAGTGCCCCCCCCCCAAGGGGCGGACTCTGGACGCCCAAACTGGTCATTAACTCCGGGTGTTCCAGGTGAAAGGCCCGAATCAGGCGAGGGGCATGGAGATTCCGGGAAGGCTCCCAAGAGTTATCTTCAGGGGGATATCCCTTCCACTTTATAAGGTATTGCAACTGCCTTCCTCTTTTCCTGCAGCTCAAGATAGCCTCCACCTCAAATTCTTTTTCACCCTCAATCTCCACTGGTGGAGGTGGCAGTTCTTCTCTACCGTTGAAGGGGTCAGACACAACGGGCTTAAGCAGAGAGGCGTGAAACACAGGGTGGATCTTGTAGGACCTGGGTAAAGCCAACTCAAAAGCTACTGGGTTGATTTCTCGCCTGATCTCAAATGGCCCGATGAACCTTGGACCCAGCTTCCGAGAGGGAATAGGTAACTTGAGGTTGATGGCGGATAGCCAGACCTTCTCACCCACTTTGAAGACAGGGCAATCCTTCCTCCCCTTGTCATGGAACCTCTTATAGTCCTGCTGAGCTTGCTGCATGCTTTCCTGTAACTTCTGAAAGTTTTGCTGGATGCAGGTCACACGTTCCTGGACCGCTGGCACAGATGTTTCCGGAATGGAGTCCGGCAAAAAGGAAGGGTGGAAACCGAAGTTAGCCCAGAACGGGGTTTGGTTTGTGGAAGAATGTATAGAATTATTGTAAGCGAACTCGGCTGTAGATAACAAGGAGGACCAATCGTCTTGGGAGACTGAGCAAAAGCATCGTAGATACTGTTCTAGCGTTTGATTAGTGCGCTCTGTCTGGCCATTACTTTGAGGGTGATAGGCCGAGGACAGACAGATCTTCACTTTCAAAGCTCTGCAAAGTTCCTTCCAAAATTTGGATGTGAATTGAGTACCTCTGTCAGATACTATGCTTTTGGGCACTCCATGGAGCTTGATAATCTCTTTAAAAAAGATTTTGGCTGTGTCTGCCGCGGAGGGCGTACCCACCATGGGCAAAAAATGCGCCATCTTGGACAGACGGTCCACCACGACTAGGATCGTGGTAAACCTGGCTGAAGGAGGCAAATCGACAATAAAGTCCATGGAGATGTCAATCCAGGGCCGTTCTGGGATAGGAAGGGGTTTCAGCAGCCCCCAGGTCTTCGTGTTTGGCCCCTTACTCCGCTGGCAGCGAATGCAGGAAGAGACATAATCCTTGCAGTCGGACCTCCATTTAGGCCACCAGAAGGAGCGAGAGATCAGTTCGGAAGTTTTACGGGTACCAAAATGGCCAGCCAATTTACGATCATGGAAGGTGCTGAGGATTAACTGTCTTGCCTCTGTTGGAACAAAAATCTTCCCACGAGACCACAGCAGGTCGTCCTTTTTCTCCAAGGAGGAAACCTCATGATCAGGGCACCGTTGGCATGCGGTCTTTAGAGCAGTCAACAAATCTGTTTGAGGGAGAAGCAAAAAATTTTGAGGTGACAGGATCGTGCTGGGCTCGGAAGTATCGGGCGTCTCTGGAAACATCCTGGAGAGGGCATCAGCTTTTCCATTTTTTGCGCCAGGACGATAGGTAATATGGAAATTGAAGCGAGCAAAAAAAAGAGCCCAACGGGCTTGTCTGGGCCTAAGGCGTTTTGCAGACCGTAAGTATTCCAGGTTCCTGTGGTCAGTGAAAATGATAATGGGATGCGCTGCCCCCTCCAGCAGGTACCTCCACTCCTCCAGTGCAAATTTTATGGCCAGTAGTTCTCTATCGCCTACGTCGTAATTGCGCTCAGGAGGACTTAGTTTCCGAGAGGCGTAGGCTACTGGGTGAAGAAGCGACTTTGGTCCCTGTCTCTGGGAAAGAATAGCGCCTGTAGCAGATTCCGAGGCGTCCACTTCTAGAACAAAAGGTAACGTAGAATCCGGATGACAAAGTACAGGTGCCGAGGTAAAGGCCGTTTTGAGTTTGATAAAGGCCTCCTGAGCCTCTTGTGGCCACTGGAAGCGGTGCCCCTGGCGGGTCAACTTGGTGATGGGAGAAACAATTGATGAAAAACCGATGATGAATCGTCTATAAAAATTGGCGAAGCCAATGAAGCGCTGAACGCCCTTTTTGTCTGTTGGAGGTGCCCACTCCTGAATAGCACTGATTTTCTGGGGATCCATGGCTACCCCATGCACAGAAATGATAAATCCTAAAAATTGCACTGATGTCTTTTCGAACTCGCATTTTTCTGATTTGAGATAAAGCCGGTGTTGTCTCAAGATGGTGAGAACCTGCCTGACATGTTGCCGATGTAATTCTTTTGTGGCTGAAAAGATGAGAATATCGTCCAAGTAGACTACGAGGAAGTCATCTAAAAATTGTCGAAAAATGTCATTGACTAGATGCTGGAAGGTGGCGGGCGCATTACAGAGCCCAAAGGGCATGACCAGATACTCGAAGTGCCCGAATCTGGACCTGAACGCAGTCTTCCACTCATCTCCTGCCCTTATTCGGACCAAATTGTAGGCGCCCCGGAGGTCCAATTTAGAAAAAACCTGAGCTGATCGGAACCTTTGAAAGAGCTCGGGGATTAGAGGCAGCGGGTACCGGTTCTTGATGGTAATTTTGTTTAACTCCCTATAATCAATGCAGGGTCTAAGCGATCCATCTTTTTTCTCGACAAAGAAGATCCCCGCCCCCGCTGGCGAGGAGGAGGGACGGATGAACTTTTTACTTAAATTTTCTTCAATATAGACCTTGAGGGTCTTCAACTCAGTCTCTGACAAGGGGAATATGCGCCCAAAGGGAATTTCAGATCCGGGCAAGAGGTCAATGGGGCAGTCATATGACCGATGTGGTGGGAGACAATCGGCTTGTTTTTTGTCAAAGACATCCTTGAAGTCTAGGTAGGCTGGAGGAACATGCTGTAGGTCTTCAGGTGGAGTAGCTAGCGTGGAGCAGGCGACTGGAACGGGTGCGAGACAGTGCTGGGAACAGTAGGTGGAAGGGAAGCTGACTTCTTTCTTGAGCCAATCAATGCAGGGCAGATGAACTTGTAGCCAAGGGAGACCCAGAATGATAGGGAACATGGGGGACGGGATCAAGTCCAAACAGAGGAACTCCCGGTGCCCAGAATCTGAGATGGCACAAAGAGGAAGGGTTTCCTGGGTAATCAATCCGGAACGGGGAAGAGAGCCATCAGCCAGATGAACTTGCAGCTGAAAATCCTTGGTACGGCAGGGGATACGCAGCTTTTGGGCCAAGGATGAGTCCAAGAAGCAGCTGCAGGCCCCGGAATCAATTATCGCCGGCAGACGTGTTGCCCCTTCCGGGAGCTGTAGGGAAAGAAAGAGGATAACATAAGTCTGAGGCAAACTGGTAACAGGGAAATTGATAGCAGATGGAGGTTTCGACTTACAAGGCCTTACTGGGCAAGTGCGCAAAAAGTGTCCGGCGGCTCCGCAGTACAGACAGAGGTTAGATTGACGCCTCCGGAGTCTTTCTTCTGGAGTCAGAGGGGCCCGTACTATACCAAGCTGCATCGGCTCTGGGTCGGGTAATGAGGTGTTTGGTGGAGCTGGGTGAGGCGGAGGTACTGGAGCATATCTTGGTGGAACCCAGTTAGGCCGGTTGGACTGGAACCTCTCCGAACGACGTTCTCGAAGGCGCCTATCCAGCTGAGTGGCGGTTTGGATTAAATCCTCCAGAGAGGCAGGGGGGGCCGACCTTGCAAGCTCATCCTTTAGGTTCTCAGAGAGGCCCTGGCGGTATTGGTACCTGAGGGCCAACTCATTCCAGCCTGTGTCAGCAGACCACTTTCTAAATTCGGCGGTGTAGTCTTCCACCGGCCGTCTCCCTTGATTTAAGCTGTGCAGAGTACCCATTGCGGTGGCTGCACGTAGGGGGTCGTCGTATAATTTCCCCATGTGGGTGAAGAAGGTGTCCATAGAGTCAAGTATTGGACTGCGTTGTTCCATTAAGGAGTGTGCCCATGCTTGAGGCTCCTCAGAAAGGAGAGAGATTACGAATCCAACCTTAACAGCTTCGGTCGCAAAAGTTCTAGGTTGCAAGGCCAGGTAAAGGGAACAGGCATTCTTGAAAGCCCGATATTTCCGGCGGTCGCCTGAGAATCGCTCGGGCATGGAGACCCGGGGTTCGGGATTACTCCCCATCATGGCAGGGCTTGCAGGAGCTTGGGCAGCAGAAGGTCCGGGTGAAGAGGCTAGGGCCGCAGTGGATGGACCTGGGGAACCGGCCAGTTGTTGGAGGCGGCCATCAATCTGGAGGTAGCCTTCCTGAAGCTTCTGGACTGCCTCTGTTAAGGCGGAGACCTGTTGGCACAGCGTCTCAAAGGGTGAGCGCGCCCTGTCGGTCTCAGACATCGGCTGGTTTGTACTGTCAGAACCTGTACTCACCGAGACCGAGATGCTGAGGGCGGCTCACCTTTGCGACCCTGTGCAGACCACTCCCTGGAGTTGGGACAGAGGAGGGACGGCACAAGGAGGCACCGGCGCCGGGAGCTGGCAGGAAGACTTGGTGCAGCTGACAGAAGCAGGGCAGGTGCAGAAGACTGGAAACAAGCGTTGGTCAGGCAGGAACTGGTAGGTGAGTCTGGTAGGGTCCACAGGAGATGAGGGCAAATCTGAGTCACAAGCCGAGGGTCAAGGGCAGGAGAGTTCAGAGGGAGTCCATGAGAGCAAGCCAAGGTCAAGGGGCAGGAGACAACAGCAATCCAGGTAACGTTAGCCAAAGGGTCAGAGGTTCCAGGTGAGAGGAGAGTCGTCAGGAATTCCGGGTCAAAACAGGCAGGTACGGCAACAGGTAAACACATAGGAGCTGAAGACAAACCAGCAACCTGTTCAGGGAAGGCTGCTGGTTTAAATAGGAATGTCTGGCCTCTGATTGGCCCCAGGGTTGCCGCATACGTGCACGTGCGCGCTTCCACGCACACGGCGCGCTGCCGTACCGCGCATGCGTGCGCGCAAACCACGCACAGGCATGCGCCGAAATGTCATTCTACTGGGCATGTGCGGGAATCTGTCAGAGATGGAGCTAGTACCCTGACAACAGCCCAGCGAATGACGTGCTGGAGCTTTGACATTTCTTATATAGGGGAAGGCGGGGCCACCCGTCCCGCTCTGCCGCCCTCCAAAGCACCTTGTCCCCATCAAGACAAACTTTAGATTGCTGTCAACAGTCTATCTTGTGCTACCTTTGAGAAATTTGTCAAGATGGAATTTAATAAATTTAATCAGAAAAAAGACCAAACATTCTACAACTTAACAAAAAAGGAACATAAGGCATTGCTTAATCTCAAACAAAATCCAGAAATAATCATTAGGAATGTTGAGCAATTGGGATCCAGAATACTACAGACGGAAGATCCTGGGAGACACAACCTACTACAAGACACTAGACACAGATCCAACAGAGACATTGAAGGCTCTGCCAATGGGCCCCTCACCAAAAAGGAAAACAAGAGCAAAAGCAGAACTGTTTTTCCCTTTTAAATAAGTTCTATATTCAGATAGGGGGGACAGCAATGGGAACACGCTTTGCACCCAGCTACACAAACATGTATATGGGTACATGGTACAGGTACATTTCCCTGATAATTAAGTTGTGGTCCATATAAGGAGGGCAGTTTTGGAGACATTGCTGAGTACTCTTGTTCTCATCCTTGCAGGGTGAGGTGTTCCAGGGAAGTTTGGCCAGAGAAATGATTGATTGGTCCAGGATATGGCTAGCCACCAAAACATCCTCCTCCGATAGCTCTGCACTTTAAACTAATTATAAGGTTCTAGCACGATGGTGCCTGGTACCAGCAAAGATCGCAAAATCTTTTCCGTCATACCCTGGGACCTGGTTTTGGTGATGCTCCCAACTGGGCACTCATATTCATATATGGTGGCAATGCCCGATTGTTCAAGAATTCTGGATGAAAATCTTTGAAGAGCCTTGGAAACCGATATCCCCCTAGACCCAGCCATAGCCCTTTTGAATCTTAAACCAGACTTACTAACTCAAACCCAACTCCGATTACTCACTCACCTTACCACCGCAGCCAAACAAACCATCACCAAGGCATGGAAATCCCAAACCTTGGTTGTGGCTGAAACCAAACACAGAATGAATAGATCCCTAGTCTTTGCTAAAATGACAGATATTGAGAAAGATAAACTAAAGAAGTTCGATAAAATTTGGCAACCATGGGTCAAGCACTGTTTACCGCCTGACTTTGACAAATCTCTGCTAATGCCTTCTTAACACACCTCATTATTAAACTCGTTTGAGTTACTTCACAATTGCGGGCCGCACTACCACTATGGGACACTCTCTCCCACTCTATCTCACCCCACTTCCTTCTCCTTCTTTCTTCCATGCTGCAATGTTAGGAGTGCGTGGTGGGTAGCTACCTACAACATACACAATCCTCTGTGTAAGCCCTGACCAACCACACACCCGCTTCTAGGCCTTACTATGCTTTTGGCTGTTTTTCAATACCTGACTACAATAGTAAGGCCCTTCTATATGGGATTCCTGCTCACACCCTCGCTGATAGCTGATTAGCATGGTTGAACTAACACTAGGTCACCCCTAGTAACTGATCACTCCTAAATTAACTTGACCGACAGCAGTACCATACTGTGTAAACTTCACACATTTACTACGCTGCACCTCCGGCCACGATCAAGGTCAGTTTGACCTTGGATGGATGGATATGCCCCTGCCCGCTCACAGATTGCTCCCACCAGTGGTGAGCAGGTGGTCTCGAGGCACACACAACAGTGTACTACGACCGGAGGTGGTCCCAGGCCACAGCCTTTATTTATCACTTGTTGCAATGGTTACATGTTAAACTTTCCTTCAATGTTCAACCTCTAATCTCTTGCCTTGTACACACCTATGTTTGATGAAAAGATATCCCATGTACATGTACAGTTATTGTTTCTGTCTTTCTGATGTAACCCTCAATAAAAATATTGAACCATAGAAAGGATTGATTTCCAGTAGTCTGGATTGATAAGTCAGTTTTAGGGACAAGGAATTTCGTAGGTTCAAAGAGTTTTGGGAGAGAAAAACCTCCAACTTGTGTGAATCTATGCAGAATATTGCTTATATTGCTTATATTGTTTTCTAGCCAAAACTATGTTTTTTTTTATTTTTTTAACAAACTCTTAGGCCCCGTACACAGGGACGGACATGTCCGCTGCCGGATTTTGGTCTAATGTGTGTACACACCATCAGACCAAAATCCCCGCAGACAGCGAACGCGGTGACGTGGTCGCGACGTGGCCGCGACGATGACGCGGCGACATGCACAACCCTGGAAGGTCAATTCTTCCACGCATGCGTCGAATCACTTCGACGCATGCGAGGGCTTTCGGCCGAGCGGACATGTCCGGTGAGTCGTACAGACGACCGAACATGTCTAACGGACAGGCTTCCAGCGGACATGTTTCATAGCATGCTATGAAACATTTGTCCGCTGGAAACCTGTCCGCTAGGCCGGGAATCCGGTCCGGTTGGCCGTACAGACGACCAGTTTCAGCAGACATGTTCGGTCGTGTGTACGAGGCCATAAGTATCTACCAGACTGTAGATGTTGATGTTAAACTAACCAGTTTGTAATTATATGGCAAAGACTTTGATTCTTTTTGAATATTTAGACTTGCACCAATCTAGCAAGCCTGTCATTAATACTTCTCTAAACATATAACAGAGCACATTTTTGAGCACTTTGAGCTCTTTGAACACATGTGGGTATATGCCATCTACTGCAGGTGTTTTATTTGCATTTATTTTCTCTAAATGTTTTTGTCTAAATGTTTTTATCAATTTTGTGCCATTGTGTCTATGTCAATTTTATTTCATTATGGACTTGAGTTCCCCATTTTCCTTTGTATATACATTTTTGTAAAAAGGGTATTTAATAAATCTGTCTTCTCTTTGTCCCCAGTCACCAACTTATTTGTGAAGGGCCTACATGCTCACATCTGACCTTTTTATGATTAATATATGTGAACAAATATTTGGGGTTTGCCCTACTCTCTTTCTCAACCTGTTGTTTGTTTTGATTTCCTTTTAACATATATATTGTTATATTCTTTGTAGCTTTCAAATAATGATAGTGTTACTTTATTTTATATTATCAAATGTCCTTTCTTGTTATTCTTCGCGTTTATTCTTTACGCCTTTTAAATATATTGCCTGTGGCAATAAATTTTCCATGTGTTTGCATAAAGCTGATTTCTTATATTCACATTTCTGTTTTATGTTCTCTGATGACAATATTCCTTTCTCAGTTGAATCTCTGGAAAGTAGCCCTCATGCCGCGTACACACGACCATTTTTAATGATCTAGAAAAAACTATGTTTTTTTCAACACGATTATTGTTAACCACTTCCATACCAGGCACTTACGCACCTTCCCGCCCAAGCCAATTTTCAGCTTTCAGCACTGTTGCACTTTGAATGGCAATTGCGCGGTCATGCTACATTGTACCCAAACAAAATTGGCGTCCTTTTTTCCCCACAAATAGAGCTTTCTTTTGGTGGTATTTGATCACCTCTGCGATTTTTTTTTGCGCAACAACTAAAAAAAGACTGAAAATTTTGAAAAAAAAATAAGTTTTTATTTTTTTCTGTAAATTTTTTTGTAAATAAGTTTTTCTCTTTCAATTACGGGCACTGATATGGCGGCACTGATGGGCACCGATGAGATGGCACTGATGGACATCGATGAGGTAGTACTGACGGGCACAGATGAGGTGGCACTGATTGGCGGCGCTGGTATGCGGCACTGATGGGCACTCATAGGCGGCACTGATGGGCACACATAGGCTGCACTGATGGGCACACATAGGCGGCACTAATGGGCACACATAGGCGGCACTGATGGGCACTCATGGGCGGCACTGGGCACTCATAGGGGGCACAGATGGGCAGTCATGGGCGGCACTTATGGGTGGCACTGATGGATACTTATGGGTGGCACAGATGGGCACTGATAGGTGGGCACTGGGCATGGATGGGCACTGTGGGGTGGCACTGATGGACACTGTGGGGTGGCACTGATGGACACTGGGGTGGCACTGATGGACACTGTGGGGCAGCACTGATTTTCCCAGGTTGCCAGTCAGTGCCCATTTGTGGGCACTGATTGGCATTTTTTTTTTTAATGCTTTTTTTTCCAGCCTTTTTTTTTTGCAGGCTTTTTTTTTGTTTTGCCCACCCTGGGGGTCCAGGGTGGGCATCCCTGGTGGTCCAGTGTGGCGATCCGAGGGGGGGCTGCGCTGATAAACAATCAGCGCGAACCCCCCTGTCAGGAGAGCCGCCGATCGGCTCTCCTATACTCGCGTCTGTCAGACGCGAGTGAGGAAGAGCCATCAACGGCTCTTCCTGTTTACATCGTGATCAGCCGTGATTGGACACGGCTGATCACGTGGTAAAGAGTTTCCGCCGGAGGCTCTTTACCGAGATCGGAGATGCAGGGTGTCAGACTGACACCCCGCATCACCGATCGCCGCGCTGCGCGCCCCCCCAGGCGCGCGCGGCATGAAATCTTGAAGGACGTCCAGGAACGTCCTGTCAGGATTTCAAAACCACTTCCTGGACGTAAATCGGCAATAGGCCGGGCGGGAAGTGGTTAAGCCTGCCTTGCCTACACACGATCGTGAAAAAAGATGCTCTAGAAAAGAGCGGTGACGTACAACACGTACGACTGCACTATAAAGGGGAAGTTCCATTCGGATGGCGCCACCCTTGGGGCTGCTTTTGCTGATTTCGTGTTAGTAAAAGTTTGGTGAGAGACGATTCGCACTTTTCAGTCTGTTACAGCGTGATGAATTTGCTATCTCTATTATGAACGCTAGTTTTACCAGAACGAGCGCTCCCATCTCATAACTTGCTTCTGAGCATGCGCGTTATTTTCACGTCGTTAAAGCCTACACACAACCATTTTTTACAACGTTAAAAACAGCAAAGCGGAAATTTAGAGCATGTTCTAAATTTTTAATGGCCATTTTTAACGCCGCAAAAAATGCTCTGGAGCCCACACACGATCGTTTTTAATGACATAAAAAAAATTTCATTTTTCACATCGCGAAAAAACGGTCGTGTGTACACGTCATCAGCCTTGGGGGGAAAATGCTCTCTTAAAATGATGTGTTTACCTTTCTAGCATGTACTTGTTGTTTACAGCTTAAATGAAATTAAATCATGCTATGGTCACTGCTACCCAAATGTACTTGTATATGAACATTAGTAAAAAGATCTGAATTGTTTGATATTTCCAGGTCCATTTCTTGTTAAAAGTTCCATAAACTATACCATAATAACGGGTTTATACATTTCTGCCATTTTACTGTTCCAGCACTGCCATTACTTCAGACGATTTCATCATAGTTAACATCTCCCATTATTACAACTGTCCCATCCCATGCAGCCTTTTAGATCTGTGCAAGAAGTGGAGTCGTTATTTTCTTAATTACACTAGGGTGCCTGTACCAAACTCCATTATTTAACTTTGCAGTTTGCACACCAATATGCAGCTCCGCCCATAATGCCTCAGCACCATCTTACAGTTCATCAACAAGGTCCTTTTTTTTTTAAAGTGTATTTTGTGCGTGTACTCGAGAGAGGAGCTGGACTGCAGGAGTTGGGAGTAGGCAGGCCTCCCCCAGAGGCAATCTGCCACCTTTCTCCATGCCCCGGGTGGCAATGGTGGGTGTGTGAGGGGGTCCTCCCACACAGCCCGCCCTACCTGCTCTGCTTTGAAGCCCAACGGGGCAGAGGGACTCCCTATAAGGGAGTGAGAGGATCTAGCCCGCTCAACCAGCCCCGTTAGTCCTTCACCTCTCTTTTTAGAGACAGCATGGTCAAAGTGCGTGCATGTTAACCCAATTTCGAGTGTGTGTAAGTGTGGTGGTTTTTGTGGGATGGGGGTGGACGTACTAAGCGCAGGCTTACCTCGCATAGCACACCCACCGGGAGCCGGGCTGAGACCACCAAACTCAATTCACATGTAGCTGAGACCGGGATCCAATCCCCTAGCTGCAGAGGTGAATGGCTTGTCAGCGCAGTGCCAATCGCGTTGAGCCACCGCAGCTCCAACAAGGTCCTTTTTCACACTCACATTTAAATCACTTCTCACAGACACCTCCACCTTATTGTTTTATCTCATAGCCATGAATATTGGTAGCCCAATCATGTAAGGAAGGAAACCAAGATTCTGCAATACCAATTAGATCATAGTTTTCCTAATACACCAATGCTTCCAACTTTGTTTGGCGACTACTGGCATTTACAAACACTTTAATCTATTGTTGTGTTTGTACTTGTGTTCTTCATATCTTTGTTTGTAATATAAATAATCCTGTAATTGCCATTGGTTGTCTGTAACATGTTATTTTACTTATAGACGGCCATAGGACTTCTCCCATATTCCGATATTCCACCCTTCATTGACACCTTTTTTGACACAGCAAATTCATCTGTTAATCACCATTTCTACAGCATTGTTTAATATACAGATGTTCAGTGTCACAGTTCCATTGAATTAATTATACAAAACTGCCACGCAAACATGTATTCTAAGATTAAACCACTGTGAAAAATATTTATGCAGTAGCTGATTTCTGCTTCTGTCACATTTTTCTGAACCCAGCTATGATAATAAATTCATTACTATGTGTTATGTTTTCATATACAGTATTTGAAATATATGAAGTATATAACAGATACTGTAGCCAAACCAATATACGGTATATATTGAAATGTTTTCTGTTCAGTGTTTTACTCTGTTATCGTTTTTGTAAAAACAACTTTGTTAACCATTGAAGTACATTATGGGGTGTTTGTATCAATGACAATAAATTCCCCCAGTTAAAAAATGTGAAAGTAAAATTTAAATTTTTTTGGGAGGAATGTATTAAATGACATTCATTTGGAAAATCAAATGAGTTCAAATAGTGCTTTGATGAATCTTGTTAGTACCGTAGCAGCTGTTTTTGTACCTATGGATTGATCTTTGTGGGAAGGTTTTTTTATAGAAATCTTGTTAAATAATAGAAATGTAATTTTTCTCATTTATGGACATGCTTCCCATGGTACTGATTTTTTTTTTTACACAGTTTCAGAACTGGGAGGGTTATTGTAATAATAAAAAAAAAAAAACAGTGATAGCTAACTGCTGGGTTCAGCAAAACTTGAGTTTGGACCGAACCCAAGCATGTTATTGACTTAAGCCTCGTACACCCGATCAGTCCATCCGATGAGAACAGTGCGAAGGACCGTTGTCATCGGTTAACCGATAAAGCTGACTGATGGTCCGTCGCGCCTACACACCATCGGTTAAAAAAACGATCTTGTCAGAACGCGTGACGTAAAACACAACGACGTGCTGAAAAAAACGAAGTTCAATGCTTCCAAGCATGCGTCGACTTGATTCTGAGCATGCGCGGGTTTTTAACCGATGCTTTTGCATACTAACAATCGGTTTTGACCTGTCCATCAGTTAAATTTTAAAGCAAGTTCTAATTTTTTAACCTAAGGTTAACTAACCTATGGGGCCTACACACGATCAGTTTGGACTGATGAAAACGGTCCTTCAGACCATTGTCCTCTGGCTATCCTATCGTGTGTACGAGGCCTTATGCCGCGTACACACGGTCGTTTTTCGGCATGAAAACGTAATTTTTCCAACTTCATCATTAAAAACGATGTTGCCCACACGCCATTGTTTTTGAAAAATGATGAACAAAGCGCGGTGACGTACAACGCGTACAACATCACTCTGAAGGGGAAGTTCTATTCGCATTTGGGCTGCTTTTAGCTGATTCCCTGTTAGTAAAAGACGATTCGCGCTTTTTTGTCTGTTACAGCGTGATGAGTGCTTACTCCATTATGAACGGTAGTTTTACCAGAACGAGCGCTCCTGTCTCATAAATCGCTTCTGGGCATGCGCGGGTTTAAAACGTCATTTTAGCCTACACACGATCATTTTTTACAACCCGAAAAACGACATTTTAAAAAACGACATTAAAAAATGCAGCATGTTCGGGGAAAAAAAATGTCGATTTTCAGAAGCCAAAAAACGATGTGAAGACACACACGATGATTTCAAATGACGTTTTTAAAAATGTCATTTTTTTTCATGCCGAAAAACGACCGTGTGTTACAGTAGATATATGGTTTTCCATCATTGGTCTCTTTACCAAAATGTTATTGACTGTCTGGGTCTGGCTTTAATATATGAGACCCACCAACCTAGACCAAACATTTAGCAAATGAAAGTTAATTTAGCAAAATCTAATCTAAACCAAAAAAAAAATGTAGTATATTGCAACTTACCTGCCCTTAAATTTAGTTGTTGTATTCATTTAATTTGTTCAAGCTTTTGTCCCTTTATTTTGTTCTTGGTGAGTCAGCAAGTAACACACTTCTTGTCATCTATTGAACAGTTAAAACAAAATACAATTAATGGTATTTATTACAGACCAAAAGAGAGCAAAAAAGAGAACTTCAGTATTAGGGCATTCCGTAAATTAGGTGTACCTTAAACTTTCCACTAATCTGACAAAATTCAAATTCAGGCACTACAATAAATGTTTACACATTACAATTTAAAAAGAAATACTTATAAGTCTATATACTTCACTAATAAATACTTATAAGTCTATATACTTCACTAATATCAAGTCTATATAATTTTCTTCAGTGCTGCTTTTTTCAATCCTGGATTATTGGGAGCCAGCTGTTACTTCTGTCCTTACACATGCATTACCCTGATGAAGCGCTAGTAGATTCTATGCATGCACATAAGGAGATCTAGGTGGCTGTCATTTTAGTTATTTGTTGCATTGGTATTTGTGACATCAGCAGATAGTGACGTTATGACACCAAATAAACAAGTTCACAAGCTTTATCAAGAACAGGCAAGTCTTGTGATAGCTTAGAGTTAAAGCCTATAGTATTCTGTGATATAGTCCTAAATATGTAATTCTCATGTAGTTGAGAAAAAAACAAGTAGAAGAGTGGTAAAGCTCAAAAAACGTTTTGAAAACACAGGTTAAACATATTTCTAATAGGAAGGGGGAGAAATGCAATGGTCTAAAGTTATAAAATGGTGGAAGATCTGCTCTAAGCAGATTTTCAACACCCATGCCTCATTTAACCAGATTTGAAAGTCTGAGCTCTAGATACAGTTGCATGAGGGACTTCCAACTAGCTCATCACACTGCAAATGGGGAATTACTAGATACAATAAAGTAAGATTGTGATCTGTGGTTTAGCCCGCAACTATCTCACCACACTGCAAATTAGGTATTACTAGATACAATAAAGTAATATTGTGATTAGTGGTTTAGCTCACACATTCACAATTACAAAAAAGGAACATAACCCAAAGGGGTGTTAGCTAAAGTAAAGAGCACCAGGTCCGAAACTGTCCCATTGGAAAGCCTCAGGGTCAAAGGGAGTCTGCTGTGTGTCCATATACTGATGTTTCAATTGGTTTAAGTTCAGCTGGTCTCCTCCCAAACCCTCTAATGCATTTTACTCTCCCACAGTAGAGGTGGGAGTGACAGTGTATCTCAAGATTATATGCATCATTAGCCATCAGACAAAATAGAACACAACTGAGTGAACAAACACAAAATAAAAAACATGTGTTCAATACAAAAACACTGCTTCAAAATATTAATGCATATACAGTACATATAAATTGAGCTAAGATTACAGAGCTGATGGCAGTTGAGTGATTGAAGTTCATACTATATAGACTCAAATCCTAGAAAACAAGTAGCTAGCTAGTCACATAAGCAATATGAAATTAAAAAGGATGTTAGTATTAGGAATTGTACAGAGCACTAAAAACCCCAACTTCATTAGTATGTCCTGTAATAGGTAAGAAATGTTTCATAAACAATAAACAGATTAAAAATACAAGATATAATGGTGACCTGTGCTCAGCTGGAACTTACAAATAACATAAAAAGGAAAATAGAAATAGCTTCAATACCCAGACCCAATAAAAAGCATCTTTATTAATAATTGCATATTGAAAATAGCATCTAAGATCAAGAAATAAAACAAAAATGTAAAAAAAAAACAGCACCTATTCAAAAGACTAATGATGGTGCCTTAGAGACCTCTATGATTAAGCCATGGAAGGGTGAAATGCAGTAGAGGGGCGTAGTTGGGGAGAAAGATCAGTTGAAGCCAGTTTCCGTATTAAATGACCAGGCAGTTTGTTCCTTGTGTGTGGATCAATGCATGTTTCTATCAGTTATCCTTACAGCAGTATCACAAATTATTAGAGATTACAAATGTGTAATTGTGTATGCAGAGTAAGCTTAAATCCATACAATGTTTGCTTAACACGTGGTATTAGAAGTAGTTAGGGATTTAAACACAGCAAGATGTATTTGTTAACAGTAAATGTTTTGTTTCATTTGTGTGGCCTTCTGGCTTATAATTTTTATGGGTATTTAAAGGGGTTGTAAAGGTACAATTGTTTTTGCTTAAATAGCTTCCTTTACCTTAGTACAGTCCTCCTTCACTTACCTCATCCTTCGATTTTGCTTTTAAATGTCCTTATTTCTTCTGAGAAACTTCCTGTTCTTATGTGTGTAACTACACACAGTAATGTGAGGCTTTCTCCCTGGTGTGGAGAAAGCCTCTTGAGGGGGAGGGGGCGAGCAGGAGTGTCAGGACGCTCTCTACTTTGCAGATAGAAAAAGGAGCTGTGTGTTAGTGGGCATCCTGACTTTCATGCTCGCCCCCCCCCCCCCCTCAAGAGGTTTTCTCCAAACCAGGAAGAAAGCCTCGCATTACTGTGTGGAGTTACAGCCAGAAGAACAGGAAGTTAGGATTTCTCAGAAGAAATAAGGACATTTAAAAGCAAAATCAAAGGGTGAGGTAAGTGAAGGAGGACTGCACTAAAGGAAGCTATTTAGGGAAATGTTTTTTTTAACTTTACAACCCCTTTAATAAAATTCCATAAAAAATATATACAGTATATATATACATACACCCAGCACAGCTAACATGTAACCAGCAAAAAAAAAAAATTAACATTGTTTAACAATGTGTGAAAAACAGAAGTTTTAGTTGCACACATTTGCAAATATATGTGGAAGCCACACTGCCTCGTCAAGACCTCTCAATGCAGAGGGGTCCCTAATTCTAACCTTTGACAACCTCCATCATGGAACATACAGTATACATCAATTAATAAATTAATTGAGGTCAGATGTGTCTGAAGGTAGCCCATTTCTTCTTAAAGGCACAGAGACACATTAGAAGTCCAGCACAGTAGAATGGCAGCTAAAGATCTCTAGTATGTCCCCACACCAAATCCAGCAAGCTAAACAAAAATGAAAACTGTTTCACACAATTTATAACTAACTTTATAAAGTAAGGTGCATATGGAAGGGCATTTTAAAGAACATACAAAATACAAAAAGAGACGCTTTTTAAGTGGAGTTACTTTTCTAAGCATAATACAGTGACAGGCAAAAAAAGTTAACATTTTTACAGCTGAAAGTTAAGACATTTGCTCTATATGAAATGACTAAATCTGTGTTTTTATATTCAGAGTTCAATTTTTTTTAACTCAATGAATATCAAATATTCATGATTAAAAAGAAAACACTTGACCTTAGTGTCAAGAAAATACGGACAATTCAAAACAAATTTTGCATTAACAATTTCTAGTAGCAACAGCACTCAGATAGTATTTAGTCCTGAATTTCAAATAAATAATGTGTAAATAATGTTATACTCTTGGACAGTCACAGTTTATGCCCAGGCTGACCTCTAGTGATAATTAAAATCTAATATGGCTACTTAGCTCACAATTGTAAAGCTTTACCAATATCTGCACTGACCATTGTCCCTTTTCTCTTTGCAGGATTATAGTGTCTTTTACCTTTTTTCACTACATGATTCTAAGTGTTCTTTAAAAGTGTTACTAAAATGTAATATGCTTACTTCTTATATTTAACATATATTTATTTTCTAAAATCCATATTTTTTATCAGAATATTACTAGGCAACACATTTTATTATGTGGTTAATGTACAAGTTAATGGTGGAAATTGTCTGACCTGCGTTGGTGGAAAGTAGACCTGCACAGTGTATGACTTCAACCAAGCTGTTCTAATTGTCCTCAACATCCACACATTTTCAAGAAATGAGCAATCATACTAATAGAACTGTCACTGTCATTTCGATGTGCTCTTGATTGCTCTTTTAATAGTCACTTCTAACTGAAGATGTGTGCCTATTCACAATGAACTAGTAATCTATTAGCATGTAAGCTGTCATAAGAAGGGCCCTCCTAACCCTTTTGTTTTGAATTGTATTGTAACTTTACTATCTCCATTTATGTTGTAAAGTGCTACACAAACTATTGGTGCTATACAATTCCTGTATTATAATAAAAAAATAATACACTTACTGCACTGTGAACAAATATTTTTCCAAATAAGAGCACACTTTATTATTCATCTCTTATTGTACAGTGAAAGTCAATTATAATTGGAGTATCTAATCACAGCATTCCCAGTTATAGCTATATATTGATTTTATGTGCTGTGCATTCTGAATTTAAGAGGTTTGAAAAACAACCATATATTGTATGCACAATTATTAGCCGCTTATGGACCAGCCGCCACAGTTATACTGTGGCAGGTTGGCTTCGCTGCACGAACCATCGTAGCTGTACGACAATTGCTTTAAGCGGGCTAGCAGGCGTGCGCGCATCGTGGGGGTGAAGATACTCGTGACCGGCGGTCGCGATGACCGCCGGCCACAATCGATCGTGGGCACGAGAGCCAGAACAAAAGCAGCCCCAAGAGTGGCGTCATCCGAATGGAACTTCCCCTTTATAGTGCCGTCATACATGTTGTACGTCACCGCGCTTTGTTAGAGCATTTTTTTTTCAAGATCGTGTGTAGGCAAGGCCGTTTTAATGATCGGGTTGAAAAAAACGTTGTTTTTTCTAGACCATTAAAAACGTCATTTTTTACAACCCGAAAAACAGTCGTGTGTACGCGGCATTAGTGTTAACCTCTTCCCTGCCAGCGACATTTTTATGTGTCCAGGCTGTGTAAAAGTCTCACACATGTGGTATTGTTATACTCAGGAGGAGTAGCAGAATGTATTTTGGGGTGTAATTTTTGCTATGTAAATGCTATGTGTTGAAAAAATCTTATAAACTGACATAAACAAAATGCATTTCCACATTCCACATCCTGGTACTCCAGGGCCTTCAAAAATGTAATAGGTAGTCAACAAGTTAGATGTGTAATTTATGCTACTAGAACACCTGATGGTGCTCCCTGCATGTTAGGCCTTTGTATGTGGCCAGGCAGTGAAAAAGTCCCACACGTGGTATCGCCATACTCAGGAGGAGTAGAATCTTTTTTTTTGGGGTGTAATTTGTGATATGCACATGCCATGTGAGAGGAATAACCTATCACAATGACAATTTTGTGGGGAAAAAATGAATATCTTAATTTTGCAAAGAATTGTGGGAAAAAATTACAACTTCAAAAAACTCACCATGCCTCTTACTAAATACCTTGGAATATCTACTTTCATTTGGGGTGCATTTGTACTTTCCTGGCTTGTTAGGGTCTCAAGAAATGAGATGGCCACCACTACATCAGATGTGACAATTTTGTTATGATTTGCACCACAGCTTGTAGACTCTATTAGCCGGATTCAGAAAGACATACGCCGACGTATCTACAGATACGCTGCGTAAGTGCACTGATGCGCCGTCGTATCTATGCAACTGATGCTTGAAATAAGATACGCCTGAATTTTGGCTCCATCCGACCGACGTAAGTCTCCTACGCCATCGTATCTTGGGCACATATTTACGCTGGCCGCAAGTGGCGCTTCCATTGATTTACGTGTCGAATATGCAAATGACCGAGATACGCCGATTCATGAACGTACTTGCGCCCGTCACATGAGTATACGCCGTTTACGTAAGGCGTACGTCCGGCGTAAAGATAAAACACCTATAGGGAGGCGCAACCCATGCAAAGGTATGGACGACGGAACAGCCGTCGTATTTTACGTCGTTTACGTAAGTCGTACGTGAATTGGGCTGGGCGTAGGTTACGTTCATGTCGTAGGCATTGAGCCGTTGTATCTTAGGGCGTAAATTCGACGTGATTCTGAGCATGCACACGCATGCGCCGTTCGTTCGGCCCATCATTTGCATGGGGTCAAGCTTCATTTAAATGGATCATGCCCACTTCCTTTCTACTTTGAATTAGGCGGGCTTACGCCGGCCAATTTACGTTACGCTGGCGCAAGTTTGGGAGCGAGTGCTTTGTGAATACTGTTTTTGCCTCACTGATTTACGTCGGCGTAGCGCATATGAGATGCGCTACGCCAGTCTAAAGATGCGCCCCTCTACGTGCATCCGGGCCTATAACTTTCACACAGACCAAATAATACCCACTAATTTGGGTTATTTTTACCAAAGATATGTAGCAGTATGGCAGATCCATAGGAGCAGTGGGGCAGATCCACATAGAATTAGATCCGCGCAGCGTATCAGAGATACGCTACGCCGCCGTACCTTACCTTAGAATTTCGAATTCTCAACGATTTTGCGCCGTAAGTTACGGCGGCGTAGTGTATTTCTGGCGGCAGATTTCAAATTGGGCGGGTAGGGCGCGTGTTTCATTTAAATGAAGCGCGTCCCCGCGCCGAATGAACTGCGCATGCGCCGTTTCAAAATTTCCCGCCGTGCATTGCGCTAAATGACGTCGCTAGGACGTCATTTTTTTAACTTAGACGTGAGTTCGGTCCATCCCGATTCACAGACGACTTACGCAAAAAAAAACGACGGCCATACTTAACATGGCAATTATAACTATATGCTGCAAAATACCAGCTTTAACTATACGCCGGAAAAAGCCGACTAGAGACGACGTAAGAGAATGCGACGGCCGCGCGTATGTTTGTGGATCGACGGAAATAGCTAATTTGCATACCCGACACGGAAAACAACGAGAACTCCACCCAGCAGACGCTGAAGTATTGTATCTACGATCCGAAGGCGTACGAAGCCGTACGCCTGTCGGATCGAACCCATATGCCGTCGTATATTGGTTTGAGGATTCAAACTAAAGATACGATGCGAGTAATTTGAAAGTACGCCGGCGTATCAGTAGATACGCCGGCGTACTCACTCTGAGGATCTGGCCTATTGTATTTTATGAAGGAATTCAAGCCTTCATCTGATTGGCTGAGGTGGAGATTGTGATGTCTTCCACCTGCCTTTCCACCTCAGCCAATCAGAGGAAGCCCTCTGAGACCAACCCTATTTTGTTCTGGGAATGGGACAGAAATACCCTTACAGCACTGTATACTGTATGTTACTGATGCTACACACAACTTATACATTGCTCCCAGTGTACAAAGTGTTTGGTGTTTTGATAGCATGGGTCAGTTGATATGTATGCATCTATGTTACTTGTAAAGATGTATAAATTCTTGAATAATTTAAGGGGTCTCACATCCTACTGGACTATGAATATTGCTTTATGAGCAGGGCATAAATAGAATTTTATAACGTATAACAATGATGATGAAATCAGGCCAAATGCAGATTCTGCACTTTTTATTTATTTGTCTTCAGCATGTAAATCTGTCTGACCTTTAACAAACAATCCATAATTCATGAATTGCACAATTATCTCTGCTCTAACTTATCACTACCTGTAACTGCTTTTCAAATATAAGAAATTAGAGATGTTAACAATGCTTTACCATTAGTTCATTCGCTTTTTTCCTGTTTTTTTTTTTTTTTACCGCAATCGGTTCCTTTAATTTGGTTTGTGTTACTGATGAAGTATTTCTTTAAAACAAAATTCTTAAAGCCCTTATTATAGGCTTACCTGTAGATAAAAGTTAAGAAAAATCACTATACAACCACTTTAATAGCCAAGTTTAAAATTTGATTATGATTTTTTCCTTTTGTACAGTAAATTAACGTTCAAATATTTTAGAGTGCATTGACGGTTCACCCACTCCCTAACTGAACTTGGATGGTTTGAATCAGAAGCCACACATTTCTTTTAGACTTTATGGTTCTTGTGCTTACAGCATGTTTTGTTATGCTCTATACAACAGACCAAACAGATTAATAAAAGCTCCAGATTTTGTACAGCTAATCCTAATGTCTATTCACTGGCAGAAGTATTTGGATTATGCTTCATATCAGCAGTGTACAATGGGGCATACTGTGTCCGAAAAATAGAAAATGATTATCATAAGAATGGATATTATTAATATATTCAAAGCCAGATGTTGGTAATGGAAACTGTTCCCAGGCCTTGATACCCTTGCTCTGCAAATCATGTCATAAAATTATAGAGCTGTCAAATAAATGTTGCTTGTATGCACACTGCTTTGCAGTGCAGTAACCCTATCAATGCACAGATGTTAGAATTTATTGTTATAACAGTACAATCAATATCTATATTTAACTACTAGCTGCTAGAAAATCATACAAGAAAGCTTGAGTGACAATATACTGTATATAAGAAAATAAACTAGAGAGTAAATACATTTCTTCACCAGGTTATGATCATGGAATGTCACCAGTCTCAATTATAATGGATTTGTAATTTACTGTAAGGCCCCATACACACCATAGAATCTATCCGCAGATAAATCCCATCAAATGGGTTTCTGCGGATAGATCCTATGGTGTGTACACTCCGTCGGATATTTATCCGCGGATAAATCTCCCCTGGGATGGATTTCCAGCAGATGGATATTTGCTGACATGCTCAACAAATCCATCTGCTGGAATCCATTCCAACGGATGGATCCGCTCGTCTGTACAGACTTACCGGATCCATCCGTCCAAAGGGATTCCCCGCACGCGTCGTAATGATTTGACGCATGCGTGGAATTCCTTATATGACAGCGTCGCGCCCGTCGCCGCGTCATAATAGCGGCGACGGCGCGACACGTCATCGGCAGAGGATTTCAGCGCGGATTTCAATGCGATGGTGTGTACACGCCATCGCATTGAAATCTTCTGAAATCCTCGAGAGGATTTATCCGCGGATACGGTCCGCTGGACCGTATCTGCGGATAAATCCTCTCGTGTGTATGGGGCCTAAGAATGAATTAAGCATAGACATTTGCAACTTTTCATAACAAATAGTAAAAATTGATGTTGAAACAGCTTGGGATTAGGGATGAGCGAGTCAATTTGCTAAACTTGATTTTACAGTGAAAACATCAATTGGCCATTTATTTTGCTGTGCAACACTGCTAGGGAAAATTAGCAAGTAGGGATGAGACGAACACCCCCCTGTTCGGTTCGCACCAGAACCTTTGAATGGCCCGAACGTTCAGGCAAACATTTAGGACCCCATTGACGTCTATGGGACTCGAACGTTCGAATTTAAAAGTGCTAATTTTAAAGCCTAATATGCAAGTTATTGTCGTAAAACGTCTTTGAGAACCCGGGTCTTGCCCCAGGGAACATGTATCAATGGAAAAAAAGTTTTAAAAACGGTCGTTTTTTCAGGAGCAGTGATTTTAATGATGCTTACATAAAAAATAAAAAAATGAAGAATTCCTTTAAATATTGTACCTGCTGGGTGTCTATAGTATGCCTGTGAAAACGTCTTTGAGAACCCGGTCTTGCCCCAGGGAACATGTATCAATGGAAAAAAAGTTTTAAAAACTGTCGTTTTTTTCATTGATACATGTTCCCTCGGGCAGGACCCAGGTTCTCAAAAAACGTTTTCACAGGCATACTATAGACACCCAGCAGGTTCAATATTTAAAGGAATTTTTCATTTTTTTTATTTAAGCATCATTAAAATCACTGTTTCTGAATCTTTAGGTGCAAACTACAGAGCACACGGCCAGTACACACCAAGTAGCTATAGGTGCAAACTACAGAGGACACAGGCAATAAATCATGTAAGAATACTGCAGCTAGCACAATCACCTGCCTGCCAGTAAATTAGAAAGAACTGATCTAGCTAAACTATACAGTGTATAAATATATGTACAACACCTGGAATGTATATATATCCTCTACACACTGTAACATTAACTGACTAGCCTGCCTGCCTGCTCTATCTACCTGCAAAAAATGACACACTCTCTCTCTCTCTCTCTGTCCTCTCTTAACCACCGCAACACACTACACAAGGCCGACTTGCAGGCGGCCTTTTATAGTGTGGGGCGTGTACTAAACCCCCTGAGCCATAATTGGCCAAAGCCACCCTGGCTTTGGCCAATTATGGCTTTTCCGTTTTTTGCAAGCTGTGATTGGCCAAGCATGCGGGTCATAGTGCATGCTTGGCCAATCATCAGCCAGCGATGCCACAGTGAATTATGGTCTGTAACTCGAATTTGGCGCTAATGACCCGTTTTGTTCGTATTTCGATGAACGATCGAACATACGAAGTTCGAGTCGAACATGAGCAAGTGACATTGCATTATCTATCAAAGCAAAGCAATGTTTGTTTGTTCTGTAGTACATGAAGAGCGAATTTGTTCGATTTCTACCCTCGCTCAATGGTGGGCATGTGACCTTGTTTAAGGTCCTGAAGGAGAGTCACAAGCTTGTCCCCCCCCCCCCGCCTTATCTGGTCAGCCATTCTGAATGCTTTTATAGGGGCCTGGTGAGGATTTTCTTCTTTTTTTGGGGGGTCTACATACATATTAATAACAGACTTTTAAAGGTTAACGATCTGCTATAATTTTGGGGCACCTTATTCAATTTTTTACCAATGAAGCCAGCCGAGAAATGTCATTACTCCTAATTACTCCCAATTTTCTTCTTACTTAATGTCACTTTTTCAGAAGTATGTCATACAGGTGCGCTACTTCACATGTAGGTTTAGGACATCCTCCAAGCATGTTATTTAAAGGAATTGTGTATTTCTAATGTTGCCTCTCAAAGTGTAAACTTTACTTCAGCAACATTTTCCAAAAATCCCCCTCCTGAATAGTACACACTCTTCCTCTTCTGAATAGGACAGTATGTAAGTGTGTGTATGTGGGGGTTGGGCACTAAAAAAAGTTTGTTTAGTTTATTTGTCACTTTGCATTTTTTGTATATATTTTTTTTAAATGTATGCATGCTGCATGGCTTTAGTGCATTCTGTGCACACAATACAATGCACTGGAACATCACACATATTCAGTAATAGCTTTTCAGAACAGAACAGGTATGTTCATGGTGAATTTACCACTTTCCCAGCCACAAACAGAAACCCTAATCTTAATGAAAGCCCTATAAACTAAGGTTACATCACCGAATAATGCTAATGCTAATCTAGAATGACTCATACTGTATTGATGAAAAATTATGAACATGTTTAAAATAATGTCAAACAGATTCAGACAGACTAATTTTAAAACATTTAAATATGAATCAAATTCTTTTTAATAATATAAACTGTTGGATGCTTTTAAGTGTAATGCCGCATACACACCATCACTTTATGTGATGGAAAAAAACGACACTTTCTGTGAAGTAAAAAATGACGTTTTTGAAACTTCAATTTTCAAAGACGAAGTTGCCTACACACCATCGTTTTCTCACAATGTTCTTGCAAAGTGAGGTTACGTTCCACCACGTTTTACCATTGAAGCTTGCTTCATAAGTAGCTTCTGGGCATGCGTGGATGAAAAAACGTCTTAGAAAACGACGTTTTTTGCTACACACGGTCAATTTCTGTGAAGTAAAAAGTGCACTTTTGAAAAACGACACATAAAATTGAAGCATGCTTCATTTTTTTTTGGTCGTTTTTACAAGACATAAAACGACGTTTTCCCCCACACACAGTCAATTAAAGTGACGTTTTTAAAAACGTCATTTTTTTTCATCACATAAAGTGATGGTGTGTACGCGGCATTATACATTTAGTGTCATGTAATGAAGACAATTAGGTTTACTAAGCAGTCCACTGAAGAAGCATAAAGCTACGATAAATGCATTAGTCAAATAATAAATTCAGTTTATTTGTATATTCTATTTGATTTTCTCCCACATTTTTAGCACTTTTTTCCTCACTGCAATGATCTGAAAATTTGTTCTGAGTTAGAGACTTTGAACAGCCAGGAAATTAGCATTTGCTCATATATAAGTCAGTAAAATATGGAAACTGACATTACTGACCTCTTTCTTGATATCATTTCCTGGATGTCTCAGTTTTCAATAAAATTCTAAATCCCTAACCCAAAGTGAGCATGCCACAAGAAAATCAGACAATATTTAGAAGTTGGAACTCATCAAAGGCATAATGTAGATATGATTTTTTTTTTTAAATGTTTGCTCTTAGCAATCAAAAGATTGCTTGGGTGTGATCTTGGACTGTGCTCAATATAAAAAATAAATTAGTACAGCAATATCCTTGCTGAGCTATTGTATCTGCTGGTTTCTGCTGAACCGGCTGATAACAGCCAGTATTCAGCAAATGTGTACCAGCCTTTAGTGTAGGACTCAACAGACAGGAGGACCCTTAGCAAGGGTTGCGAGCATGGATATGTGTGCTGTTCTGTCAGAACACAGGTTCAAACCAAACTTTGCTTGTTCATGTATTTTTCTAACGCTGGACTTTCCACACATTTGGCAGGAGCCAAACATCATATATTAGTGTGCACACAACAAAAAACAAAAATGCCCTTGGGTCTTTTAAAAAGCACACCTCAAGTAAAAAGTATAAATTATTTATTTAACGAACATTTAAAAACAACAATTGATACAGAAAAGAAACCACATATTAAATGTCGACATATAAATCAATATTGCATTTTTGTCATAGACCTTTCCATGAGATCTGATTATGTCATACAGATGACTGTCATTAGTCACGGTGCTGTGCTAGGTTTTGACACATTTGACGAGAGGAGTGACGTTTCTTCGGGAGAAGCACAGATAGGTATGATACCCTATACTTATAAGAAAGATTTTAAAAAAATTAATAAACTGTCTACCAATGCCACAAATCTGATCTCACCCCCGGGAGCTGTGGAAGGGCGTGAAGATGGAACCAGTGGGAAACTGCAATACCCAGCCTGCCATACACCAGTCACTGTTGGGTTTGTGGGTCTCCCTCACAGGGGGCGTGAGCTTTCCCAGTTTGGGAAATGTGTCTTCTGCTCCGGTTCCGGGTATTGCGGTTTCCCACTGGTTCCATCTCCCCCGCCCTTCCACAGCTCCCGGGGGTGAGATCAGCTTTGTGGCATGGGTGGCAGTGTATGCATTCATTCTTATGGACAGTTTATTAAAATTTTTTAAAATATTTCTTATAAGTATAAGTATTTGTTTATATACTCATTTATACACATTTTTTTATTTTTAAAAAGAGTCATTCATACCAGCCAACAGGCCAAGAGCTTTCCATCATCCGCATCTATCTGTGCTTCTCCGGAAGAAGGTCTATGACAAAAATGCAATATTGATTTATATGTTGACATTTAATTTGTGGTTTATTTTCTGTATCAATTGTTCTTTTTAAATGTTTGTTAAATAAATAATTTATACTTTTTACTTGAGGTGTGCTTTTTTAAAGTCCCAAGGGCATTTTAATTTTTTGTTGTGTGCATACTATTGGGGACTGAGCATCACCTTCACCCACATTGGGCTAGCTCAACTTCATCTTTAAATCATATATTAGTGTGTTTATCTACCTATACTATACATGACAGCTTCCATCTTCCATTATCAATGTGTCAATTGATGCATGTGAAAGCTGCACGTCCTGAACAACCAGTGAAGTCCTCAGCCATGTAAACTAAAAAGCAGGGAGAGTTAAAAATAAAAACAACATCAATCATGTCAGGCCATTCAGGTACCCTTTCAAAGTGAGAAAGGATCAGGGATCTCTGTCACTATACAAAACTCTCTACTCTTAGGTATCATAGCAAAGGGCCTCTTTTCCACCTTTCCTGATGATGGCTGGGTCCACCATCCTGTAGGTATAGGTAAAGTGAAAACACCTAATGGAAAAAGGCTTTCTGCCCTCCCAAAAACACGACCTTGGTTTGCAGACATGTTGTTTTAACAGGCAAACCAGCCCTTTGTGTGTGGCACATCACCAAACGCTTCTACACAACAGATGTTGACTCCAGAGTGCCACCTTATTTTGTTCCAATGTTTGCCATATCTGCAATAACATTTATTTTACCTGAAGGTTTTATTCTACTGCTTTGGAGTCATAGGTGCAGAGGAAAAAAACAAAGGATATAGACTGGTGACCCTAAAACAAGTTGGCTTTGGGTGTTCCACTTGTCCCTGACAGAGGCAAAGCTGCCCATTATGTGTTTTTTTTAATGTTTACATTTTTACAAATGTTCTTATTCAAGAAGTAAGAACAATTGTGTATTTATTCATGTAGTGTATTTATTTAGCATCCTCCAAGGTGTTGGAACTTGGAATAAGAATATGTATGGCCCTTAAAACCAATAACTAAGCCAATTTGTTAACAGAACCCACTCCAACCAGCTTTTTATTTAATATCCAAATTTCAGTGCTTTTATTTTACTAACAAAAAAAGAATCTTCAAACACATTTATTAAACACTAAAACACAAAACCCCTTCTTTAAACCTAACTAAAATAAAACAAATAAAATAAAACTTGGAACATAAAAGTAACCCTTCATAAAAACAAGGGGCTACAGAAGACACTGAAATGGTTGTTTTAACACACACTGGATGGCATATCTGCCAGGAGAAATACTCTGGCCCGGATTCAGATACAATTGTGTATCTATCCGCGGGCGTAACGTATCTCAGATACGTTACGCCCCCGTAACTTAGGGCGCAAGTTCCGTATTCATAAAGAACTTGCGCCCTAAGTTACGGCGGCGTAACGTATCTGGTCCGGCGTAAGCCCACCTCAAATGTGGATGATGTGGGCGTGTTTTATTTAAATTTATTGTGACCCCACGGCATGCGCCGTTCGTGAACCTTTTTCAAGTGCGCATGCTCCAAATTACGCCGCAAACTGTCAATGCTTTCGACGTGAACGTAACTTACGTACAGCCGCATTCGCGAACGACTTACGTAAACAACGTAAAATATGACGCTGTTCGGTCGTTTCCGACGTCCATACTTAACATGACTTACCCCTGCTTTATGAGGGATAACTTTACGCCGGAAAAAGCGTTATGCAAACGACGTAAAAAAATGCGCCGGGCGGACGTAGGTTTTTGAATCGGCGTATCTACCTAATTTACATATTCCTCGCGTAAATCGACGGAAGCGCCACCTAGCGGCCAGCGTAAATATGCAACTAAGATACGACGGCGTAAGAGACTTACGCCAGTCGGATCTTAGCCAAATTCCGGCGTATCTTGTATTCTAAATCCAGAAAAAAGATACGCCGGCACAGATTAGAATTTACGTGGCGTATCAATAGATACGCCAACGTAAATTCTTTCTGAATCTACCCATCTGTCTCCAAAATGTCTCCAAAATCTACTATAGATGAGTGAAAACACTGTATGGACCAGCCCAATCTCACACATTTCAACACAATAGGCATAGTTATAGAGATCCCTGTAGTTAACTTATTGTAGTGAGTTACATCAGAGAAGGGTGGCCTGCTTTCTATTATATGTACTAATTAGTTATCTAAGGCTATTATGATAACACCAAAATCGTGCTATTTTTGTAGCATGCCATATTTCCTCCACTGGTTATTACCCATTGAGTGGAATAAAACTAAAAGTATGGAAAGAAGGGCTTTGGAATGCGGAATCATTATATGACTGAAATACTGTTCTTGTGTTGGACATTAGTAGAGCACAGCTGTTTCAGGATGCCTAAGGAGTCAAATGAGACCTGGTGGCAACCTGCCTACTGTGTACAATAGTGCTGCTAAATGGGAGCCCATGGAGGTGGACAGGATATGTCATACACAGGTTTCAAATTGTTATTTTTTTTCATAAAGTACAACTTTTTACATATCCAATCAAAAACTGTAAATGCCTTTAGTAATAAACACCTACTGCTTTTTCATGCACCTTTATGCTCATAATTTTACATCATTCCAAAACTATAATTTTGTTCCACAGTCAACCAATTTATTCTTTTTTTAATTTATGTTCTTGTTTTATTTCTAAGGTATTCTGCAAGGCATTCTAGCTACTTATCTAAATGTTGGCAAGACTACTGAAAATCTTTTGTTTGAATTGGTAATTAACTTTAGTGTATCTAGATAAGCAGGTGTTACATTAAAGTGAACTATTCAAGCAGAATCCAGTTTTGTAGTTTGACATTAAAATAAATCTATCATTATATCTTTCAGTTCCCCACCTGAACACATTGGGAAGTATGCCAAAATAACTTTGAAAAGGTACTTTTTTCTTTCCTCTAGATGGAAAACTTTCATCATCCTGACTTAATTATCATATCTTATGATCCACATATCTGTACACTGTCACCAATCTAGTACCAGTATTCCATGACATATCTCTCCATTAACCTCTATTGCAAGAAGAACTCGTATATTTTATGTGACAAATGCATCACTGATATTGTCAAATATGTTGATTTAAAAAGTATACTTGAGAGCTGGAACAACAATATTTTAGTCACTGCTTCTGGTTACTGTACTTTTGTACCAATATATATAATACATTGCATAGCCCTTCATCTTTTACATTCATATTCACAACTAACATTTTGTTTTCTTGAGAAGTGATTGATCACTGAATTCGGTTAAACTAAAGTTCAATAGAGTTTACAATGCTTTAAGTGGAGGAGCTTTGCTCAAATATGCCAAAATTAGTGGAATTAATCTGTAAGGGGCTGTACTAAATCTGCTAATGGCCAAATCTATTTAATTTCAGAAAACATTACTGAACATTACCAATTATTTTTAGAGTAACACAACATTTTATTCAGCACAAAATGGACACAAAGCATTTCAGCTGCGTAATCATGTAAGGAAGTTTAACCAACTAAGGATGAGCATGAGGCCACATTCAGTTTAAAATTTTAAGCCAGGTGATAGCCATAAAGAAGGATTGAGAGGGTTACATGCAGACCAAAAAGAAACTCTTAGAACAGTAGTAAACATTGATTGGTGACTTACAGGTATACCTACAGGTAAGCTTATAATAAAGCTTACCTTTAGATACAAGGTACATCTCCTAAACGTGCACCGTTTAGGAGATATTCACTGCTTCTGCACAGTGAAGATAGAGCATACGGAATATGCTGTCCCTTCAGAGCGATATGTTGTGGCCATGACTGCAATGTTAATCATGATGTCATCACTCCCATGTTCACCAGTGATGTAATCACGGTCCGGACATTCAAATGGCTGGAGCCCATGAACCTGGAAGGAAGACTGAGTGAACATGGAAGTCCTGTCAGCAGTGACAGTGCGCTGCTGGAGGGCTGTGTTTTAAGGTACGTTTTTAAAAAATTTCTAGCATTCAACGCATATTATCACATTATGCTCGTAAGGCCGCGTACACACGATCGGTCAAAACCGATGAAAACAGACTAAAGGACCGTTTTCATCGGTCCAAACCGATCGTGTGTGGGCCCCATCGGTCAGTTATCCTTCGGTCAAAAAAATTCGAACTTGCTTTAAAATCTAACCGATGGACGCCTAACCGATAGGTCAAAACCGATCGTTTATGCAAAAGCATCGGTTAAAAACCTGCGCATGCTCAGAATCAAGTCGACACATGCTTGGAAGCATTGAACATCGTTTTTTTCAGCACGCCGTTGTGTTTTACGTCACCACGTCCTCATACAATCAGGTTTTTTAACTGATGGTGTGTAGGCGCGACGGACCATCAGTCAGGTTCATCGGTTAACCGATGAGAACGGTCCTTTACTACCAATTTAGATTTGTCTGTTTTAGGGTATTGCATTAACCCATGTGAGTTAACAGTTGTGTCACCTGTTAACATACATTGCATTAATGCAGCCCATTTAGACTGCCAATGCACATGTGCATCAGAGTTGTGTTATCTTAGTGTGTTTAAATATAAATGACACTGCATCCACAACACATATTGATGCAAATTAATGTTTTATCCTTTAATACAGCATGACATTGACTTTTTTCTTTTCTATGTTGAAAAAAGAAGGCCAGTAAGTAAAAAGAAAAAAGGACTTACAAGCAGGCTATAAAAAAAACTCAAGTGAAACTAACAAATTTGAGTAATATGCAAGGTCCACTAAAAGTAAAATTAAAGGGTCCTGTACGATAATCTAAAAAAGTGCTAAATACAGCTGTTATGTGATGCACACACCTCAAAGTAAACAATAAACGTAATTTAGCTTCCCTGGATGAGCCGTATAATTTTTTATTTGTGGCTTACATGCTTTCTCCTCACAATGTGCAGTGCAGAGTTGAAGGGTTTCACCAACATAGGCAGTGCTGTCCATCCAGAAATCAGTGGGCAGGACTAGGTATGGCCAGCTGCTGAATGACAAGTTACAGGCTGTGAATAAACAGTTACATTGTTGATAGCTGTGTTAATTTTGTTGGCATAAAAATGTTCCTCAGCCCTGGTTCAAACTGGGCTGTGGGAGTGAAGCCGTGCGAGTTCAGCTGAACTTGCACGATTTCACTCCCGCTGGCAGTCCCGATTTCGGCCGCGATTTAAGAGACATCTGTGCAGGTTTCTGCACAGATGTCTATGTAAATCGCAGCCCGAAATCGCAAAAAGTAGTACAGGAACTACTTTTTGAAATCGGTGCAGCGCCGCACATGCGGCGTCGCACCGATTAGGACAGTGTCATTGCCGACAATTGGCGGCAAATGCCACCGATTTGAGATGCGATTTCACATGTGAAATCGCATCTCAAATCGAAGGAAATCGTACCCAGTGTGAACCTGGGCTCAATGAATGAAAATGGAACAAAAATGTAGGGGAGGGATGTTGCACTAAAGACAATTTTTTTTTTACCAAGCACTTTACTCACTCTCCACTGTGATAATCTTTGATTTCTGTGCAAAGGATTCAGACTGATGTGTGCTGCATTGGCACTACCTAGATTGCCTCCTTACCTCTGCCCAGGACAGTGAACACTAAACCTTCAGCAGTAAACAAGATCTAGTCTGCACTAAATAAAATATTCACTACATCAAAATGCCTAAAGGAACTGAGTCTCCTCTCTGTCACGCTCCCTCCTATACCTATCTTCTCCCTTCTTCTCTTTCCATCTCTCTCCACCCTTCTCTCTTTCTCCCCCCACCACTATTTTCCCACCAGCTCTTCCTCTCCCCTTCTCTACGGCCCCTTTCACACTGGGGCGTTTTTTGAGCGTTATTCAAGCGTTATTCGAGCGAAGCCTCATCTGCAATCCCAATCTGCTGGTAAAGCACCGCTAAGACCCTAACGTTTTAGGGCATTTTTGCAGTGCCTCAGTGTGAAAGGGTAAGGCGTTTTTACAGCGCTTTCAATTCATTTTAATGGAGAGGGGCATTTTTGGAGCGTTTTTTTCAGCGCCAAAAAGTTGCTCCACAGATGCTGCTTGCAGGATTTTTCTCAGCGCCCCGCCAGTGCAACACCTCACTGTGAAAGGGTAAGGCGTTTTTATAGCGCTTTCAATTCATTTCAATGTAGAGGGGAGTTTTTGGAGTGTTTTTTTCAGCACCCAAAAGCTGCTCCAAAGATGCTGTTTGCAGGACTCAGTGTGAAAGGGTCCATCGAGATACATGGAGAGCATTTTATGAGCGTTTTAATATCGCTATTTTTAATGCTAAAACGCTGTAAAAACACTTCAGTGTGAAAGGGGTCTAACCCTCCATCTCTCTCCCTCTTTCCCTCTCTATCCCTCCATCTCTGTCTTTCCTCTCTTTGCCTTTCTCTCTCTTTGCACTCTCTTTTATCCCCTCCCTATCTCTCCCCATCTCTTTCTCTCCCCATCTCCCTCCACCTTCCTCTCTCTCTCTCCTCCCCTCTCTCCCCTATCCCTGTCTTCCCCCCTCTCTCTCCTTCCTTTTATCCTCCCTCACTCCCCATTTTTTGCTCTCCCCTTCCTTTCTCTTTTCCACCTTTTCCTTTCTCCCTCTATCTCCCCCCCCCCGTTCTCTCTCTCCCCCTCTGCTTGTCTCTCCAATTCCTCTCTCCCCCTTCCTCTCTCTCCCCTCCTTTCTCCCATCTCCCTCCCTCCTTTTTATCCTCATCCATCCCTGTCTCTCGTTCCCTCCCTCTCTCTCCTCCCTTCTCCCTCCCTCTCTCTCCTCCCTTCTCCCTCCCTCTCTCTCCTCCCATCTCCCTCCTTTTTTATTCCCCCCTCTATCTCCCTCATTCACTCTCTCACTCTACCCTCCTTTTCTCTTCTTTCCCCCTTCCTTTTCTGTTTCTCCCCTGTTTTCTCCCCTCCCTCTCCCTCCCTCTCCCTCCCTCTCCCCTCCACCTCTACCCCCTTTCTCTCTCCCCATCATCTTCTCCCCCTCTTCCCACCCTTTTTATCTCTCTCCCCTTCCCTTTTTATCCCCTCTATTCCCCTCTCACTCCCTTTCTCTCTCCCCTCATGTCCCCATCTTTCCTTGCCTTCCCGTCTCTCTCTCTCTTCTCTCTCTCTTCTCCCATCTTCTCCTCTTATGCTCACTTTCACTCTCTCACCCCCTTCTTCCCTTTCTCTTTCCCCTTCTCTCATTCTCCCATTTTCTCCCCTCCCTCTTCCTGTTTCTTCACACAGTGAACAGGCACATATTCTGTTTAATTCTTCTTTATGCCACTCCGACTCTTATGCCGTGTACACATGACTGTTTTTTATGACGTGAAAAATCCAATTTTCTAAAATGGTTATTAAAAACTACCGTGTGTAGGCTCCAGAGCAGTGAAAAATGGCCATTAAAAATTTAGAACATGCTCAAAATGTTCGTGTCGTTTTTCACGTCATGAAAAACGGTCGTGTGTAGGCTTTAACGACGTGAAAAAACGTGCATGCTCAGAAGCAAGTTATGAGACGGGAGCACTCGTTCTGGTAAAACTAGCGTTTGTAATGGAGATAGCACATTCTTCACGCTGTAACAGATTGAAAAGCACGAAGACTGAAAAGCGCAAATCGTCTCTCACCAAACTTTTACTAAAACAAAATCAGCAAAAGCAGCCCAAAGGGTGACGCCATCTGAATGGAACTTCCCCTTTATAGTGCTGTCATACGTGTTGTACGTCACGCGCTTTGCTCGAGCATTTGTTTTTCACGATCGTGTGTATGCAAGGCAGGCTTGACAAGAATCACGTCGAGAAAACTTATTTTTTTCTAGGACATTAAAAATGGTTGTGTGTACCCAGCTTTAGGCCCCATTCACGCTTGAGCTGTCTTTGGTAATTTTTCCGGTGTCTTTTATAAGCTTTTGTAAAGGTAGTTTTGCATGTTCCAGCCTTGAATGTCTCTTTATTATTTTTAACCAATGGAAAGTTATTAGGCCTTAAAACTGTAAAAGAACATGTGATATAGGATTTTTGTGCACCCCCAATTAAGTAAATTAGGGCCAAAATGTACTACTCTGTTCCAAACAAAGTTTTTTTTTGAGCAATGAACTTCCATCGACACTGCACTCAGATGTGAGTGGGCACCATTAAATATAATGGAAATACTAATGTAGATTGATTCAAAACTACCAGGTGTAAATGTAGTCTGAGATGCAATCTGACTATGCACACTATTTACCAGGGCACACTGTGTGCACCACAGACGTGTATTTCTATGGTATATCCCAGGGTGCCCCAAGTCTCTCATGACCCTAGTCATGCTAGCATTTGGTCATAGTTTTGACATTTTAATTGTAAAACCAGACAGGTTACTTGTTAAGAGTTTTGTTTATATTTACATTCAGTATTTAAATATCTATTGTTTTTAGTGAGTGACCAAAGCATGTATAGAAGTAAAAAAAGGGTATAACTAATGGGTGGACAATTCAGTGAATTTGTTTCTTTGCCATGCATGGGAATAATGCAGGGTCATTTTAATCTTTGAATGCTAGCCCATTATTGGCAAAGTAAGTACAGTATGTTATTTTGTTATTTCTATTGCTTCAAACAGATCCTCATTTTTAACCACTTCAAGACCGCAATACGGCTTTGAAGTGGTTTACTGGGGTAAAGCTATCAACAGCACGGCTAGCTGGTCCCAGAGGCAATCAAAGACTAGATCGTCTTTGATTGCCTCTATGGCCTTGGAGGACTGGAGCGACGTCATGACATCATTTCTGGTCTAGGGTGGAAGTAAACTATTTATTTTTTAAAGTAATTTTTTTTTAAAGTAAAAGATCAATATTTTTTTTCTTCTTTTTTCTTTTAAAGGCGAAGGGGAGATTTGGGGTCTTTTTGACCCCAAATATCTCCATAAAGAGGACCTGTCATCCTTATTTCCATTACAAGGGCTGTTTACATTCCTTGTAATAGGAATAAAAGTGCTAAAACATTTTTAAAGGGACAATTTAAAAAAAAAATAAGAAGTAAAATAAATATGACTTTTTTTAAAGCACCTTATCCCTCTGTGCTCACACGCAGAAGTGAGCACATACGTAAGTCGTATGTAAACAATGATCGCACCACGCGTGAGGTATTGCCGTGAACCTTAGGCCCCGTACACACCATAGAATCCATCCGCTGAAAAATCCCAGCAGATGGGTTTCAGCGGATAGATCCTATGGTGTGTACACGCCAGCGGATCTGTTTCCGCGGATATTTCTCCCCTGGGATGGATTCCAGCAGATCGAATATTCGCTGACATGCAGAACAAATCCATCTGCTGGAGTCCATCCCAACGGATGGATCCGCTGGTCTGTATAGACTCACCGGATCCATCTGTCCGAAGGGATCCCCCGCATGCGTCGTAATGATTCAACGCATGCGTGGAATTCCTTATATGACAGCGTCGCGCACGTCGCCGCGTCATAATCGCGGCGACGGCGCGACACGTCATCTCCAGAGGATTTCGGCGCGGATTTCAATGCGATGGTGTGTACACTCCATCGCATGAAAATCCTCCAAAATCCTCGAGAGGATTTATCCGCGGAAACGGTCCGCTGGACCGTATTCGCGGATAAATTCTATCGTGTGTATGGGGCCTAAGAGTGAGAGCAACAATTCTAGCGCAAGACCTCCTCTGAAACTCCAAAAAGGTAATCTGTAAAAATGTTTAAATCATCACCTATGGATATTTTTAAGTATCGTAGTTTGTCGCCATTCCATTCCGTGCAATTTTAAAGTGTGACATGTTAGGTATCTCACAACATCCTCTTTCACATTTTACAAAAAAAAGGGGGTATACATTTTTTTTTAATTCATTACCACTTAAGGAACAAGCCTCTTTGTGAGATTTGTTGTTTACAAGTTCAGAAATAAAAAACTGATAATTGGCATGTGCATACGTATTCACCCCCTTTGTTATGAAGCCCTTAAAAAGCTCTGGTTCAACCAATTACCTTCAGAAGTCACGTAATTCGTGAAATGATGTCCACCTGTGTACAATCTAAGTGTCACATGATCTATCATTACATATATACACCTTTTTGAAAGGCCCCGGAGGCTGCAACAACCATAACCAAACGCTGCCATGAAGACCAAGGAGCTCTCCAAACAAGTAAGGGACAATGTTACTGAGAAGTACAAGTCAGGGTTGGGTTATAAAAAAATATACAAATCTTTGATGATCCCTAGGAGCACCATCAAATCTATCATAACCAAATGGAAAAAACATGGCCGCACACCAAAACTCACGGACCAGGCAAGGAGGGCAATAATCAGAGAAGCAGCACAGAGACTTATCTTAACCATGGAGGAGCTGCAGAGTTCCACAGTAGAGACTGGAGTATCTGCACATAGGATGACAATAAGCCGTATGCCCCATAGAGTTGGGCTTTATGGCAGAGTGACCAGAAGAAAGCCACTACTTTCAGCAAAAAACAAAATGGCACGTTTTGCGTTTGCGAAAAGGCATTTGGGAGACTCCCAAAATGTATGGAGGAAGGTGCTCTAGTCTGATGAGACACAAATTTAACCTTTTGGCCATCAAAGAAAATGCTATGTCTGGCGCAAACTCAACACATCACATCACCCAAAGAACACCATCGCAGTGAAACATGGCGGTGGCAGTATCATGCTGTGGGGATGTTTTTCAGCAATCGGGACTGGGAATCTGGTCAAAGTTGAGAGAAAGATGGATGGTGCTAAATACAGGAATATTCTTGAGCAAAACGTGTGTGATTTGAGGCTAGGACGGAGGTTCACCTTCCAGCAGGACAATGATCCCAAACACAATGCTAAAGCAACACTTGAGTAGTTTAAGGGGAAACATGTAAATGTGTTACAATTATCTTGTCAGACTTAAAGCGGAGCTCCACCCTAAAGTGGAACTTCCACTCATCAGAACCCTCCCCCCTCCGGTGTCACATTTGACACCTTTCAGGGGGAGGGGGGTGCAGATACCTGTCTAAAGACCGGTATTTGCACCCACTTCCGGCCACACAGCCTGCGGGTAGACATCAGATCCTGCCCCCCCCCTTTGTTTTCCGGGGAACACACGGCTCCCAGAACACAGCGGGGACCATAGAGCACTGCGTAGCGCAACTATGCCGCAATGCTTCACTTCCTGGTTCCCTCACCGAGGATGTCTGTGGGGGCAGCAGAGTGATGAGCGATCACTCGTCCTCTGCTGCCGACGGCGCTGGACTCCAGGACACGTAAGTGTTCTATTATGAAAAGTCAGCAGCTGCAGTATTTGTAGCTGCTTGCTTTTAATATTTTTTTTCAGCGGAGATCTGCTTTAAAGATTGCTGTCCACAAGCACAAACCATCCAACTTGAAGGAGCTGGAGCAAATT